>NW_020171816.1:732098-835864 GCF_003031525.2 Neophocaena asiaeorientalis asiaeorientalis
GACCCTGACCCCAGGCCGGGGACCCAGGCCCCGCTTCCCGAAGCGACGGCCCCGCCCGCGCAGTCCCCGGAAGCGCGCCCCGCGGCCTCCCGCGCCCCTTCCCCCGCCCGGCCAGGCCTGCTGGAGCCCAAGCCGCCCGCCAGCTCTCGGTCCCCGTCGCTTCCTCTCCTAGGGCCGCGCCGGGCAGGGCGGGGGCTCTAAGCTGGGCCCCACGAGCTGCTGGGCAGCCGGCCCCTGTGAAGCGCGCGTGGCTGTTGGAGTTGAAATGGGAAAGAAACTCTTTACAACTCCATTTTGGCTTTTACGTTAAACATGAAACATGAATCACCGTTTTATACTGCGTGAAGTCCAGTTATGTTTTGGGTATTTTCTTTTTTAATGCAGTATGCTTTGAGATTTTGTAAGTAAAATATAGTGTTGAAATCTTAAGGGTTAGAATTCTTCGGTATTTAAAAAAAGGGAATTTTCCAGTTGAAAGGAACATTTTTTCATGATTTAAACTGTGTGTCATCAAAATAAAGTATTAATTTGCAATTTTGCTTAGTCTAAATTACTGCCTTGATTAGGAATCACCTGGACATCTGTCCTTAGTTACCTGATGGATCCAGTTACACGTTCACTAAATAGTACTATTTGCACTCAAATTGATTTGGTCAAAACCATGTTTAGTAGTTTATGATAGAAGGTTGGCATTCTTTTTCCCAGAGTTGGTTTCACTTGTGTTTCTTAATGATCCTTATTTTAAATTTTTACCTCTGTTGGTAACTCGTTTGATTCTTTTTGTGTTTAAGACAGTTTATTGAAGTAAATGTTTCTTGCAGATGTGTGATCAGATTATACTCCTGCCAGATCTGAAGAGGGAAAAATACTTTAAAAATTCTTTTAAATGTTGTATGTGGTGAGAATTTTTCCGCCACTTGGTGTCACACACCCAGATGTGTAATGCTTATGTACCATTGCCTGATTGTCACTTTAGACATGGCTAAATTGGGAGGGATGCTGCTTTGAGCATTTGGCACAAGTGACATTGTTTGGACTGAAATAGAAGATTAATTCTTAATCGTAAAGGATAACTTGAGGGATCTCTTTTGATAAATTGTCTTGAGTAATTCTATCTACTTTTTTAGAGCACTAGTGGCTCTTGGGGACATAAAATATATAAGATGAAGAAAACAAACAAAAAATATATATAAGATGGAACTTGGTTTTAGTCAAAGTCTAGTCCTAGACTTACAACCTCTGTTCTCATAAATATCTGTACTAGAGGGAAGAAGAGAGTAGGAATCCACTGACTTTTTCACTGATCAAGAATTTTAGACCTGAAAGGAATCTTTAGGACTTGTAGTCCAACCCCATTTGCAGATGAGAAACTGAGTCCCAGAGACTTAAGTAAATTTCCCAAGGTCATATGTCTAGTCAGGTGCCAGCCAGAACTATTTTCACTGTAAGATCTTCTCCATGTACTCCCAAACAGCTTGCTTAGAGTCAGCTAAAATTCAGGACTTTCAACTTATTCCAACTGTTTCTTCATTTATGTATTGCTGATTTTTCATGTATTGGGAGAATCTGAAAATTTTTCCAAGCAAATTTCAGTTCTCAAGCTTTTACTCTCTTTTCTGTAATTTGGATGGTCCTACAGCAGTTGATTGAAATAGGTAAATGAATATACAGGGTCTCTGCTTGGGCTAGTTCTTGCCGTGAGGTGTTTTGGTCTTCTTGAGGGACCCAGCTTCTTCCACAGGCAGGCCTAGACTCCCCTGCTCCAAATCCAACATAGTTAGGCCCTGATAAGATGTTATCGGGCAACTGTGGGCTCTTTTGACTATTGATTTGAGGTGGGATGGAGAGAAACAGTATATATTGAGAATATAGTTTCCTGTGTATATGTATGTGGTGGTGGTTTTGCTGGAGTATTTTCAGTCCTGATTCCTTGTTTGTCAGTTAACTCCTTTTAAAAGTTTAACCTGGTCATGTGGGGGTGTAAGTTATTAGAGTAAAAACAGGTAGATCTTCAGGTGTTTCTTGTCTATAGGGTGGAGTCCACGCTGTGACTGGAGAAGGTGGGTTGCTACTTTGGGCCTTCTTAATTGTCCTGGAGCTGAGAGAGTCACGTTAACTTTGCCAGAAGAAAGACTGATATTTCAACTTGTAAGAGCACAAATTTGGGCTTGCTGGGCTTCTATAGACAGCACCTCGGGTTTAATTGCATTGTGGCTACTAGTGATAATGATAAATGGTACATAATCACTGGATTTTAATCACATATATTTGTAGTTTTAAAAGGTCCCTAAAGGTATTTTGTCTTCCCTTATGACTTAAGTTTATTCCTTTATGCACCTGGCCTGTAGAACTATTTGCTTGTACCTTCACATTAAGATAACCAAATTTTAAACTTGTGTTAATGTGTCTCACTATAGTCTGCTCTTTGGGGACATGCTCATTGTTAAGTACTTGTGAGATTAATAAATTAAAATTCTCAGTACAGTTTAAAGTTAGTAATTACTGTAAAATTCCTATTTCAAGTGTTTATTTCAAGTGATTCATTTTTAATCTGTGGTGCTGAAGTATTAAGTCCTTGTATACTCATAATTATGGTAGTCATGTGACTGAAAATCAGATAGACATTGAAGCTACTCATTCTGGGTGTTGGTCTGAGTTTATTGGTGCTTCCTCCAGATGATTATGAATACATGTTTATAGCTAATAATCATCAAAATATGAGATACTCTGTTAAATTGGAGCCAGTTTGCAGTTGATACCAGATTGAGCTTGATTTTTTTTTTTAAGTGGGTGGGTAAAGTAAATGTGCTTAAGCATATTTATGATAGCATCTTATTTAATATTCAAGTAAAGGGAAAGAGGAGAACATAAGAAGCCGATGAAATAAGTTTGGAGTGGAGTGAAAGGAAAAGTGGGAGGTAAAATGAAATTAGAGAGGTGGGCAGGGATCACATCATATAGGACCTTTTAGGACATGGGAAGTTCTTTGGATTTTTTTTAATCATCAGATTTAAAAAAAAAATCAGGATAATGATCCGATCTGATAGTAAACAATTAGAATGATTCAACAAGAGTAGGGGGTAGATCTGAGTCCATTTTGACTTTAAACAGTAAACTAATACTGACCATTTCTGACAAAGGTATCAGAAGGATTTCCTAATATTATTCATGTCCTTAACCTAATGACTTCAACCTGTTTTTTGAATCCATTGATTTTCTGACCGTTGTCTTTAATTTCTCTGTAATGCCTGTATTAAAAAGGTCATTCAAATGTTCATGGTAGGCTGGGTGGTAGGCATACAGGTGTTCACTGTAAAATTCTTTTAACTTTGCTGTGTGTTTGTAATGCTGTGTGTTAAATGTTTATAATGTTGGGAAATTAATTTGCATAGGATTCATCTGCTTTTGATTTTTGCTTTTAAAAGGGCAACATTAATTTGTAATACTCAGAAAATAAAGTTGATAGTGTGCATTTTGTTAAGTGAAGGAGGCCAAAACGTTTAAAAGTGGTAAATTTTATGCTATGTCAGTAAAAATTAAATTCTGTGCCTTTCCCCCTTCTGGATTCTGAATTACTTAACAGAACTTTGGGCAAGCCCATTTTACATCCTGTGCTTTTGTTTTTTTCTTTGTGAAATGAATAGACATAATTCCTGATTTTTTTTTTTTAATGTGTTTATAGTACCTTTCATCTGAGAAGTTCAAGGCACTTTGTAGAACTTCTGCCACACAGGCTGTGGGTCTTGCAGCACATTTTTAAGGTATGTAAATAGCTTTCATTCCCCTTCCTCCATGGAAGAGAAATAATTATTATATATTAATGTAAGTTCTAAGGAAATGTGGGTGCAATACTATTAATGATTTTCTTCTCCACCAATCTTGAGATCGTTATCTTACTCCATAACTTTTCTCTCTGGTCTTATTTTCCAACCTCTCTCTATAAGATACTCCTCTAACTTCCTATTTCTAGTCTAAGCAATATTTTTCTTCTTAGATGAAGATATATTTCCTAACCTTAATCTTTAAGGAGATGTATTTACCATATTATACACATACTTCTCTCGCTTCTGGATCACTCCCGTCTTAATTCTTCTGTTTTTAAATTTCTTTAAGTTTTTGTTTTTTCTGTAGAGTAGTTTGGTCATCTTACAGTTTGTGCACAGCCTGTGCTTTGGGTATGCCTAATTATCAGTAGAAAATAATTCAACCAGAGAATGAGGATTGGAGGACAATCCTTCTCACCAGAGGAGTCAGCATTGAGAGGAATGTTAAGAGCAAGTGTAATAGCCCATCCAGGGGCTATTCAGATATTTTAAACCGATTACAAATAAAGGAAATAGAATCATCCTAATTTTATTGATACCATGTAAGTATCCTGGTTTGGTACCATTTTGACTACTTCTTCTTGTTCTCCTTGGATCTGAGGGAACTCTGTATATAAAGAAGTGAGCTGTTAACAGTATGAATATTCTCATTTGATGAGATAGGCTACCTGGCAGGGAAGTCATATAATGGTAGTGGTTTTGGTTGGCTTTGAACTTATGGTTGGCTTTGAACTTAACGGTTGGCATGGTAAAAGGAATGGCCAAGATAGCTTGTTGTTTTTCAGTCATTGAACAAGTAGTTACTATATGCAGGTGCTGTTCTGGGACACATTTGAAGAAAACAAAGAAGGTCCCTGCCCTCAGGTAGTTTTTTCTTTGTTTTACAATGTCTTTATTCCTAAAAACATGAACATTTTGAATCATTTCATCTGCTTTTCTCAATATCACTGACGAGAAAGTGGAAAGTACGTCAGGGGTTAATAATCACAAAAACATTAATAGCGCTGCTCATTTTTATTCTAGTAGGGAATACTGATGATCCACGGCAAGAGATTAGCCCAGTGCAACTGCTGGGCATAGGACAGCAACTGGGCTAGCACCACTGGGCGTGATACTCTGTTGCAGTTCCATGAGGCTTGAAATTCTTTCAGCAGATTCGAGTGATGCATTAGGGTGGTTTGATTGATGGCCTCTCTTAAAAGAGGGCAGACTGTATTTCAAAGTTGTTTTCTCAGTTCATTTTTGACATTACTGAGTTAAAAACAAAAATAAGGTTATGCTTTTGCTCTGTAAGTTTGCTTAAATCAGATTTCTTTCACCAGAAAGGCTGATGGCCCTGTAATTACAAAAGAATTCTGCCATAGATGGTGTGCCTGCCTGCCTCCTGCCTGCCTGCCTGCCTGCCTCCTGCTTGCCTGCCTGCCTGCCTGCCTGTCTATCTATGTATCTATCTGTCTGTCTGTCTTTAAGCAGGTTATTTTATTTCTTTGAGCCTCAGCACCTACATCTGTGAAATGAAGATTTCCATTTCATAGGAATTTTAGATGAAATAATATGTGAAGAGCACAATGCTCAATGTATATTAGTTTTCTCCCTTGTTGGAAATACTTGTTCTAACTCTCGTAGATTCTTCAAGTATATTTTTCTTTCAGGATATCAGTGCATTGTATTTATATAGTGACCGTTTGCTTTCAGAGTGATGAAGATTTTAATAGGAAGCTTAAAGTTACATGAATTTCTTTACTGCCACCTGACTGAATAGAAGGAACACGTGTTTCTTGTTTTCATTTTCTTTTCTTGTCTTTTGTTTGTTTAACTATAAGAGTTAGTATGTTGGGCTTAGATTTTACCATATTTTTTTTTTTTTTTTTTTTTGGGGTACGCGGCCCTCTCACTGTTGTGGCCTCTCCCGTTGCGGAGCACAGGCTCCGGACGCGCAGGCTCAGCGGCCATGGCTCATGGGCCCAGCCGCTCCGCGGCATGTGGGATCTTCCCGGACCGGGGCACGAACCTGTGTCCCCTGCATCATCAGGCGGACTCTCAACCACTGTGCCACCAGAGAAGCCCCAGGCTTATTCTTTAGACATTATATTTTACATTAATTAAGTTTTCCAATTTTGCTAAGCTTGCATCCTTACCATAGTCCCTAAGACAGAAGGCCCTAAAACTTAACGGGAAAATGTTTTAAACCACTTCATCAGTTTAATAGTAGGCCCCAGAAGCAGTTCCCACATAAAAACTGATGTGTTTTTTGCAAGAAGAGGGATAAAAGAAGATAGGTTTTTATTTTCTGAAGTTCCTAGCTGCTGTAAAATACAGAGACCCAATTCCATTACTGTAAAAAATTGCTTGTGCTTTGATTTTAAGCATATGGTTGAAAGTTCTACTTTTGTTATATGTACACTGCTGTTTTTACCTTATTCCCATGGCAGTTGTGTCTCAGTTGATATAGTGCAGATGAGTTGTCCTCTGGTGCCTCTTCCATGGGCCCAGAGAGCAAATGTTTGGCCACTCTTCCAGTGTACCTTTAGGTAACCCTATTATTTGTTATTTAGGTTTTGAGGCCTAAGGAAGGAAGTACATTTAAGGTGGATATTTAATGTTGTAACAGTACAGTTTTTTGTCACAAGATAATTTTATTACATGATTTGGCAGTTTGGTTGGAAACACTGGCGTTTAGAGTTTTTTGTGGGAAAGTTCTTTTCTGGATGAAGTCTTTTGTTTAACTTTTAAAGTTATTCAAAGGAGACTTTATCTTTTGAAGGTCTTAAGTTCAGAAAAGGAAGGCAATAGAATATCTTAGGTAAGAGCATGGGCTCTCTGGAGAGAACTGACAGTTAAGTACTAGCTCTTATACTTGACAGCTTATGACTCTGGATAGTAATGTTACCCCTTTGTAACTCAGTTCCTTCTCTGTAAAATGGGGTAACAGAGTGCTGTGAGGGTTCAGTGAGAGAGAAGCACTTAGCCCCAGTGCGAGACATGCAGGTTCAGTTCTTTAACTTTCACTATTCAAGTTACAGTTTGTAGTACCTAGTAATCACACTTTAATCTAATCTGGAAGGTAATTTTTTTGGAGGGGGGATAGCACCCTAAGAATTAATTTGGGGGGAAATAAAACAGTCCTCTCTACTGGATCCCTGTTGCTTAGGAACAGTGGTTCGCAAACCTGGCTATTCCTAAACATGGGATCCAGTTCCTAAAGTTGGAATTACTTCAGGAGGCTTTTTTAAAAATCACCTTTGTTGAGGTGTAATTTGCATAAATAAAATGTACTTATTTAAATAACAGTTTAGTAAGTTTTGGTAAATATATACACCTGTGTAATTGCCACCCAGTCAAGATAACAGAACATTTCCTTGGGAGGCTTTAAGATTTTCTATTTTTAGGGGGGCGTTGGATGAATTGGGAGATTGGGATTGACTTATATGCACTACTGATACTATGTATAAAATAGATAACTAATGAGAACCTACTGTATAGCACGGGGAACTCTACTCAGTGCTCTGTGGTGTCCTAAATAGGAAGGAAATCCAAAAAAGAGGGGATATATGTATACGTATAGCTGATTCACTTTGCTGTACAGTAGAAACTAACACAACATTGTAAAGCAACTATACTCCAATAAAAATGAAAAAAAACCATTTTCTATTTTTAACTAGTTTTTTATTTAAAACAATATATGTACTTTATTCTTGTTGGGACTGTGAATTACAAGTCAGAACTACAGTGAGGTGCCACCTCACGCCCATTAGGATGGCTGCAAGTATCAAAAAAACAGAAAACACCAGGTGTTCTCAGGAATGTAAAATGGTACAGCCACTATGGAAAACAATATAGAGGCTCCTCAAGAAATTAAAAATAGAATTACCATCTGATCCAGAAATTTCAGTTCTGGGTTTATATCCCAAATAATTAAAAGCAGGATCTTGAAGAGATATTTGTACACCTGTGTTCATAGCAGCATTATTCCCATTAGCTATAACAAGGAAGCAACCCAAGTGTCTACCATCCAATGAATGGATACACAAAATATGGTATATACGTACAGTGGAATGTTACTTAGCCTTAAAAAGGAAGGAAATTCTGCAGTGTGCTACAACATGATGAATCTTGAGGACATTACGCTAACTGATGTAAGCGAGTCACAAAACGGCAAATACTATATAATTCCACTTATACGAGATACTTAGAGTAGTCAAAACCATAGAGACAAAGTGGAATGGTGGTTGCCAGGGTCTGGCGGGGGAAGAAGAATACTGGGGGGCGGGGTGTTAATGTACAGTGGGTATAGAGTTTCAGATTACAAGATGAAAAGAGTTACGGGGATAGATGGTGGTGATAGTTGCACAACAGTGTGACTGTATTTAATACCACTGAACTGTACGCTTAAAAGTGGTTAGGATAGTAAATTTTGTTACATATATTTTACCACAATAAAAGGGGGAAAATGCACTAGGTAAAAATAAAATCATACAGTAATGTTTATAATAAAAAGTGTATATTCTTTCTGTCCTAGAGTGCAGTCCGTCTCTCAGAGTATTGCTTCCTTTGGAGCTTTAAAGGTATTTTAGAGTAGGGGGTTGGTAAAGCATGTATATTCATTGCAAGGCAAAAGGGGTAGAGCATGAAAACAAGCCTTTCTCCCATCTCTGCCTCCCAAGGTTCTTGCTTCAGAGAAAACCTTGTACCTGTTTCCTGTGTATAAACCAAGTAACTGTTTCATATGTATCCTTCTAGAGATACTGTGTCTCTTTTTTATATACAAACTAATGCACATCACACTGTTATACATCTATTCTTTCCCCTTAACAATAGGTCTTGTTGATTATTTGGCAAGATAGTTAAAAGTATACACTGTGGAAAATAGTTTGGCTGTTCCTCAAATAGCTAAATACAGAATTACCTTACGACTCCTAGGTACATACCTAAAAGAATTGAAAGCGGGTACTCAAACAAATGCTTGCACATAAATGTTCATAGCAGGGCTTCCCTGGTGGCGCAGTGGTTGAGAGTCCACCTGCTGATGCAGGGGACATGAGTTCGTGCCCCGGTCCGGGAAGATCCCACATGCCGCGGAGCGGCTGGGCCCGTGAGCTATGGCCTCTGACCCTGCGCGTCTGGAACCTGTGCCCCGCAGTGGGAGAGGCCACAACAGTGAGAGGCCCACGTACCGCAAAAAAAAAAAAAAAAAGAAAAAAAGAAAATGTTCATAGCAGTACTATTCAAATACCCAAAAAGTGGAAATAATCAAAATGTCCATCAACAGGTGAATGGATAAACAAATATGGTATATACATACAATGGAATATTATTCAGCTATTTTTTTAAAATGAAGCACTGATACATGCTACTGTATGGATGAACCTTGAAAGCATTATGCTAAGTAAAAGAAGCCAGACACAAAAGGCCACATATTGTATGATTTCATTTATATGAAGTATCTAGAATAGGTAAATCTGTAGAGACAAAGCAGATTGGTGGTTGCCAGGTGTTGGGGGCATGGGAAACTGAGGACTGACTGCTTAATGTGGGTGTGAGGATTTCTTTGGTGGTGATGAACATGTTTTGGAACTTAGAATTGGGGGTCGCACAACGTTGTGAATGTACTAAATATCACTGAATTATACACTTTAAAAAGGTTACTTTATACTCTGTGAATTTCACCTCAATTTAAAAAAAAAAAAGGTTTTTAAATGGATGTTCAGGCCCCACCCTAAAGAGTTTTCAGTCTGTTAGTTGTGGAACCTTGAGAGGAATAGCGATTTTTATTCCAAAATACAGTGCCTGTCTGTGAACTGTCATTGCTGAAACATCTCAACAGGACATTAGGCAGCTTGGGACTTTTGGTTCATTCTACTCTATGTGTTAGTTCTCCAGACAGGCATTGTCTTGGGGACAGTGTAAGTGGAGAAGAAGGTTGCACAAGGTCAAATCCTGATTCTTTGCATCTGTTGGTTGGACAAACAGTTCATTCGGGTTTTCCATAACATCTTACGGGAAAACCCGGACGAACTTTTTTGTCGACCCAATATTTAAGTTTCACCCTGAAATTTTTACATTTTGAGGTCAGTGATATGATGCTCCTATTTAGGAAGCCAGAAGGTATGTTCCCTCAGGAGTGTTTCTTTCCCCCCTACCCCGCAAAGAAGAATTTCAGTCTGGGATGATTCCCACTTGGCAGTATATTGGAGGCTTTCTTGTTCTCCTCTGCTTTCCCTTATTATGTACCTTAGGCCTGCTGCTCTTGGTCTCCAAGGGCCTTTGAACTGACATTGACCCTTGGCAACTGCTTGATCAGGATGGCCAAATAATGTTGATAGTACCAGGCTCAAGCTCATTATGAGCAAATGGACAGATGGTAGTTTGCACCTCCTTGCCAGAGGTTTCCAATGTAGTCCATAAACAAAATAAATGGCTTTATGTTTTCAACTTACTTTCCCAAGTGTTTAATGGTGTTTCCATTGTGCTAGTCACAGTGCTAGGTATGGGTGAACCTGGAGTTGATAGGACAGATTTCTGCCCATTGCACTGAAACACAGTTTCTTCCTCTGACTTAAGGAAGTAGTATATATTCTGTTCATTTGTATGTGTATTTTAACAAAGGACCAAAGCAGTGGAATGGAGGAGGGTACTGGAGAAGGGAGTGCTTATGAAAAATCTATACTTCCTTTCAACCAAGTTTATTGTTTGAACAAAAATCTGTTTTTGGTTTGGTTGTTACTTTTAGGACTATCTGAAGAAAAGGCTGAATTTTGACTTTCATTTTCCGTTTTATAGTCCTGATAGCTTTGCTTCAGGAGGGTGCATTGTAGGGCATCCTGTAAACTTTCATTCATGTGTATTTATGTACAGGAAGTATGGCTCCTGTAGAAAATTTGAGATCCTAAACCACTGAAATAGTGTCTTTGTGTTCTGGATAACTGAAGCTTGCATCTTTAAGCTTTAAAACTTGTTTTATTCCTGTAGTGAATGTCTTCTTTTTCTCTTATAGTATCTGGGCCTTAAGCTTCCCTGCATAATGATTGAGGTCTTTGCAACTAAAGGATGTTTTTTTTTTTAATATTTATTTAAATATTTATTTTGGTTGTGCCGGGTCTAGTTGCGCCGTGTGGGATCTTTAGTTGCGGCATGCAGACTTCTTAGTTGTGTCATGCATGCAGGATCTAGTTCCCCGACCAGGGATGGAACCCGGGCCCCCTGCATTGGGAGCTTGGAGTCTTACCCACTGGACCACCAGGGAAGTCCCCTCCTAGAGGATTTTTAAGGTCTGTCCTTGGAGTATGTTGCACTGCTTTAGGACTCTGGCCTGGCCTGAATGGCACTTCCCTCCCTCCCCATTTTACGTTTCCAAGCCTGATTTACAGGGTTTTTTACTTTCATGTCATAGGCTACACCTCTTTCTCAGCCAAGCATGCATTTTTCTAAACTACTGTGAACTGAGCTACTGGCCAGTTAGACTTGCAGAGTTGTGTAAAATTAGAGCAAATAAGTTCATAGGATCTGAGTTTTAACACTCATTGTTACAGATGATTGAAGTTCCTGATTATATGAGGGGTTTCTGTAATTCTATGAGGGTGAATTCTTAAACTACTACAACTGTGTCTTAGGAGGTAGCTCACCATTGGTGTACACAGCTAATCTTGTAACTTGTTTTCTTTTAAAAATTTGCATGGAGCAAATTGGTTATATAAGCTTCTTTGCTCTGGGAAATGTATTTTTTGGAATTGGTTATTTGAACACTTAACTGTTACATGCTTGTGCCTGTGCTTGTCCAACAATGGTGAATAAGAGGTGATTCTTACACTAATTGGAGTTTGGCAGGAAGAAAGTTTGGAGGGGGTGTGACGAGTGAAGTAGAGAGAAATTTTTTTTAATGCTAATTTTTTAAAAAATAAATTTATTTATGTATTTATTTTTGGCTGCGTTGGGTCTTCGTTGCTGTGCGCGGGCTTTCTCTAGTTGCGGCGAGTGGGGGCTACTCTTCATTGCAGTGCGGTGGCTTCTCTTGAGGAGCACGGACTCTAGGCGCGCAGGCTTCAGTAGTTGCGGCATGTGGACTCAGTAGTTGTAGCTCGCGGGATCTAGAGCGCATTCTCAGTAGCTGTGACACACGGGCTTAGTTGCTCCGCGGCATGTGGGATCTTCCCGGACCAGGGATTGAACCCGTGTGCCCTGCATTAGCAGGTAGATTCTTAACCACTTCGCCACCAGGGAAGTCCCGAGAGAAATGTTACATGCTCAGAGTACTTAAGGGACCTGATTTAAGTTGTTCCGGGGAAGGCCTTGAGAGAAAGTGACTTAGCCTTTTAAGTGTGTGTTATCTAAGTGGGGGAAGGGTGGGTGACGTTCATTCAGGGCAGAGGAAAGACGGAAGAAAGATGGCTTAATATCCTCAGCTATAGGATATTTTATTGTTTTGGCCAAGGGTGGTTGTATGCCTCGGGTTTTATAATTTTATAAGTTAGTGGCTTGGGATTTATAGTCATTTCCTTATCTGCAATATGACATTTTGCACCTACATTTCATCCAAAATATTTTTTGCACCTCTTGCATTGACACTACTCCCTTCCACAGAAACTAACATTGACAAAACCTAGGGTTGGGGGTAAGTTATTATGTACACTAGGATCATCACCCTTCATAATGAAATTCACAGGATTTTTATGTATCTTAAATTTTCCTTTTAAGTTGTCAAGTTTAGTTTCCAAAAGACTAGACAATTTTTGTAATAGTCATATGTACAATACTGATTTGTAACAACTTCTTTAGGGAGAGAAATAAACAATGTGAAATTTCAACTGTATTATATAATTGAAGCATATGGATGTTAACAAGTCTTATGAACTCAACTTCTAATCTGTTGTGTCCACTGTGTTTAAAATAATGAATGCAGTAAAAAAGTAAAAATTGGGGCTTCCCTGGTGGCACAGTGGTTGGGAGTCCGCCTGCCGATGCAGGGGACACGGGTTCGTGCCCCAGTCTGGGAAGATCCCACATGCCGCGGAGCAGCTGGGCCCGTGAGCCATGGCCGCTGAGCCTGCGCGTCCGGAGCCTGCGCTCCGCAGCGGGAGAGGCCACAGCGGTGAGAGGCCTGTGTACCGCAAAAAAAAAGTAAAAAAAAGTAAAAATTAAGTCACGTCCAAAGCTATGCTGGTGTTAAATGCTTTTATTTCTTGGGTGGTTGAGAAACAGTAGAAAGCTTGCCGTAGTCATCACTGTTTCTTTTGTGTAACTAGTCCCATTGAAGAATTATGAGGTAGAATTATAATTATCTCAAGTATGCTGAATTAGTAATTTTTCAAGCTGTGATTATTTTCTCTGCATGGAAATTTATTCATTATCCTTCCAAAATATTGTAAAGATCTTGATCTAGCAGAAACAGTACAGTTATTCAGTTGAATGATTTCTACTTCTGTTTCTTGGCTTGAGAACTTTTCTGTGCCTGCTTAAAATGAATGTTTGGCTAATAAATGTCTGTATATATAATACATTCATTATAACCTGGTAGCACCATCTCAAAAGTCTTTGGTGGCTCTTTATCTGCCAAAAATAAACTAAAAATTGTGTTCAGAGGCAGAATAACTGTGAGTCTAAGAAAATTATTGTAAAATGTGTGGTCCCTAAACAAGTTATCAAAATTAACACACCCAACCCCCAACTCACCTAATTTAAAGCCTATTTTGTTTTAATGTCAGGAGGGGCTCAAACCATTTCTCTGAGATAACATCATTGCTATTGGTCATGGAAAAATCAGACTTGAGGGCATTACAAAAGGTGCTTAGAAAGTAGTAAGAGGAATATGATTGTGTGTTTAAAACAGATTGACATTGGACTAAGGATTTCATAATTGCCATTCAGAAAGTTCTAAAAACCACAGACTCATTTGATGGCAAAACCTGAACTGATGAGTTGTTGTGTCGTCTTTATCCTGCTTAGTGTGACTATTTACTTATTTCACTGAAGAACGATTAACCCATTGGGTGTGTTAATATTTGGCATTTGCACCATATTACCTTTCTAAATCTGAAAAATTCTGAATTTAGAAACATCTGACCCCAAGGCTTTTGGATGAAGAATTGTGGGCCTGTACTTGTAGGCAGTGAGAGAAAAGCTAAGTCTTTTTCTTTAATGGGAAAGAAGAGGGTGGAAAGAGGTATGGATGGCATATGCACTTTAGAAAAATAATTATTTGCTGGACTGGTAAAAGTTTCATTTTAGGAAAAACATTCCTTTCAGATCAGGCCATATTATAAACTGGTCTTCAATTCTGGACAGTTGGAATTTGAAGGAAGGAGTTGCCATTTGTACAAAATAAGACCTAAATAATGATGACACACATTTATTGAACATTGACCTATATTTTCAGAATAGGTAAGCTCTTTTTGTGTAATACCTTATTTAATCTTCATGCCAGCCCTGACAGATAAGGAAACTGTAAAGGGGCACAAAGCTAGTAAGATAACTTTCAGGTAATGTATCAATAGCTCCTTTACTGCTACTGTAAACTGCCTTCTTTCTACTCTGTTGCTACCTAAAACTGAAATTAATTTCTCATAGAATCTTTTCTTTAGCTAGTCTATGTGGGACCTATCCATGTAATGAATATTTCTGATTTTATGGGGTAGTCCATATAGTAGATGTTGTATGCTCATGAGACACACTCAGGATGGGACTCAGATTTTGAAACCCAAAAGTAACATTTGGTCAAGTAAGGTTGGTGGTAGTGTTTTGGGTTGGAAGGTTGGTGGATAAGAATCGCCTGGAACTCTGAGAGCTTGTGTCAGCTGTCCCCTTCCTGAATCTGGATGGTGCAGGGGTTAGAGTGCATGTGATTTTACACCTTCCTCCAACTACAGTGAATAATCAGGATTATTCACAAATTAAGATAACAGTGGTAATGCACAATTTCCAGACCTTTTCTCTTCTGCTTGGGAAGACTTAATAGAATGCAAGAAAGGAATGCTTATAGGCCTTAAAAACTCTTGGCCTGGGCTTCCCTGGTGGCGCAGTGGTTGAGAGTCCACCTGCCGATGCAGGGGACATGGGTTTGTGCCCCGGTCTGGGAAGATCCCACATGTCGCGGAGCGGCTAGGCCCGTGAGCCATGGCTGCTGAGCCTGAGCGTCCGGAGCCTGTGCTCTGCAACGGGAAAGGCCACAACAGTGAGAGGCCCGCGTACCGCAAAAAACAGAAAACAAAAAAACCTCTTGGCCTTAAAACATATTTACTAGATTGGGGAAATTTTCATTTTAGGAAAAAATACCACTGTATTCGGGTAACTTTGAATCTGTTCTAATTTATGGAAAAAATAAATTGCTTGCAATCTTCAGTACTTTAGCTATTATTAACAAATTGTTTTTGATCCCCTGTAATGAATCTCTTCATCATGGTTGAAAACTGCTGCCCTCTAAAATACTCCCAGAGTACTGGTCTTTTCCTCAAGGCTTTTTGCCATATCTAAGGTTACAAGATAGACATTTAGTCTTTTTTTTTCTCTCCTTTCGATGTTGTTTCATACATGAATGTTGGGGCTAGGGAGTTTTATATACAATGGTTTGTTAGTTGTAAGTCTTGTTTGAAAAGAAATACCTTCCTACTTGAAGAATGAGACTTCAGGCCAGTTCAGAAAAGAAGGGAAGTAACTAAGAGGAAGTAAATTTGAAGGCTAATGTCTATTTTTAGTAACTTGAGCTTTTGAAAGTTTCCTTTCAAAAGTTAGAAAATTAACGCGTTCTTATACCAACACATTTTTATCCATTAACTTAGGAGAGCTAGGTTTCTTATCATTAATTCAATTGGCAAACACATACTTATGTTCAGTGATATCTTTGACCTTGCTAGGCATTGTAGGGAGTATAGAAATGAAGATAGTTATCCCTCAGGAGATTGGCTCCAGGATCCTCACAGATATCAAAACCTGTAGCTGCTTACATCCCTTATATAAAATGGTGTAGTATTTGCATATAACTTGTGCACATCCTTCCATATACTTTAAGTCATCTCTAGATTACTTATAATACCTAATACAACATAAATACTGTTGTCCCTTGGTTTACACGGGGATTAGTTTCAGGACCTGCCCTGGATACCAAAATCTGTATACTCAAGTCCCATATTCAGTTGGATTCCGCCAACCAGGATTGTGTGATAGTATAGTATAGTGTAATATAGTGTTTATTTATTAGAGGATACTTTTTTCTTTAATTTGTTTAATTTATTTTTGCTGCGTTGGGTCTTCATCGCTGCACGCAGGCTTTCTCTAGTTGCGGCGAGCGGGGGCTACTCTTCATTGCGGTGTGCGGGCTTCTCTTGTTGCGGAGCACGGGCTCTAGGCGCACGGGCTACAGTAGTTGTGGCTTGCGGGCTCAATAGTTGTGGCTCGTGGGCTCTAGAGCACAGGCTCAGTAGTTGTGGTGCTCGGGCTTAGTTGCTCCACGGCATGTGGGATCTTCCCGGACCGGGGCTTGAACCCAAGTCCCCTGGATTGGCAGGAGGATTCTTAACCACTGTGCCACCAGGGAAGCCCTATAGTACTTTTTTTTTTTTTCTTGCGGTATACGGGCCTCTCACTGCCGTGTCCTCTCCCGCCGCGGAGCACAGGCTCCAGACGCGCAGGCTCAGCGGCCATGGCTCACGGACCCAGCTGCTCCGCGGCATGTGGGATCCTCCCGGACTGGGGCACAAACCCACGTCCCCTGCATCGGCAGGCGGACTCTCAACCACTGCGCCACCAGGGAAGCCCTATAGTACTTATTGAAGAACCGAGTATAAGTGGGCTTGTGGAGTTCAAACCTGTGTTGTTCAAGGGTAAGCTGTAATTGTGAACTCAATGTAAATTATATGTAAATAGTTGTAGGCGTGTGACAAATTCAAGTTTTGCTTTTTGGAACTTTCTGGAATTTTTTTTCCTGAATATTTTTGATCTGTAGATGCAGAACCTGTGGATTCAGGGGACTGCTGTATAGTTTTTTTTACTGGAGCTTACAGACGATAGTATCCAGCAGTAAAACATTAGCTGTTATGTGCTAGGTATTGTTTATTCTGAGTTCCTTCTTGTGTTAACTCAATAATTACCACTATCCAATGAGAGTAGGAACCATTATTTTCCCCATTGGTACAGATGAGGAAGTAGAAGCACAGAGGAGTTGAGTAACTTATCCAAAGATTCACAGCTGCTTTGAACCCTAGCACCTGATTTCAAGAGCCTTCTCTCTACCAGTTCAGAGTATCAAGTGATGGCAAGCTTACACAGTCATTTGGGAAACAGCTATAAGAGTTCAGGGATAAAGAAGAATTTGTGCTGGAGTAGCCAGGGAGTCGTCTCTGGGGAGGGCGTAACTCTTGGCCCAAAAGGAGATGAAGGGGAGTGTTATGAGTGGTTCGAATCAGCCCTTCGCAGTGTTAAACTGCTTGAACACAGATAATCTTGTTTTACCTCCTTATAGGGAAGAGAGGATGGACAGTGTTGGTTAGCCTAGGGAAGTTATGTGGGAGAGAGGGGGCAATACGCATCTGTCAGATTCAGTAAACAGGAGATCAGAGTCCAGGATGGAGTCTTGCATATGTACTTTGTTTCTTCCTTTTTTTTTTTTTGGCTTAATATACTATGTAGACCTTTCCAAGTCAGTCATATTAAGGGACTTCCCTGGTGGTGCAGTGGTTAAGAATCCGCCTACCAGTGCAGGGGACACGGGTTCGATCCCTGGTCCAGGAAGATCCTACATGCCGCGGAGCAACTAAGCTCGTGCGCCACCACTACTGAGCCTGTGTGCCACAACTACTGAAGCCCACTCCTGGAGCCTGAGCTCCGCAACAAAAGAAGCCACCACAATGAGAAGCCCACGCACTGCCGCTCCCTGCAACTAGAAAAAGCCCACGCACAGCAACGAAGATCCAACACAGCCAAAAATAAGTAAATAAAATTTATTAATCATTTTCAAAAACATAATACATACATCTTATAGATTGAGACAATGCAAAAGGATATATGGCTCCTAGAAGCAACCATTGTTTTTTTTTTAAGCAACCGTTGTTGAGTTTCTTGTGAAGTTTTTGAGAGAGAGTCTGTGTATATACCAGTGTTCATTGTTCTTCAGTGACTGTTACTTGTGTACCTCTCCCGGGCCCTGTTCTATATATCTGTACATTCCACCGTTACACAATGGTATGAGAGTGTAAATACTCAGCACCTTTTTTTTTTTTCCTTTTAATTAATTAATTTATTTTTGGTCTTAGTTGAGGCACTGCGGGATCTTTCGTCGAGGTGCACGGGCTTCTCTCTAGTTGTGGCATGCAGGCTTAGTTGCCCTGCAGCATGTGAGATCTTAGTTCCACAACCAGGGATCGAACCTGCGTCCTCTGCATTGGAAGGCGGATTCTTAACCACTGGGCCACCAGGGAAGTCCTAGCACCTTATTTTTTTTAATTTAATCTATCTTGGAGATCATTCATTAACACAGATCTTTTTTCTTTTAATGGTTGCATAATGTGCCATTGTATGGATATTTAACCAGTCCTCAAAAGGGACACCTAGGTTGTTTCTAATCTTTTGTTACTATAATAATAAAACGATTGCTGAAGTGAGTGTTCTTGAACAGAAATATTTACATCCATATGAATATATTTATAGGATAAATGCTTGTAAATAGAATTGCTGGTTCAAACGATGTACGCATTTATGTATGTATGTATGTATGCCGCACCCCGAGGCACGTAGGATCTTAGTTCCTTGACCAGGGATCGAACCTGTGCCCACTGCAGTGGAAGCACAGAGTCCTAACCACTGGACAGCCAGGGAATTCCCAATATATGCAGTTTAAATTCTAACGTTGTCAATAGCCCTTCAGAGAAGTTGCTCCCTACATTAATAGCGTGCTCTTTTTATGACTTAATCCCTTTAATACTCAGACACTGAAATTCTTCAGTCACACTGGTGCTTACAATCCATTGATCTTATTACCCTTTTACTAACCCCTCAATCTTCTTCAGTTCCCACTTTCCTCCTCAGTGTTCATAGTTCATCACTGTAATCACCCCCTTTTATATATTCTTAACTCTATTCTCACTTCATCTTATCTGGCAAAAGGTCGGCCCTAGTTAAATCCAACTTTTTACTTATTCTACCCTGTAACTGATTGTCTGGAAAAAAGTATGCTGATTGGTCTCACTTGGAACTCATGACCCCTAACCTCAAAGGTGGCTCTTTCCTAAGTTAAGCACTGCCCAGCAGTCCCACTAAGATTCCTTAGCCTGTTTATTCTATTTTTAGGACAATATGGCAGTACCTCCTTCGATCAAACCTTCTGTTTCCCTTCCCCAGCTTCCCTGTTGACTGATGATCTCTCTTCTTAATTAACTGAGAAAATGGAAGCCATTAGAAGAGTCCACCTCTACATCTGCTTACTCACCTACATTTGGCTGTTATGGTCTGCTTCCTCGTCTATTATCATGGAGTGGTCCTTTGGGAGTCCATAATTCACATCCAGGGTTAGCCCCCTCCACTTGTGTGCTAGATGCTAGTCCCCTGTAATCTCCTCAGAACTCTACTCTAGCAGTTTTCCCCTCCCCTGCATCAATTCTACATTCAGTCCATTGGCTAGACCTTAATACCCCACCTAGCTGCCACAGAGGTGGGGGATGTAGTCTTTATTATTGGCAGCCATTTGACCAGGAAGGGAAATGATTGATCTGAGGCAGGCAGTGAGGAGTCTCTGCCACACTTTCCAGACTTTTTTTAAATTAAAAGAAACTTTCTGGTAACAGTTTTATTGAGATGTAATTCACATACCATACAGTCCACTCATTAAAAGTGTATAACTTGGGACTGGGTAATAGATGAGAGTGCCTTCTAGAATTTATCTTTAAATGACCTGATATTTGCTGTAATGTTTCCAGAAAAATCTATACCGTGAAATTATGGATATGTCTTCTTTGGCAGATCCTTGTAGCATGCAGAAAATTGTATAAGAATCCTGTGTCTACCAAATAGCCGTGGGAGAATTGTTTAGAATGGTCCTGTCTGGTAGACTTTCTGTGATGGTGGACATGTTCTGTATCTGCTTATCGAATACAATGGTCATATGTGGCTGTTGAGCATTTGAAATGTGGCCAGTGTGATCAAAGAAGTGAAATTTTGAATTTGAATTAATTAAAATATTAAAAAATTAGTCACATGTGATTTGTGGCTACCATGTTGGGCATTGAAACTGTAACAGTACCAGCTTTGGGAGTAAATACAACCCAGACATGCTATCTCTTATGTTCATGCTTCAAGCAATGACTCTGCATCCCTGAATATATTTTTTCATTATTTTTATATTCCAATTGATAACTATTGTTGAAGTCTTTGGGTTCCTTCCTGCTTATGCATAATTTAGGTGTGAGTGACATCTTAAATGTGTTGAGGAGAGCTTCACAAGTGCTTCCTTTCAAAGGTGGATTGAAGTCAAATTTTTACTTCTGTATGTAGCAGCCAGTGGTAAATTACACAGTGGCTTTCGTTCATTCATTCAGCAAACACATGTGGAGAGCCTACTGGTGTCTGGCGCTACATGCTTGGCATTGGTGATATAAAGATGAATAGAACTGTCCCTGCCTTAAGTTAGCTTTCAGTCGGTAGAGGGAGTCTTGTTTAAATAGGTATAAGGATATTTATAAAGGAGGTTGTGTGGGGAAGGAAATGGAAGAGGAGATCAGGAAAGAAGTAACTTCGTCATCTTGAAAGGTAAATATTTGGTAGATAGAGAAGAGGTGGGGAGGCTTCTTGGGCAGAAGGAAAGTGTATATAGGACCAAAATATGCTTTTACTTTTTACAAAATTGTATTGTGGTACAGATATTAATGGAATAGATCTAGAGTGAATTGGACCGTTTACCTGGAGACAACTCTTAATTTCAGAGAAGATTGTTGGAAAACATTGCTTTTGCAGTGCAGTCCTTAAAACCTAGGTGTCTGCTTGGGGGTGGCCTCATGATCCAGGCTTAAATTTCTGAACTTCGATCCTTGAGCTGATTTTTCTATCCTACACCCTTCTTAACTAATTCTAGGTGAAGTTGTTTGTTATATTAACTTAATTGCTTAGTAAAGCCAACTTTGTAGGCAGTTATGTAGTTATTAATGGTTGGTGTATAAACATGTACTAGGTGTTTGCTATATTGTCATTGAAATGTCTCATGAATCCTGCAGGTACCTTAGTTTAAGCATCTTTCTACTTGCCTTCCAGATAAACTGTAATTAAGCTATGTTTCTTAAAATCCCAGATCACAACGGTATTTGCAACAACTTGCTAGCTGCACTTGTCACTCTGGGCTCTTTGAAGAACTGTTAGGTGACTCTTTCGCTGTTCTTCATTAAGTAAAATTTTCACTTGATTCCCCATTTTTCCCTTTGATTATCTCTTCTTTCATATTAATAACCATGATTTCTTTTACTTATTCCTGAGTTTTATTTAGTTTCTCTAATGCCACCATTAAAATTTGTAAATTTTCCTTGGAATCCTGGGCCTAGGACAGGCCATAAATTTTCTTTGATCTATATTTTTCGTTACATGTTGCCTTTTCCAAAGTGAAACAGATATCATTTCCTAAATCCTGACATGGGCTGTCAGGCTGATTGCCTTTGACAGCCAGCCTGTGGCCACTATAGGCATAATACAGGCACCAGCCAGCAAAAGAAGGGAAACCTCCTTTTCTTTTGTAAAACTGATTTGTTCTCTCTTCTAAATCAGTGTGAAGACTTGGGTCTACTAATCACTTTTTTTTTTTTTTTTTTTTTTTTTTTTTGTTAAAAAAAACAAAAATAAAAATTTATCAAAGGTGCTAAAACTACACTTCCCACAAAGACGCGGAGGCGTACTTCGGTCGGCCTACGTCAATGCTTCAGCCAGCCAATGACCGCTCCGGGCGGCGGTGAGGCAAGCGCTGTCAGGAGCCAAAGTGGTTTTTTTTTTTTCTTTTTTTTTTTTTTTTTTTTTTTTTTTTAGTTAAAATACACATAATGTAAATTTTACCATCTTAGCCATTTTTAAGTGTACAGTTCAGGGTTATTAAATACATTCACATCAGGATTTCCCTGGTGGCTTAGTGGTTAGGGTTCCGGGCTTTCACTGTTGCTACCCAGGTTCAATCTCCAGTCGGAGAACTGAGATCTTGCAAGCCACACGTGGCACAGCCAAAAAAAAAAAAAAAATTCACATTGTTGTGCAACCATCACCACCATCTATTCCCATAATTATTTTCATCTTGTAAATCTGAAACTCTGTACCCATTGAACATTAATCCACCATTGTTCCCTCGTCCCAGCCCCTGGCAAACACCATTCCCCTTTCTATTTTTATGATTTGACTACTCTAAAATATAAGTGGAATCATACAGTATTTGTCTTTTTGTGACTTGCTTATTTCAGTTGGCATACTGTCCTCAAGATTCATCCATGTTTAACACATTGCAGAATTTCCTTCCTTTTTAAAGCTGAATAATTTTTTGTATGTATATAACACATTTTTCTTATCCACTCCTTGGTTGATGGACACTTGGGTTGCTTTCATGTTTTAGCTATTGTGAATAATGCTGCTATGAACATGGATGTACAAATATCTCTTCAAGATCCTGCTTTCAGGGCTTACCTGGTGGCGCAGTGGTTGAGAGTCTGCCTGCCGATGCAGGGGACACGGGTTCGTGCCCCGGTCTGGGATGATCCCACATGCCGCAGAGTGACTGGGCCTGTGAGCCATGTCTGCTGAGCCTGCGCGTCCGGAGCCTGTGCTCCGCAACGGGAGAGGCCACAACAGTGAGAGGCCCTCGTACCGCAAAAATGGAGCAGGGGTCCCCAAACCCTGGGCCGTGGACCATTAGGAACATGCCGCGGCCTGTTAGGAACAGCAGGAGGTGAGTGGCGGGCAAGAGACTGAAGCTTCATCTGTCACTCCCCATCACTCGCATTACCACCTGAATTATTCCCCACCCTACTCCCACCCCTGCTCCGTGGAAAAATTGTCTTCCACAAAACTGGTCCCTCATGTCGAAAAGGTTGGGGACTGCTGCTTTGGAGTATATGCCCGGAAGTGGAATGCTGGGTTATATGGTAATTCTATTTTTAATTTTTTGAGGAGCCTCTATACTGTTTTCCATAGTGGCTGTACCATTTTACATTCCTGTCAACACTTACTGTTTTCTGGGTTTTTTTGGGTTTTTTTAAATCTTAGCCATCTGAATAGGTGTGAGGTGGTATTTGTGATTTTGATTTGCATTTCCATCTTAATTTGTGATGTTGACTGTCTTTTTCATGTGCTTATTGGCTGTTTGTATATTTTCCGTTGCCCAGTTTTGAATTGGATTGCTTCTTTTTTTGCTGTTGAGTTTTAGGAGTTCTCTATATATTCTGGATATTAATCCCATATCAGATAGGTGATTTGCAAATCTTTTCTCCTCAAAAGTGGATTGTCTTTTCACTTTCTTGATGGTGCCCTTTGAGACACAAAACTTTTTAATTTTGATAAGGTTCAATTTAAGTTTTCTTTCATTGACTTTGCTTGTGGTGTCATATCCAAGAAATCTTTGCTAAACCCAGTGACAGGAAGATTTTTCCTCAGTATTTTAAGGTTTTTATAGTTTTCCTCTTGTATCTATTTTGAGTTAACTTTATTTATTGTATAAGGTCAGAGTCTAAACTTTTGCATGTGAATATCCAGTTTCCCCAGTACTGTTTATTGGAAAGACTGTCCTTTCCTCATAGAATGGTCTTGGCCCCTTGTCAAGAATCAGTTGACCATATATGTGAAGGTTTATTTCTGTTCTCTGTCCTATTCCATTTGTCTATATGTCTGTGTTTATACTAGTACCACATTGCTTTTTGGTTTACTACTAGCTTTGTAGTGAGTTTTGAAATTAGGAAGTCCTCCAACTTAATTTTTCTTTTCCAAGATTGTTTTGGCTATTCTGGGTCCCTTGGATTTCCATATGAATTTTAGGAGCAGCTTCTTAATTTCTGGCAAAGAAGCTAGCTAGGATTTTGGTAAGGAATGCATTGAATGTGTAGATCAATTTGAGGCGTATTGCCACCTTTACAATATTAAATCTTCCGATCCATGAACACAGATGTCTTTGCATTTATTTAGATCATCTTTCTTTTTTTGCACCCACCCCTCCGCAACTTCCTTTTTCTCTTTACTTGTACCTAGAACGTTAGGCATTTAAAGGTGAAGAAGCCTTGTCTCCCACCACTTTGTAGAAAATAAAAGGGAAATTGCCAGAAATAGCAAATACTTGAATAATGCCGTTACAGACTTTTTCCTTTATAGGAACATGTCTAGTTCTCATAACTGCCCTATGGGATCACCTAGTATTCTCATTTTACAGATAAAGAAATTGAAGCACAGAAAGGCTAACTTGTCCAAGGTCACTCAGCTAACCAGTAAGGGGCAGAACAAGGCCCTGAACTAATAAACAATTGGTTCCAGAGTCCATATCCCTAAACACTCTACTCTCACCCTTCTCTCCCCTGCAAACATCAAGAAGCAGTCCTGCAGGTTTTAGTGTCCTTTTCTCTTTTGCCTATCCAAGCAAATCTTGGTGACATTGTGAAACATTCAGTTAAGGGTCTTTCCTGGTGGTCCAGTGGTTAAGACTGTGCACTCCCAATGCAGGGGGCCCCGGGTTCAAACCCTCGTCAGTGAACTAGATCCCGCATGCCACAACTAAAAAGATCCCACATGCCGCAGCCACCCTGGCGCAGCCAGATAGATATTTTTGAAAGAAAGGAAGGAAGGGAAGGAAGGATGGATTCAATTAATATGTAACTTACGGTGATTGATGACTCTGAATTATTTCTCCTTAAGTGAGTTTTCCATATATTTGATCAAAAGTCCTGTGGTTGTAAAAATTATATTTCACGTTTTCCCTAGCTTTCTATCCTTTTATGATTTTTTTGTACACATTCTTTTCAGAATGTCATTTACATACCAGGGGAAGAGAGCTGCCAGATTTGTTGAGTATGTTTGAGTTGCTGTGAAGTCATCGATTTGGTTCTAGTGTGTCTTAAGTCTGTTTACTCTCATGGAGGGGTTCAGATCATCATCTGTCAAGCAAGGGTAGTAGCTTTCTGAGTTTCAGGAAGCTCTGCTACAGTAAGACTTATAAGTGGTGGCCAGCTCTTTTCACACTTCTTTTTACAAGTCTTAATGATTCCCTCTGGTGACTACAGCCTATTTGCACTCTTGCCTGTCTTGCTTACCTGGTTGCACAGTGTGGGGGAGTGGTCTGTCCTTCAGACACTTTTCAACTGTTAGAGTGGCTGCTTCCTGCACTTGGGTAGGTACACTACAATGATGCATTAACATTCAGTTCTCTCCATTTCACACAGCAGTCTGGTGATTTCCTCATGTTTGTGTAATCATGATGTTGACTCACATTTGTCTGAATAGCTTCCTGAAGGCTTTCTGGAGCTGTTTAGCACCTAGAGTTTAGTGTACAACATTCTAGAGTCTTCCTAGATTAAATTGGATTGGAAATTAAAAATAACTCACTGAACCAAAAGCAAATATTGTAAGGCACTAATAATTGACTTAATTCCCTGTATTTTTAATCCTTTAGTCTTTAGTTTTCAATTAATGAAATAGTCCTATTAAGGTGACTATCTAGAACACTTCAGTGGTTCTCAGAGTGGTCCCTAGATTAGTGGTGTTAACATCCCATGAGAACTTGATAGAAATGCAGATTCTCAGCCCCTACCACAGAACTACTGAATTAGAACTTCTGGGGGTGGGTCCATTAATCTGGGCTTAAACAAGCCCTCTCTCCAGGTGATTCTGATGCATGTTAAACTTTGAGGACCTCTTAATCAGTGTATGCACTAAAGGAGTAAAATGAAGCACCCACCACCTACCAGGTACCCCAGAATAATTTTCAGTGAGTCTTAAAATTTCTCTGAAATCTGTTTATCTGCTTCTTAGTGATTGATAGTCTAACCTACTCTGTTACTCTTTTGGCTTCTGTTAAAAATCTCAATCTACATCTTAGTATGTTTCATAGGTATCTTAGTTCCCCAGTAGGATTGAATTTCTTAGTTCAAGGTAATCCTTTTTCACAAAAGCAGCTTTCCAAAATGGCCAGTAAACACAGGAAAAGGTGTTCAACACCACTAGTCATCAGAGACATGCAAATTAAAGCCATAATGAGATATCACTACACACCCACCAACTTGACTAAAATTTAAAAAGTATCATTGAATGGGAAGCATTTACTGCTTGTGGGAGTATATAACTACTTTGCAAAGCTGTTTAGTAGTATATACTAAAGCAAAACATTCTCTTAGGTATAAGCTCACAAAATTGTTTAGTAAATAAGTATACCAAACATGTGCGAGATTTGTCATAACAGTATTCCTAAAAGGCCCAAATAATCAGTCAAGAGCAGAATACGACACAGCTTTGAAAGTAAACCAAGTGCTATTTGAAGCAATCTGGATGAATTTAACAATCTGAAAGATTGTTAAAATAAAGTAGCCCCAAACAAAGTTCAAGATCAGCAAAGAAATTTAAACCCAGGCAAAACCAATCCACAGTGAAAGAAATCAGACTAGTCCAGGAATGACTTAGGAGGAAGGGGACATGGGACCTTCTGGATTGCTGATGGTGTTGTTTCTTGATCTTGGTGGTAGTTACATGGATGTGCTCACTTCGTGAAATACCTTTAAAAAATTTTTTTTGTTGTTGTTAACCCCAAAAGATTAACTCCTGGGGTATTAATCAGTTCTTTTAACACTTCTTTCCTTGTGCTTTGTATCATGGTTTTCTTTATTGCTTCCCTCTGACATCTTAAGACTTTTGAGATTTAGTCTTTGTTCTCTTTTCTTTGTAAAACCTCCCCCACCTTTTTTTTGTTTGTTTGTTTGTTTTTTACATATGCAGTGTAAGTTGAGAGTGATTGAGGAATAATCAAGGAAGGTTCATCTCTCATGGAGTCATCATCTACTAAGTGTTTATTTGGGTTTTATAGGCTCTGTTAAAATGCAAATGTAGCTGAAAGAGTTGAGCCTATCATTTACACTTTCTATATTATTACTGTACTCTATTGGCTTTCCTCACACCTACCTGAGAGCATGACTCAAGGAATTGAAATTTGTATTAGAAGAATTGATTTGGAGAAGGGGCACTTTTAGGAAAGCCAGAATAGGTGCTGGCTTGTTGTTTGCTTTCATTCCATCTAAGAAAATGCCTTTTCCCTTTTGCAAATGGGGTCTCACTTCATTATTAGAAAATAAAATTTTTAGAATTAAGAATAAGGCAGTGGTTTATATTCAGGGTTCAGCATTACTCCATTTGTGTCATCATGAGGAAATGTCCTTACATAGATGATTTGGTAAGGCAGAAGAACTCTGGAATAGCCTAAGTTGTCTGGGTAAACCTAGGTTAAATAAAGTTTTAGCAGAACAGTATAAGAATTTGGGGCAGCTCTCAGAAGCTTACAGATCAGCTCGTAGTGGCTGGAAATAATCATTTTGGAAGACAGCCTCCACCATTAATAATACTGGGACAGACAGGGTTGGGAGAACATAACTTTGAGACTAGATAGGAACGTGAGCCACAAACTAAAGCTCTCTATATCTCAGAACTGCTTTGCCTGTGTTGAGATCAGAGTTCTTTGGCTTTCTGTGAGGGCTTGAGCAGAATGCATCTGCCAGAGATCGTACTGGGCATCACTTCAGATCTGCTGCTACCATATCTGGGCTCTCTTTGGGAGCTTGAAAAATTCTAGCTTGTGGCTTGAGTAAGCTGATTATCTTGCTGGTACTTTGATGACTGCCTAAGGAATTTTTTAGAAAAAAAGTTGGAATGCTAGATCCTGGGCTAGATGTCCTTTGCAGTAAGACCTTATGCTACTTTATTTTGGGAGAACTCATATAGATTGTGTCCTGAAATGAATTTCAAGAAAGCCTTTTTTCTGCTTAAAGGCTACCAATAATATTAAATGATTGTTGCCAAATTAGTCTCCCAGTACCCTTCAACAGCTCTTGGCTTGTGTAGATGGAGATGGTTTAAGTTGCATGTTTTCTCTTTATAAGTAGATTCTTCCAGAGACCTTAACCTGGGCCAAGTATAGGTCTCACCTCTTTAGAGCAATGTAAATCACTCTGTAAGACACATGGAGGTGAAGCTCCTTAGTTAGACTTGGGTCCCTAATGTTTTGAGGTTAAAGATACAGTAACAGAATTTTGTTAGGTGAGTAATTTCATTTGAAAGAAATTTGGCTTAGTTACCAAAGCAAGCAGAGTTTGGGTTAAATAAAGTTTCAAATTTTATATCTGAATCAAGTCAGCTTTTAATTTTGTGAATCTGTCATTTAAGACCCAAAGAGCTCTGCTTTTTTTTTTTTTTTTTTTGGTACGCGGGCCTCTCACTGTTGTGGCCTCTCCCGCTGCGGAGCACAGGCTCCGGACGCGCAGGCTTAGCGATCATGGCTCACGGGCCCAGCCGCTCCGCGGCATGTGGGATCTTCCCAGACCGGGGCACGAACCCGTGTCCCCTGCATCGGCAGGCGGACTCCCAACCACTGCGCCACCAGGGAAGCCCCAGAGCTCTGCTTTTATTGCTTTATAATCCCCAGGTTCCCACAGCCCCCTCCTGGAGTTCAATTAATTTGCTAGAGTGACTCACAGAACTCAGGAAAATATTTAACTTTCTAGATTACCGGTTTCTTATAAAAGAAACAGCCAGATGCATAGGGCAAGGTATGTGGGAAGGAGCACAGAGAGCTCTTCGGGTGTGTCACTCTCACAACACCAACCTGGAAGCTCTCTGAACCCTTTTGGGTTTGGGAGGGGCTTCATTATGCAGGTATGATTGATTAAATCACCAGCCAATGGCGATTAATTCAACCTCCAGCCCCTCTTTCCTGTTTGGGGGTGGGGGGTAGACTGAAAGTTCCAACCCTCTTATCACATGGTTGGTTCCCCTGGCAACCAGTCCCCATCCTTGGGGATTTTCCAAAAGTCACCTCATTAACTTAAACTCAGGTATGGTTGAAAAGAGCTTGTTATGAATAACAAGACACTCTTCACCCTGATTACACTGGAGCTATTTGAGGCCAAAAGACCAAATATTATAACAATAACTCTCCATTGCACATGTCGCTTAGGAAATTACTAAGGTTTTAGGAGCTGTGTGCCAGGAGCTGGGATGAAGACCAAATAAGAAATATATGTATATTTCTTATTATAAATATATATCATAATATCACAGTTATACACAAAAATAGTTAAAATGGCAAATTTTGTTATATATTATCACAACTTCTAAAAATAATGCAGTATGCCAAAAACCATTGAATTGTATACCTCTTTTCCCAGCTTTATTGAGATATAATTGACATATAGTATTGTGTAAGTATGTACAAAGTGTTAGATACACTTATATTGCAAAGTGATTACCACCAAAGCATCACGTCACAAAATTACCATTTCTTTTTTTTGTGATGAGAACATTTAAGATTTACTTCCTTAGCAACTTTCAAGTATATGATACAGTATCATTAACTATAATCATTATGCTTTACTGAGATCCCCAGAATTGTATACTTTAAATGGATAAATTGTATAGTATGTAAATTATATTTCTTTTTTTTTTTTTTTTTTGAAAAATATTTATTTATTTATTTGGCTGCATCGGGTCTTTAGTTGTGGCATGTGGGATCTTCTGTTGTGGTGTGTGGGCTCTAGAGCACACAGGCTTAGTTGCCTCGCAGCATGTGGGATCTTAGTTCCCCAACCAGGGCTCGAACCCACATCCCCTACATGGGAAGGCAGATTCTTTTTAAAATTAATTTATTTATTTAAAAAAATTTGGGGGGACTTCCCTGGTGGCATGGTGGTTGAGAGTCTGCCTGCCGATGCAGGGGACACGGGTTTGTGCCCCGGTCCGGGAAGATCCCACATGCCACGGAGCGGCTGGGCCCGTGGGCCATGGCCGCTGAGCCTGCGCGTCCGGAGCCTGTGCTCCGCAACGGGAGAGGCCACAACACTGAGAGGCCCGCATACCGCAAAAAAAAAAAAAAAAATTTGGCTGCGTTGGGTCTTCATTGCTGTGCATGGGCTTTGTCTAGTTGCTGCGAGCTGGGGCTACTCTTCGTTGCAGTACATCGGCTTCTCGTTGTGGTAGCTTCTCTTGTTGCAGAGCACAGGCTCTAGGTGCGCGGGCTTCAGTAGCTGTGGCTCATGGGCTCAGTAGTTGTGGCACACGGGCTTAGTTGCTCCACAGCATGTGGGATCTTCGGGACCAGGGCTCGAACCTGTGTCCCCTGCATTCGCAGGTGGATTCTTAACCACTGGGCCACCAGGGAAGTCCTATGAATAATACTTCAATTGAAATATTTTTTAAGAAAGCTTCTATATGTGTGTGTATACATCCACTGTATAATATATAACACGCTGTAGAATAATGTTTTTTCGTATGTGTCATGTTCCCCTATCCCCTTTCCCCCTGACCAGTTGGACATCACATGCCTTTCATTGTGTGTCAGTTGGCACAGGGCTTCCATGACATGTTTGCTTTGTAGACCTGGCGTATTTTATCTGTTTACTGGCAGAAATTTAGGCTAATGGAGTTTGGTTGATTTGTAGGGCTCTTTGGCAATGAGTAAATCCTTTGTTGTCTATCCCAATTGCACAAGTTACATATCAGCATCCTCTCTAAAATTGGAAGTTTTAGAACTGTGTACCTTATATGCTAGAACAGTTTTTCAGTTTGAAAATATATTTTAATGACATACTGGCCTTATACTCAGTAAAATATAGTAACTCTAAGCTTCTTTTCTCATTAGTAAAATGAATGATAATTAAACCTGCCTTTGGAGGAGTTCAGGATCAAATCAGTTCCTATCAAATGTGTAACAGGTACATTGTGATATACCAGTGTAAGTTGTCATGGTGGCTGATCAAGGTCCACGCAGTTTAAGATCTGTTGTAGTATAGCATATTTTGAAACTTATGACACCATTTGTATCGTTAACGAGAGAACCAGAGAATGATTAGCATAGTGTGTTTTTTGAAGTTGTATGTCAGGTAATAGGGTGAGGCAGAAATAGAGTTGAGAGCCACAAGTAGCCTGTGATTAGCAGTAGGCATCACTATCAGATGTGGCAGTGAAGTGTATCAGTAGTGGTTGTCCTCCAAAAACCCAAGCCTCTGATGGGGCCGGTGAGGTATATGCCTCGGAAAGTGCTTCATCATCAATGCCAGCAGAAGAATCACCCTTGAAAGGGGCATTGCTCCAAGTACTTGTGACTATGTCCACCAGGATTTGCACATCATAAAAAAGTTGTTCTTGCCTTCTTCCCTCCCCTCTGTCCTCAGTGCTGTTCAGGGAGGATGTTTGTGTCCAGACAGCCCTTATTTCCTCTTATGGAAGGAAGGTGGTGGTTTCCAGAAGGGTGACCTCTTGCCATTCACTCCCAGCACTGCTTCTTAGCAGCAGAGCCAGTCCTGTACTGAGTTCCAACCTTTGATAAGTTTTGAGTCTTTGAACAAATAAAACAAAAGTTCCTGCTTTCTAATAGAAACCTTTAAATAGCGATTAGTAATTCTTTATTGTATTTTGTGCTTTAACCACTAGATCATTGAATGCCAGCCGCAGACAGCCACCCATGTGGCCTTGTTGAGTTCACCCTATTGCTGTAGCTTAAAGCATTCTGGACACAGAGTTAGAAGGTCTTTCTGACTTTTTTGGTGTGGTTGTCAGTTAACTTTGTGAATGAGACTATACCAGGAAGACTGTGGGGCTTTCATGTTGCCTGTAGAGTAGTAACTGACATCAGAGCAAGGCAACAGGGGAGTTCCCTGGCAGTCCAGTGGTTAGGACTTAGCGCTGTCACTGCCAGAGCCCCGGGTTCAATCCCTGGTCGGGGAACTAAGATCCTGCAAGCTGTGCGGCGCGGCCAAAAAACCCCAAAAGTAAAGCAACAGGGGCAAGGTAGGCTCCATCCACATCTAAGTCAGGGCACCTTAATTTGTCATTGTTGTGATTGATTTTGAGAGGTTGCAACAGCCACTGATAATGCCATTGTTCCCATCCTGGGAATTTTCTTGGCCTTGAAAATCAGGGGGCAGGGCTGGGCCCAGTATACTTGGCACACTGTCCACCTGTGAAGAGTAGTCACTAAGAGCATGTATCTTTGCTGTGATGCTCCCTGGCTTTCTAACAGCATTTTACAGGGATGTTTTCAGATGTGTGAAGGATCCAATTGCAATACAGTGATGGTAGGAAGTATGTACTTAAAATTGGGGACTTTTGAAAGGCAGATAGCAAACATTATATATGGTATATCAGACCAGAGGGGAAGCTGCAATGTTGAGACTCCAAAAACATCCGTGGTAAGTCAGGCAGAAGTAGCTTCAGTTGATATACTTTGGTAGTCTGTTTTTCAAAGGAATGTTATTGAAATTCTCTACTGAGTACAGCACATGTCCAGCTCCAGTTAGTATTACACACTAAGTCTTTTTCAGTATTTTAGTGCTTGACCTGTGGTAGTTTGAGTGGAATTTCAGTTTTCTGAGACTATACGTTTTTCATCAGTATTTTGGGGAAACATACCCCTTCTTTAGACTTTATTGCTCTGTACATGGATCCCATTCAGTGTATCCTTGCCACATTAATGCAGCTGGGAATACAGTTCCAAGGGATAGGCCAAGCCGGAAGCATAGTCCCTGTCCTGGAGGAACTTAAACCTCAGGAATGGATATGAGTCAAGCACAGAGAAATAAACTGCCACATCTCTCACATAGGGTAGGATGCCTGGTAAAAGTGGTTGAACTGATATGTATAAGAACCAAGAGCAGTCCAAAGCCCCAGTTTTAAGCAGCGTCTCATTTTTGGGAGTGGAAGCCGTAGGACCAGAAGTAGGCTTTGAAACAGAAGGTGGTAGTTGAGATGGACAGGTGAGTTGTTCTTTTCTGGGGAAAGGGAAACATTTTTCAAAGAAGGCATTGCTTTGAGCTGAGGTGGAGGAATTTTACAAGGCCAGTTAACAGAACCAGGTGTATAAGGAATGGATAGAAGTTGTGAAGATAAAATAGGTTTTGCTGTTAGAATTTCAGAGGGTCGTAGAGGTTAAGGCTGATGTGTCTTGACCTGATTGTGGCATTGACCTTCTAAAGGCCTTTGAGCAAAGACTGATGGACTGAAGCCCAGGCATAGGAATGGAGGATTTGGCTGCAACAGGCAAGATAGAAGGGAAGTGAGGAAACCAGTTGGATTTTTGCTTTTTCTCCAGGTAGGGAGTACTGAGGACTTGAACTGAAAACGATGACTGTAGGAATGCAAGGGGAAGTGTTAGTGGTGGAAGTGAGACCCGTGAAGGGGTAGAATTCTCCAGAACTTGACAGTAGTCATACTGTGAAGAACAAAGGAAGTAAAAGAGTCTTTTAACCTCAGGGTTTCTACAGTGAGTTGAGTGTGTTAGGAGTGTAATTTTGTTTTTGTCACCAAGATTGGGGGAACTGGGAAGAGACTTGACAGAAGTTGGGATGATGTCTTGGAGACGTTGAATTTGATATGCAAGCAGAGCACAGAGGTCAGGTGTGTCTGGAGTTTGAGAACAGGGACTGGGTCAGAGATAGAGATTTGAGAATCATGTGCATAAAAGTAGTATTTGAAGAACTGAAACCCCCAGAGATAGGTAGAGTATTAGGAGAGTGAGGGAAAAAAACAATCTTGAAGGGAGTTGTTAGGTGTGGAGGCTGTAGCTATGGAGACGGAAGACTTAAGAGATCAGCACATCAGCATATTTTGTCAAGGAGGTCCAAGGATAGGAAGGTATGGTGGTAAAAAAAAATATCAAGGAGAATGAGGACTGGATTTTGTGAAGGTAGGTCATTAGTGACTTTTGAGAAAGTTTCAGTAGAAATTTGGGCAGAATGCAGATGGGAAGAATTTAAGCAAGTGAGTAGGTATGAAGCAAGCAGAAATTTGTACCTTTTCTTTGAAACAGATCAGAGAGAGGAAGGTTACTAGAGGAAAGCACGGATGTGGAGATTTCTTGTTTTAGAATAGGGCACCCTGCACTTTATTGTAGACTGAAAGAAGGAGCCAGTAGACAGGAGAGATGAAAGTGATGTGGGATACCACAAGTGGCAATAGTGTATGAATTGAAAGATGCTAGAGGACCTAAGGTTAGGCCTGGGCAGGAGAGAGACCCTAGTAGTAGTAACTGCTCTTCACTGAGTGCCTTTCATAATGCCAGACCTTGTAAGAGATGGCAGAGATTCCACATACCTCCTCTAAAGGGGTGCTGCACTGGAGGGCTGTGGTGTGGGCTCCTGAGAGTTGCTGAGCTCTCTGCTCTTGTGACTGCTGAGTACCAAGTGTGGGATTACATGGGACACTGCATGTAGCCTCTCAGTTGCTTTTCTTAGACACCCATTTCTATTTACATATGGATGGGAAATATATTGCAATATTGGTTGTCTTGTTTTCTTTGTTAACAGTAACTGCTTAATGTAATTTGCTGATATTTGGTTCACAGCCAGAACACATTGTTTTTGAGATCTGAGGAAAGGCTGGTTTTGTGATGCAGAGAACATAAACTCCGAGTGGGTACTTTCTGTGCCCTTTTAGCACCATGAGAGAGCTCCTTTCGACTTGAGTGAGGGTAGCACAGTAACTTATGCTGAAGGTTTTGAACTGAGGAAAAATATAAAGAACTTATAAAAGAAATATACAGTCACTTGCATACTATTGCAGGTGACTTAAATAGATATAATTGACTGTTACTGGAAAAATAAACCTCTACTCAAAGCTCTTAAGAATTATATCTGAAACAATTCAGACTCTAGAAATAGAAAATGATACATCTGGCAGGTAGACTGCAGAGAGCTCAGTGTGATTTCCTTTCTCAAGCTGGCAAGCCATGTACTTTAAAATATATTGGATTATAACAAAGTGGAAAGGAAAGATACTAGAGTAAAAAAATTCCTGGGTCATTTCAGGAAAAATTAGTGAGTTTCATTTTCTGATGTTTGTACTTTTCACATCTGATCAACAACTCTGGTTGTATTGCCAGACTCCTAGCATCCCAGAAATTACCTTGTAATTGTAGGCTTTCGTTTTCATTTTATCCCATAATCACTTGTGATTTCTGTCTTTGTCATCAGTAGAAGCTGAATGGTTTTATACTTTTCCTGGGCAAAATGCTCCCCAGGGAAATTTTTCAAGAGCCTTTTTGGTTGCTCCCTGGTGTTTTTTTTTTTGCGGTACGCGGGCCTCTGGCTGTTGTGGCCTCTCCCATTGCGGAGCACAGGCTCTGGATGCGCAGGCTTAGCGGCCATGGCTCACGGGCCTAGAAGCTCCGCGGCATGTGGGATCTTCCCAGACCGAGGCACGAACCCGTGTCCCCTGCATTGGCAGGCAGACTCTCAACCACTGCACTACCAGGGAAGCCCGCTCCCTGGCCTTTTCACTTTGTGTGTCCTTAACCACATTAGATTTAGAGGAATTATTTCTTGAGAATTGAGTGCTTTCTAGGAAGGATGCTATTCAAAGATAGCAGCCTTTTTTTGAACCAGGGAAGTTCCTGATGCATTTTGTTTGCATCCTGGAAAGTCCTGGTTCCTTGACTTTGGGCATAAACCAGTACCAAGTTAGGCCTGAGATGGGTAAAGTATATAAAGTCTTGGCATGAATTTGAGAGCATGAGAAAAAGTAGAAAATGGTTTGTGAATCCTTTCAAGATGTTAGCAGTCAGACTGAATATAGAGGAAGGACTTTTAAAGAGGTAAATTCATGGGCTTCCCTGGTGGCACAGTGGTTGAGAGTCTGCCTGCCGATGCAGGGGACACGGGTTCGTGCCCCAGTCCGGGAGGATCCCACGTGCCGCGGAGCGGCTGGGCCCGTGAGCCATGGCCGCTGAGCCTGCGTGTCCGGAGCCTGTGCTCCGCAACGGGAGAGGCCACAACAGTGCGAGGCCCGCGTACCGCAAAAAAAAAATTTAGTTTCTAAAGTTTCCTTCATGTACCCCAATGGATTGTCTCATCCACTCCAGTTTGAGAAACATTCCCTTCAGACAACATGATTTTGTCAGTGAGTATGTATTGTTGAGAATTAGTTTGACTATAGGTAATGGGGACCTGAAAAATACTACCTTAAACAAGACAGTTATTTTTCCTTCACATAAAAGAAGTGTGGAAGTAGGCAGTTGGGCTGAGATGGTGGCTCTCAAGATATCTGGGACCTAGGCTCCTTCTCCCCTTTATTCCTCCAACTCTAGGGTGTGGCACTCATCTTCATATTCTAGGATGACTTTTTCTAAACAGCCTGGACCCCAGATTTAAGCAGCAGGAAGGAGGAAGAGGGTGAGAAGGGCATGAGACTTCAACTTTAAGGAAGACTTCCTGGAAGTCCCACAAAATACTGATTACATCTCAGGGGCTAGAACTACAAAGTGAACTACATGGCCATACCTAATATAAGGGAAGCTAAGAAATATAGTCTTTTAGCTGGGCAACAAAGTGCACAACTAAAAATTGGAGTGCTGTTCTAAGAGGTAATAGTGAGAATTGGGGTTGACCACTAGTCTGTGCCAAATGGAGGGAGTCTTTATGCTTTTCTTTTCTTTTCTTTTTTATTAACAGCTTTATTAAATATCCACATACCTTACAATTCACCCATTTAAAGTGTACAGTTCATTTGTATATAGAATATTCATAGAGTTGTGCAATCATCTGAGAATGATTTTGGAAAAATTTCATCACCCTATAAAGAAACCCCTCTATTCCCTTGGTAGTCATTCCCTATTCCTCCAACTCCCTTCCCCTGGCAATCACCAGTCTACTTTCTATCTCTGCATTTGCCCATTCTGGACATTTCAAATAAATGGAGCTACACAGTATGTGGTTCTTTTTAGCTAGCTTCTTTCACAAATTGTAATGTTTTTAACGTTCATCCATGTTGTAGCATGTACTAGTATTCCCCACACACACACTTTATTGCTGAATAATATTACATTGTGTAGATAAATCACATTTTATCCATTCATCAGTTGTTAGACATTTGGTTTGTTTCTGCTTTTTGATGATGATGAATAATGCTGCTGTGAACATTCATGTAAAGTTTTTGTGTGGACACGTTTCCATTTCTCTTAGAGTAGAATTGCTGGGTCATAGATCTAGTCGGATCCTTTGCCCATTTTTAAAAATTAATTTATTTATTTCTGCGTTGGGTCTTTGTTGCTGCATGCAGGCTTTATCTAGTTGCATCAAGCTGCTCTTCTTTGTGGTGCGTGGGCTTCTTGTTGCAGTGGCTTCTCTTGTTCCAGAGCACGGGCTCTAGGCACGCGGGTTTCAGTAGTTGTGACGTGTGGGCTTAGTTGCTCTGAGGCACGTGGAATCTTCCTGGACCAGGGCTTGAACCCGTGTACCCTGCATTGGCAGGCGGATTCTTAACCAGTGTGCCACCAGGAAAGTCCCCTTTGCCCATTTTTAAATTGGATTATTTGTCTAGCTATTATTGAGTTGTAGGAGTTCTTTATATATTCTGGGTCTAAATCAACCTTGACTGCAATGAGAGACTCTGAGCCAGACTACCAACCTAAGCTGCTTTTTTTGTTGTTCAGTTGTAAGAGTTTTTTATGTATTCTAGATACAAGTCCCTTATCAGATATGTTATTTGCAAACATTGCTCCTATTCTGTGGGTTGTCTTCTCATTTTCTTGATGCTATCTCTTTAACCACAAAAGTTGAAAAAAATTTTATGAAGTCCAGTTTATCTTTTTTCTTTGGTTCCTGGTGATAGATATATTTGTGAATATACTATCCACAGTATATTGTGATAAATATATTATTCACAATAACCAAAAGGTGGAAACAACCCAAGTGTCAGCAGATGAATGAATAAATAAGATGTGGTATATACATATTGATACAATGGAATATTATTCAGTCTTAAAGGAAATTCTGACACATGCTACAAAGTGAAGAAACCTCGAAGACACTATGTTTAGTGAAATAAGCCAGTCACAAAAGGACAAATGCTGTATGATTCCACTTACAAGAGGTAGCTATAGTAGTAAAATTCATAGAGGCAGAAAGTAGAATGGTGGTTGCCAGAGGGGAGGTAGGGGAAATGGGGAGTTATTGTTTAATGAATATAGAACTTAGGTTTTGGAAGGTGAAAAAAGGTCTGGAAATGGATGGTGGTGATGGTTGCACAATAGTGTTGAATGTGAGTAATGCCACCAAAGTTATTACTTAAGATTTGTTTAAGTGGTAGATTTTATGTATATTTTACTACGTTTTTTTCTTTCTTTTTTTTCTCTGCGTTGGGTCTTGCTGCACGCGGGCTTTCTCTGGTTGAGGTGAGCGGGGACTACTCTTCGTTGCGGTGCGTGGGCTTCTCATTGTGGTGGCTTCTCTTTGCTGCAGAGCACAGGTGGGCTCTAGGCGCGTGGGCTGCAGTAGCTGTGGCACACCGGCTCAGTAGTTGTGGCTTGCGGGCTCTAGAGTGCAGGCTCAGTGGTTGTGGCACACAGGCTTACTTGCTCTGAGTTATGTGGGATCTTCCCGGACCAGGGCTTGAACCCTTGTACCCTGCACTGGCAGGCAGGTTCTTAACCACTGCACCACCAGGGAAGCCCTACTACGTTTTTTGTTTTTGGCTGGTTAATTAAAAAATGTCTTTTGTGGTTTTAGCTCTTACATTTGGGTCTGTAATCCATCTTGAGTTAATTTTGTATATGATGTGAGGTAGAGTTCTAATTTCCTTCTTTTGTATATATCTATTCAGTTGTCTCAGCACCATTTGTTGAAAAGGCTGTTTTTCCTCTATTGGATTGTCTTGGCATCCTCGTTGAAAATGGTTTGACCCTAAGGTGAGGGATTATTTCTGGATTCTCTGTTGATCTATGCATGTCTTTATTTTTTTTTATTATTATTTTTTTTACCACAGCACTAAGTTTTATTAGGGATTTCATTAAGGTAAAATCTCTAGGATTAAAGGAGTCAGTTAGGGGGCGCACAAAGCCCACGAAGCCTCCTCAGATCTCATAGTGAAACACTAGCTCAGGTTCTTTGTTGGGATTGCCACCTCGTTCCAGATACAGATTGTTGTAAGGATACTGCTTTGGCCCCACAGGCTGGTAAGTGGGGTAAGTCTCCCTTACCCAAAACATGAACAGCATGAAGGACACGAAGCCGAAGAGGTGCTTACACATAAGATTGCAAGAAACAGGAGTGGGGAACATGTCCACACGGTTCCTGATATACATGTCTAGGTCCCAGTGCATCGGTTCACCCCAGTTCAGCCAAAGGTCTTGGTGGTCCCAGTCATACCCTCTCCTGCTGTGAGTGGTCAGGGAGCTTCAGGTAATCATACATGTCCGTGCACCCATTGGCACCACGTTTCGGGCTGCCCTTTGCAGCCATCGGACTCCCAGGACCCCCGCCCTGGCTGCTGCCATCTTCACCTTCCTGTTTCGTCCCGCATATGCACAAAGACCTATACGTCTGTCTTTATGACAGTGCAACACTGTCTTGATTACTGTACCTTCATAGTAAGTTTTGAAATCAGGAAGTGTAAGTCCTGCAACTTTGCTCTTCATTTTTATGATTGTTTTGGCCATTCTGGGTCCATTGAATTTCCATGTGCATTTTCTGATCAGTTGTCAATTTCTGCAAAGAAGCCAGCTGGGATTTTGATAGGGATTGTGTTGAATCTGTAGATTAATTTGGAGGATATTGCCATTTAACAATATTGTCTTTTAGTCCATAAACATGAATGTCTTTCCATTTATTTAGATCTTTAGTTTCTCTCAACATTGTTTTTTTAAGTTTTCAAGAGTATGTTTTGTACTTCTTTTGTTAAATTTATTCCTATCTTGTTCTTTTCGATGCTATTGTAAGTGAAATTGTTTTCTTAATTTCATTTTCAGTTTGTTCATTGCTAGGGAATAGAAATACAATTGATTTTTGTATGTTGACCTTGTATCCTGCAACCTTGCTGAATTTATTAGTTCTAATAGTTTTTTAGTGGATTCCTTAGGATTTCCCATATGTAAGATTATGTCATCTGCAAATTAAGATAATTTTACTTCTTTTCCAATCTGGATGTCTTTTATGTTGCCTTTTGCGTAATTGCTAGAACCTCCTTAGAAGTGGCAAGAGTGGACTTTCTTGTCTTGTTCCTGATCTTGGGGAAAGCTTTCAATGTGTTCACCATTAAGTATAATGTTAATTATGGGTTTTTTGTTTGTTTGTTTAAAGAATTACGTTGCATTCTTTTTTTTAAAAAATATTTATTTTTGGCTGTGTTGGGTCTTCGTTTCTGTGTGAGGGCTTTCTCTAGTTGGGGCAAGCGGGGGCCACTCTTCATCGCAGTGCGCAGGCCTCTCACTATCGCGGCCTCTCATCGCGGAGCACAGGCCCAGTAGTTGTGGCTTATGGGCCTAGTTGCTCTGCGGCATGTGGGATCCTCCCAGACCAGGGCTGGAACCCGTGTCCCCTGCATTGGCAGACAGATTCTCAACCACTGCGCCACCAGGGAAGCCCCCTAGTTATGGATTTTTGGTATGACTTTTTGGTGCCAAGTGGAAAGGTATACTAGCATTTTATATTTTGGTGTGCTACTAGAGGCTTGTGCTCCATGGTCAGAAAAGTGTGTGCCATAGACTGAAGCTATTACAGCTTCTTGTGCATTCTAGATAACGCTTTTGTCTTGTGTTTCAGCAATGGCTGCCATCCGGAAGAAACTGGTGATTGTTGGAGATGGAGCCTGTGGCAAGACTTGCTTGCTCATTGTCTTTAGCAAGGACCAGTTCCCAGAGGTGTATGTACCTACAGTGTTTGAGAACTATGTGGCAGATATTGAAGTGGACGGAAAGCAGGTGAGTATACTTTTCATAACAACTGGTACTATTTTGCATGTTAGGCTATTCATAGAGCCTGGAGAGAATTAGGCCTTTTTGTCTCTTCAGTACACTATATAACAATAACAAAAATGTTAGAATGAGAAATCCATTCTCATCCTGCCTTTTAGCTCAATTTTGTTCATTTTTAACTGTTACCATCTAGACTTTGTCCACATTCATATGTATTTCACAGGGGGAAGCCTTAGAATATGTGTTCTTTCCAGCTTTATTTATATTTGAAATTTAGTTTGTTGCCAAATGGATCATACTAAAATGAACCTCTTTGTATGGATGGACTTTTTTTTCTGTCATAGTATTTCATTAAGTGCTGAAGTTTGAGATTACTAGGTCAACGGGTCCTTATTGATTATGCTTCTAAAGGGTTGTACTGATGTATACCACCAGTAGTGTCAAACAACATTGTCACATTTAATTTTTTTCATGTTTTTTTACTTTAACATAAACAGGCTGCTACATTTGGTTCAATTACCTGTCACTGGTGGTGAGGACAGTGTTTCCTCCTGTCTGCCCTGAAAGCCCACCAGCAAGACTGGGGCAAAGCTCTTCTGGAATTAGATTTTTTTTTTTCCCTCTTCTGCTCCCTTTTGTTGTCAAAATAATATTTTATCCAGATTCCTATACATCTTTTGAAGAGGAATGAAATTCTCATTGCAAATGGGTTAGCTGAAAAGAAAACTAGAACAAGGGGCTCTTTTCCAACACACTCAGTCCTCTTAAGGCATTCAGTCACATGTCTCATGCTGCTAGCACCTAATTTATTGGCTTCCACAATTTTGTCTCCTTTCTTCCTTCTCATATTCTTGCTTTACCTGTTATCCCTTTCTGTCCCAGTATTACCTAGCCTCATTTTGTGGGACTGTGTAATGGAAAGCACATTAGGCCAGCTGCTTAGAATTCTAGAGTCCCTCATAGGGTATCTTGATACTTCTATGACCATGAGTAAGCTGCCTAATATTTGAGCTACTTTCATTTGTAAAGTGGTTTAAGCTATTTTACAGTTGACATTGGGGGTCTGTGAAGTGACTGAAGGTATTTGGAAGCACCAAAGCACTTGACAAGTTGGTCTGAACAAGAGCATACTCAGAACCGTCTTTTATAGTTTATCCAGTTGCCGTGTGGACCACAATGATTGCTCTCATGCCATTAGGAACCCCAAGGCACCCTTCTTGTCAAGAATGGATGAAAAAAACACATGAATTCCAGCGTAACAGAACTTTGTCTGGGTCCTACCTTGCAGGTGGCCCATCAGTACTGTGTTGCCAATTCAACTTTCAGTCAGTTCTCTGCATGATGCTTGAATACAGAGTTTCTGTGGGCCTGATAGGAAGATTGGTTTTGTGTAGAGACAGGGCCCAATTGTGACAAGCTGGGTGAAAATGTGCTGAGATCGTTGGGCCTGCTGTCACATAACAGCCCTCTCATCTAATTTAGATTGATTGGCATGCATACACAGAAAGACCCAGTGGCTTGAGGAAAACAGGATTAGGTTGGTATTTTCATAGCACATTTCTCAAAAGCCTACTTGAATGTATATTGCTGGTTTTATCTTGTCATTCACAGAATGACACCTGTTGGTTGCTATGTGTCTGTGACCATCATTTGGGAGAGTCTTTTCCACCTGTGGCAGTATATATGTTTTGGGGATAGTAATGACTCTTCTTTTGTCTTTGAAACATCATCTGTGCCTTGGTGTCTTGGAATGACCAGGATCTTACCTTTAAGAAATTTAGGGACTTTGGGACTTCCTTGGTGGTCCAGTGGTTAAGACTCCATGCTCCCAGTGCAGGGGGCCCAGGTTTGATCCCTAGTCAGGGAACTAGATCCTGCATGCCACAACTAAAAGATCCTACATGCCACAACTAAAAGATCCCACGTGCCCCAACAAAGATCTTGCACATGGCAACAAAGATTCCATGTGCCACGACTAAGACCCAGCACAGCCAAATAAACAAACAAATAACTTTTTAAGAAATAAAAAGAAATGTAGGGACTTACAAACCTTGAGACCTGGTGCAGCCAAATAAATAAATAAATATTTTTTAAAAAGGAAATTTAGGAACTTTGACTTATAAACCTTGAGGAATGGTCTATGAATATGTTTCTTGCTCTGCCAACCTTGAACGTGCCTGACGCTGGCAAAATAGGGGCGCCCTTCACCCAGGGAGAGAAACCCTGAAAAAAAAGTACTTGATCTGGAAGAGGGTATCACAGTCTAGCTACCTACCTTAGAGCAAGTCGGTAGCCCCAGAGTGGGAGAGGGCACCTCCTGCAAATATTCTCATAAAAATATGCACTAACAGAGCCTAGGGAACCATCCAAAATTCTAGGTGATCATGGTCCAAGAAATAGACCTACCAAAAATACAAAGGCCCATTCTGACATGAGACAGTCCTGACACCCTGAAATCATTTATCAGGAGACAATCAGAGTTGGCTGTTGTGTCTGACTGAATACCCATGAGGTGTGGAGGAGCCAGAGGAGTGGGATTTGGCAGAGAATGAATGCGCTGTACCATCCTGAGATCAGACCAGCTGTGAGGATTGGGCATCAGTATGTCACAGATTCCTATACCAAGCTGATGGTATGTGTGTGTGACAGAGACGCAATGGGACGTGTGGAAGTTGTGAGTGACATATCCTGGGACAGAGGTTCAAGGTGGAAGAGATAATTAGCCATCAACTTTAAGGTAGGAATAATATTGAGAAACTCTGAAATATGGGCTCTGAAAGTGTTAGGAATAGAAGGCTATCCTAGGCACTGGAGGGAGAACTCCTTGAGCCCCAAAGGGCTCCTGAGCAAAGGGTGTTAAAAATCCACTGTGACTGTAAGAAGTGGTGACAGGGCTGACTGCAGTGCTGGACAGTGTGGAAGCAGGGCTATGTCCAGAGCCCAGACATCAGCTTGCCCTCCTACCACTGGAAAGTGAGTAGGTTCCCAGGTGTGAAAGGATTACCCCCCTACCTATGTGATGCTTTCATTCAGCCATTCATACATTTTTTTTGAGCAGTAAAGGCAGAGCCATAGGCCTTTCTTGTCAGCTCAGACCTTGCCTAACACCCAGGATGGTGTCTCTTCTAACCCATCAACTCAAATACAGTCTTGTTTCCACGTTTCCACGGTGGAGCAGAATGATGAGACAAAGTAAGGAAATGGTTGAGTGAGAATGTATTAGGAAAAGTTACTTGTTCTGGTTTTTCCCTCTCTTGCCTTGTATACCTAGTAGCATGTTGTTTACAGTTGATTTCCCCTCTTGTTCATTCACTTTCTTTCCTATGTAGAATGTTATTTGTAATTAAGTACTTATAAGCTACAAAGTTTTTTGTTTGTTTCTTTATTTATTTGGTTGCATTGGGTCTTCGTTGCTGTGCGTGGGCTTTCTCTAGTTGCGTCGAGCGGGCTTCCCGTTGCAGTGACTACTCTCGTTGCAGAGCACGGGCTGTAGGCACACAGGCTTCAGTAGTTGTGGCTCACGGGCTCTAGCGCGCAGGCTCAGTAGTTGCAGCACATGGGCTCAGCTGCTCCACGGCATGTGAGATCTTCCCAGACCAGGGATCGAACCCGTGTCCCCCTGCATTGGCAGGTGGATTCTTAACCACTGCGCCACCAGAGAAGTCCCTACAAAGTTATTTTTAACTTGACATTTTGAATTAGGTACTTTATTCAATTCTAGCATCTGTTTATAAAATTTGCAATTTTGAGAAATTTCAACCTAAAACAATTTAAATACCCCTTCCGACCTTCAGGCTTGATTCTAATAAAAGTGAACACTCCTGTATTTTACTATTTTGGACAGTCTATCATTTGAAGGTACTGTGTTAAGTGTCACTTCTTCTGAAAGTAAATGGTGGGATTAACCTGCACTCTTATGTTTATTTTTCCTATCATAGGTAGAGTTGGCTTTGTGGGACACAGCTGGGCAGGAAGATTATGATCGCTTGAGGCCTCTCTCCTACCCGGATACTGATGTTATACTGATGTGTTTCTCCATTGACAGCCCTGATAGTTTAGGTGAGTAGCCCTGCAGCCTGATGTTTGTCACTGCCTGTGTGCCTGGCCGACCTTTGGTTTCTCAGGTCCTTTCTGGGCATCAAGTGACTGAAAAGCAGACATGAGTTTCAGAGAAAGAATCATCACTGGCCAGAGTCCTAGAGCCTTGGGACTGTAGAGCCTGAGCCCTGAGTCCCTTTTCAGCCTAGGTCTCCCATGACTGCCATGTCTACCTTGTAGAGTAGTTGGGTTCCGAATACAAAGCTATTTTTTGTCTTTTTTTGGTTGGGGGTGGGGGGGCTGTGCTGCACAGCTTGCCCCGACCAGGGCATTGAACCTGCACCCTCAGCAGTGAAAGCGTGGAGTCCTAACCACTGGACCACCAGGGCATTCCTCAAAGCTATTTTTTGGACTAAGATTTGGGGAAGGTATTCTTTGGGTGTCCACACCTTTTATCAGTACTTGATATTGAGCCTGCTGCTTCCCAAAATCTAGACCGACTGATGACTTGGTGATTCCTGGTAATGTTTCTAAGCCCTATTTTAGCCGTTTTATAAAGTGTCTTAGCTAATAGAGACTTGAACCTGACATTCCACTAGCTTAGTTGGCCACATGTTTCAGAAGCTGCTTTCCTTCAAAAAAAGAGGGAATGATGCTGACCTCACACTTTGCAAAACAAGGCAGCAAGGCCTGAAACAGAACGTGCTTTCGGTTTGTACTGAAGATGACGAAATGTCTTGCTTGGTGCTGCAGTGCTCTGTTTTTACAGGGCAGCATGTGGGCCAAGGAGATTATCATTAACACAGATGACTGTTGAGGACCTGCTGGCGGCCTGGGCTGTTGCTGGGGAGTTAGGGTTAGAGTGAGCCTTTCTGTGTCATGCTTGTACTCACTTTAATGACAGTACTGGGGGAGGTGCTCCGAGACTTTGAACCACTTGCTCAAGGTCATGCAGTCCAAGGAGCCAAGCTGAGATTGAGTCCCCTGTGCAACATCTCCCAGAACTGAGACAGAGTGGGTGCTCTCTGCCATTGTTTCACTTTGGTTCATTTTTAACAGTTGTGTTTTAGTTTTGGTTTTCAAATTAATCTGCCTTCCTTTGCGGGGACTGTTAGAAGCCCCTAGAGGCTGAGCTTTAGAGAGAAAATGGAGCCATGTGACACCTTCCCCTCAGACACACACATCATGGACTTTGCCTATAGGAATGAGGAGGATTGTGTGCCCTTTGCCGCCTCATGCAAGGTATAATCCTTTAGGGACAAAAGTACCTTCAGAGCAAAAAAGTTACTCTTCTTCAGTCTCACATTTTTCTTTTAAGACTGTGTCTGCTGGTCTCGAAGGAAGTCTTCAGCTTTTGACCTCTGTTTACTATGACTTGTTTCTTGCTATCCTCTCCCCCAGAGGGCAGGTTCTAGGGAGGAGAGCAGAGGTAGAAAGAAAAGAGGCAAAGAGAGATTGATCTCCCTCTCTGAAATACAAACATACCTAGAGAGACTGCTGGTCACTGCAGTAGTATGATAGGTAGGTAGCGCCCCTTTGCTGAGCTGACTAAATTAGCTTGGTTTTGCCAAGGGCCTTTTAAAAGTTCTCTTATCTTGGCTAGGGAGTAGGAGAGAAGTCCACTGGTAGTTTGCCCTAGTAAAATGTGTCTTGGGAACTCAAACGTCTATATCAAGAAACTGAAAAGCTAATGTGAACCTAATGCTGGACTTTGTTTTTACCTGGTTGGATGTTAGACCATGGCACTGGGTCTAGGTGTAGGATAACAAGTTTGATCAGCAATCAGAATGTTGGTGTGCAGGTTTCAGCCCTGTTGCTGGCCACCCCTGTGACAGTAGTTTACTTTTTGGAACCTCTGCTGTCTCACTGGCAGTTGGTCTAGAGTCTAGATTCTAGTTGAGGCCTGGGGTCAACAAACTTATGTAGAAGGCCAAATAGTAAATATTTTAGGTTTTGTTGGCCATGTGTTCTCTGTTGGATCTCCTGAACTTTGCCACAACTACTCAACTCTGCTGTTGTAGCACAACAGAGCTTGGCTCTGTTCCAGTAAAACTTCACGTATAAAAGTAGACTCCGGGCAAAATTTCATTTGCTGACCCTTGATCCTAGATAAGGATTCCTTTTCTCTGGCTTTATGGAATTCCCAGTGGCCCCTAAAGCACCCCAGTGTAAATCCATGTAAAGTGATGTGTCCTGATATGATCAGATTACTTTGGAGGTGGGAGCAATCATAGGCGATTGCCATCACTGAATTAAAAAGTAAAAAATTATGTTTTAAAATCATTTATGAAAAGTGAAGATAAGACAGAGGCAATTCATTTCAGTTTACATGTCCTGAATTCCGGGGGGTGGGGGGGACTATTGGAGTAATAATTTTATATATTCAGCAAATAATTATTGAGTGCTTACTTATGGAACCTATATTCTAGATGAAGGGAGACAGAAGAGCAAAAACCACAGTAAATCTGATAGCAAGAAATGTTGCAAATAACATTCATAGAGGTGGGTATGGAATAGGCCATGGTAGTATGCTGTTTTAGAAGATGACCATAGGGGCTTCCCTGGTGGCGCAGTGGTTGGGAGTCCGCCTGCCGATGCAGCGGACGTGGGTTCGTGCCCCGGTCTGGGAGGATCCCACATGCCACGGAGCGGCTGGGCCCGTGAGCCATGGCCGCTGGGCCTGCGCGTCGGGCGCCTGTGCGTCGGGAGCCTGTGCTCCGCAACGGGAGAGGCCACGGCAGTGAGAGGCCCGCGTACCACAAAAAAAAAAAAAAAAAAAAAAGAAGATGACCATAAGATGGTCAGCCACCTCACTGAAAAGGAAACCTCTGAGCAGAGACCTGAAGTAGGTGAGGGAGGCCAACACAGATAGCCAACAAAAGAGCTTCCCAGGCAGAAGGAAGGAGTCCATTGTAGCTGTAGCAGAGAGAGTGGAGCGAGGGTTGCAGAGCCATGTGGTTAATGGTGTGGACCTCTCCTTTCATCATGAGTGAGATGAGAGCTTTTGGATGGTTTGAACAAAGGAGTGATGTGATCTCACCTTCTCTTTAAAGTGATCACTGTTGCACCTGAACTGAAAACTGACCACAGGGTGCAGAGATAAGAGCAAGATTCAGTGCTGAGGCTGTTTGCCTTCACTGTTCGATATGCTGGCCCTTGTCTCTTGATTGCTCTGCACTTCTCTGGGAACCCCTTTGTTCTAGAATAAGGCTTTGAGTTTTAAGTTGTCACATTAGTGATTGACTCTAGCCGCTATAGCAAAGGAGGAAGGAAGCAGACAGATGTCTGTCTTGTGTGCTGAAGAGTGGAGTGTAGAATTATGAGTTTTCCTGACCTTGTTCATGTAGCTTCTGTACCTTCTAGCCAGAAGGCAGAGCATCTTTTATATTCCAACTCCTGCCTTTTGGTCTTGAAGTCAGAGAGTGAACAGTTTACTCCTAAAATATAGTCTTATGATCAGTACCATTTAAATGATCATCATACTAAGTATTCTGTACACATTGACTCAAAATAACCTCATGTAAGGTATTACTGTTATCCCCATTTTATAGTGTCATCCCTGACACTGAGATGTTCAAGGTAGTGGGTGTGTGAGGTTGAACCCAGGCCACTTGTCCACTAAATTACTACAGTATTGGCAAGAAGCTACAGCTGGTTATTAGTCATTTTCAAAAGCCACTCAAGCCATTTGAAATACCAGTAATCCAAGGGTAGGTCATGCTGAGGGCCCATGAGTAAGTGTAGAGAAAACATGTGAACCCTGAGCCAGCTATAGCCCCAGAATGGTGACTCCTTCTGTAAGCTGTGGTCAGAATCATCTGCCAGCAGTGACATGGATGGCTGGTGGGGAGCCTTCCTTCTTGGGGCAGGTGGCACCATTGTGGAGCCATCCTTTGCTCCTCCAGAGCCTTTACCTGGTGCCACCTCCAGAGGAGCTGAGTTCCTTGGTGGGACTGAGAAAAGCTGGTGATTCTGTGCTTAAGAGAAGGGGGGTTAGATTTTACCTTTTTCACGGTTTTGAAACTAGTGGAATTCCATTAAATGTCCGGCATATTTCTCAAGAAGTTTCTTTGCAATTTAACTAGGGTTTTTGGAGATTCTTCAAGATAGAATTATATGTATCCCCAAATTATGTGCATTTTGCTTCTTTCAGAAAACATCCCAGAAAAATGGACTCCAGAAGTCAAGCATTTCTGTCCCAACGTGCCCATCATCCTGGTTGGGAACAAGAAGGATCTTCGAAATGATGAGCACACAAGGCGGGAGCTAGCCAAGATGAAGCAGGTATGGTCTAGGGCAGGGCTCTGTCTTCCTGTAGCATTCTTAAACTCGGGGCCTGGGTTCGAGGTTCAGGGAACCCAGCAGAAACCCCCAAAGACCAGGCTGTTTCAGAGAAAGTACCAGAGGCCTCTCTCTGTCCATCCGGCCCTCACTGACTCGGGCCTGCATAGAGGGGGTCCCTAAAACTCCCTAGTCCTGTAAGATGGAACCTCTCTTGTGAGGTAGTACTGTGCTCCAAAGATTGCCTGCCTGAGAAAGGACCATCACAGCAATAGTCAGTGCTTCAGATGCAAGAACTTTATCAGGCTCTTGATTTCCCTCTCCAGTTATTACTTTCGTATATGTGAGGCTAAAGATAAATTGGTGGGAACTGAAGAATCAGGAAATCCTGATGGCAGGGAGTCCAAACAGAGAGCCCTAATGCCTTTATAAAAGTGATGGTGGGGCTTCCCTGGTGGCGCAGTGGTTGGGAGTCCACCTGCCTATTCACGGGACACGGGTTCATGCCCCGGTCTGGGAGGATCCCACATGCCACGGAGCGGCTGGGCCTGTGAGCCGTGGCCACTGGGCCCGTGCCTCCGGAGCCTGTGCTCCGCAACAGGAGAGGCCCACGTACCGCAAAAAAAAAAAAAAAAAAAAGCATAAAAATATTTTTAAAAAAGTGATGGTGGAGGTGACATCTTGGCTTCTGAGAAGCCAGGTGGCCCAATGATAGGACTTCCCCACTGCAGGAGGAGTGCCTTGAGGTGTTTTGCACGGGTTCTCCTGAGGTTTCTCTGTCTGAATGTGAAGGTCAGGATCTGTTTCCTTCCCTGAGCATTCAGTCCTCTGTGAAGCTAACTACAAGAAGACCCAAGGGCTTACCCTGGATCAACAGCTTGAGTAATTTTGCCCCTGATTCCCTCAACCCTCTAGGGCTTCTCTGGCCTCTCCTTTTCTCTCTACTTCCCAGGGAAGAGCATGTTTGACAGGGATTTTTTATATATTGGAGGTGGGGGTCACCCCATATGAGTGTCATAAGACAGAACTCAAATCTGGGAGTTCGGCAGCTTTTTACGCGGGCTTTCTCTAGTTGTGGCAAGCGGGGGCTACTTTCATGGCAGTGTGTGGGCTTCTCATTGTGGTGGCTTCTCTTATTGCGGAGCACGGGCTCTAGGTGCGCAGGCTTCAGTAGTTGTGGCACACGGGCTTCAGTAGCTGTGGCTTGCGGGCTCTAGAGCGCAGGCTCAGTAGTTATGGCTCACAGGCTTAGTTGCTCCGCAGCACATGGGATCTTCTCAGACCAGGGCTCGAACCCGTGTCCCCTGCATTGGCAGGCGGATTCTTAACCACTAAACCACCAGGGAAGCCCTCGGCAGCTTTTTAAAAGCAGTCTTTGAGATGAATTTGGATACACCTACTTACTATATGTATGTAACGCTGTTAACTAAAAGTGCTTTCTTCTCTTTGCTAGGAGCCAGTGAAACCGGAAGAAGGCAGAGATATGGCAAACAGGATTGGTGCTTTTGGGTACATGGAGTGTTCAGCAAAGACCAAAGATGGAGTGAGGGAGGTTTTTGAAATGGCCACGAGAGCGGCTCTGCAAGCCAGACGTGGGAAGAAAAAATCTGGGTGCCTTGTCTTGTGAAACCCTGCTGCAAGCACAGCCCTCATGCGGTTAATTTTGAAGTGCTGTTTATTAATCTTAGTGTATGATTACTGGCCTTTTTCATTTATCTATAATTTGCCTAAGATTACAAATCAGAAGTCATCTTGCTACCAGTATTTAGAAGCCAACCATGATTATTAATGATGTCCAACCCACCTGACCCACCAGGGTCCTTCTGACACTGCTCTAACAGCCCTCCTCTGCACTCCCACCTGACACTAGGCGCTAATTCAAGGAATTTCCTAACTTCTTGCTTCTTTCTGAAAGACAAACAGTTGGTAACTTTTGTGAATTAGGCTGTAACTACTTTATAACTAACATGTCCTGCCTATCATCTTTCAGCTGCAAGGTACTCTGGTGAGTCACCACTTCAGAGCTTTACTCATTTTAACAGATTTCATTGGCATAGCTCTGGGTGGCAATCCAGTTTTTTGAAAATGTGCTCAGCCATAAAGGCCCAAGTCCACGCAGCTGTGGCAAAGTTACAGTTCTGTGGTTTCATGTTAGTTACCTTATAGTTACTGTGTAATTAGTGCCGCTTAATGTATGTTACCAAAAATAAATATATCTACCCCAGACTAGATGTAGTATTTTTTGTATAATTGGATTTCCTAATACTGATATTTGTCATCCTCACAGAAAGTGTATTGGTTTTTTTAAAAAAAAAGAAAGTGTATTTGAAAATAAAGTCAGATGGAAAATTCATTTTTTAAATTCCTGTTTTGTCACTTTCTCTGATAAAAGATGGCCATGTCTCCCCTTTTCGGCCCCACATATTCCAGTACCCCCTTCCCCAGAGCTGGGCTAAGTAAATAGGAATTTGGTTTTATGCCTGAGGCACTTAGATAATTCAGAAGGTGGCATAACCTGTCTCACCTGGACTGCAGGATCTGGCTCTAGTTCACAGTGCTCTTTCTTCTCACTGTATCCAGGTTCCCTCCCAGAGGAGCCACCAGTTCTCTTGGGTGGCCCACGGTTTCTCTGTCCTCTCCAGCTGACTAAACTTTTTTTCTGTACCAGTTAATTTTTCCAACTACTAATAGAATAAAGGCAGTTTTCTAAACTTCCTGTATCCTGGTGTTTGTGTTGGCTCTCTCCAGGGCTGGGAATGGAGGATGAATTCTGCCTAGCTCACCTTGGAAGGTTCCTTCAGGGGGCAAAGTACCGGCTTGCCCACCCCCACCCCAAAGCTGGCACTAACCTGGCTTCTCCCAAAGAGGTGGAAGTGATTATCTTATGTCACATTCAAGTTCAGAGTAGGGTGGGGTAGGGAATGCAGCCGACTGAGGGGTACTCCAAGCAGTCGTTCTTATGGACAAATCTTAGTGTGATATTTTCCTCTTCTTACTACCTGTCCATTTTCAGTGTCTTTTACTTCCTTGCCTGAGCTCCAGATGAAGCTGAGGATGGTCTGAAATCGACTGAGTCCCCTGGGCCCTGCATGCTTTTGGGCTCCCCTCCAGGGGTCTGGAGCAGGGCCTGAGTAGTGACCCCAGAAAACCTGTGTAAGGGTAGTGCCACACTGGGGGTGTAAAAGTAGGAGGGAAACCAGAGGCCAGGAGGAGAACACAGTCTAGGGCAGCCCCAGAATGCAAGGAAATGGGTTAGAAACTGCTGGCTTTTGGAGTCCAGCCCTGGCTGCCCGCCCCCTTTCTCCCCAGCATTGCCCACCCTCCTCCAACTTAACCTTCCTAGAACCAGGAAGTGTCAACACAGAGGACTTGCCTTGGCAGCTGCTGCTAACTGCACCATCATCACAAGTCATAACTCCCTCTGCGCCTGACAATAGGGCACTTTCTCGGGGAGTAGGAATATGGCATAGGCTGGGAGGGCTGTGTGGCCACAGGCAGCGAAAGATGTTGCTGGCGAGTCTCCCCGTGCCAGGCCCCAATCCCTGAAGAACCATTAAGAATCCGGAGCCCTCTTCGGCCTGGGCTCTGGGCTGGATAATCCGGGCGACTGCCACAGTGCCGGCGCTGCGCTCCCTGGGCGGGACCAAACGCGTCCGCGCCTCGGCACGGTCTGGGCGGTGTCCGCATCCGGCCCGACCGCACCCTCCAGCTTCGCGGGACCACAGTCGTAGGACAGAGGCCGGATGAGGCGGGACCGAGCGGGGGAGGGGTGTAGGAGCGGCCGGAAAAGTGCCCGAGCCACATGACCTTGGTCGCCCGCCTGTTAAAAGGAGGCGCTTCCCGGCCCCCCGTGTTCGTCTAGTCCGCGGCTCTGCCCTGTCTTTTTGGGCACCCACGCCATGTGTGCCGCTCAGCGCTCGGCGGCCGCCCTGGCTGCAGCGGCCCCGCGCTCGGTGTACGCCTTCTCTGCGCGTCCGCTGGCCGGCGGGGAGCCCGTGAACTTGGGGTCCCTTCGGGGCAAGGTGCTGCTCATTGAGAATGTGGCATCGCTCTGAGGCACAACTGTCCGGGACTACACCCAGATGAATGACCTGCAGCGGCGCCTCGGGCCCCGGGGCCTGGTCGTGCTCGGCTTCCCGTGCAACCAGTTTGGGCATCAGGTGCGCCTGGCCGAGTGGAGTGGGGGTGGGCGTGCGACCGCGGTTAGGAACGCCGGCGGACGACCCGCCGGGCCCAGCAGCCGCGCGCCCTGGGGTTGGAGAGGCGGGCCACCGGCTCACTTCCCTCCGGCGCTCGTCCCGGCTGGGGTTGAGGTCCACCCTGGGGTTGTGCAAGAAAGGCCAGAGTCTAGTGACTCATGGAGAAACAATGTTTGCAGTTAGAAGGCTTCGCTTCCCCTCGCAGCCCCGGGTCCTAGCTGCTCTCCCCTCCCGCAGGAAAATGCCAAGAACGAGGAGATCCTGAATTGCCTCAAGTACGTACGACCAGGCGGCGGGTTCGAGCCCAACTTCATGCTCTTCGAGAAGTGCGAGGTGAATGGCGAGAAGGCACATCCGCTCTTCACCTTCCTTCGGGAGGCTCTGCCCACGCCTAGTGACGACGCCACTGCCCTCATGACAGACCCCAAGTTCATCACCTGGTCTCCGGTGTGCCGCAACGACGTTGCCTGGAACTTCGAGAAGTTCCTGGTGGGCCCAGACGGTGTGCCCGTACGCAGGTACAGCCGCCGCTTTCTGACCATCGACATCGAGCCTGACATCGAAGCTCTGCTGTCTCAGGGGCCCAGCTGTGCCTAGGGTGCCCCTCCTACCCCTGCTCCTTGGCAGTCACAGCGTTGCCCTCTGGGGATTTTATCCATGAAGGTGTTTCCTCTAAACCTGCATGGAGGAACACCAGATGTCCAGGAAAATCCCCCGAGATGGGCACTGGTCCTGTCCATCCCAGCCTCCCCTTTCCCAGACCACAGCTTTCTCATTAATAAAGTGCTGAGTGTGAGCAGAGCTGTGTGTATGTCCTGTATCACTGTCAGATGGGCACACCTTTCCTACTAACCTCATTGTCATAGGGCTGGGAGCTTAAGCCCCCACTCCTTGGCTGGCATTACCTAGCCAAGCCTGAACATCCCAAAATTTTGTCTGCTGTAGAATTCACTCTTTCCTATGTGGGAATCCTAGCTCCTGTCTCAGCATTTCTCCCTCTGCCAGGACATGCAGCAGGGCCATCCTGAGGCCCTGTTACAAGAGAAAGTCTTTATTTCAAAAAGAGGAAGAAATTTCAAAGGCTGACTGCCTGTCCTCAGTAGTTAGGCCTCTCCTTTCTATTTGCTCTGCTCAAAATGACCTTCACAAAAAATAACACCATGGGCTCCCACTTACATTTAGAGTCCGTGGCTTTGTAACTGCAGAAGCAGCCCAAACTGGCCCTGCTCTGTTGATAACAAAATACTGAGTTGTTCTTCAGAGATAGCAGAACAAAACCGCAAGTCATGCAGCAGAGGAGAAATTTTGAATTCTAATAATGCCTGGAACCAAGGTTTTCCACCTCCACCCCTCCCCCCCCCCACAGAACCAAAAGAACCCAGACGTGACCAGAACCTGAATGCTGGAACCCTTTCAGAAGTGAAAGATCCATTGTCCAGGAAGACCCAGTGCTGAAGTTCCCTTTACCATACCTTACCATAAATGGCCAAGTTCCAAAGCCCTCCAGTCAAAACCTGCCCCACCAGTGCTTCCACATATGAATCCATCCTCCCCTAACTCAAAAAAGTTTGACCAAACCCCAGATTAGGGAGATAAATTTGAGAGCCTTGCCTCCTGCCTCCTTGCCGGTCAACCTCACAATAAAGCTCTTTGCTCAAAAGTGGGTGCCATAGTATTGGCTTCTATGTGTGTTGGGCAGCAAGTCCTTACTTGGTAACAGCCTCCTCAAGTGTTAGGGCCATACAAGCCCACTTTACACAGTTGGCAGCTTATGCAACGTAACTCTTTCCCCATTACTTTGCTAGATCTTCTTTGCATAGCGCTATCCAGTGCTTCTATCTGCTCTGATGCTGCGCTTACTGGCTGCTGCCTCTCAGGTACTCAGAAGAGTATACAACTGGTTGTTCTGACCATGCCTTGCAGTTGCAATTGCATGGTCAGGCTTAGGATAGGCGTGGATCTTGGAGGCCAGCACTGCTTCTCAGGTATGGCTCAGGTCCAACTTCTCCATCTTTTGTTCCTGTTGTCAGTAATCTCTTGAGACAGACCTAGAGGCACTTCCTATCACAATACAAGGGACTCTGCAGGGCTTGTATGCAATGAAGCTTCTGTTGGGACAGACAAGCACCCAGATATGTGTTATCAGTCCAGAACAAGGTCCAGAGGTTTTGGGGTCCCAATGTTTATGCTCAAATTGGTGGCTCAAGTCCCTTCTGTGTCTTAACCAACTCTCAAGAACTTTTCTACTAACCCTAAGCAGGCATCTTTGCTGCTGCCCTCCCCCTCTGCCTGCCCTTAGGTCATTAAGGGCTATATTTGTTCTGGCTCCCTCTCTCTCCATCATCAAAACAGGCCCACCTCCCTCTGGCTGTAAGGCCTCTCCACCTCACTTTTGAGTCCCCTCTGAGGTAACAAGACAGAGCTCTGTTCCCCATTGAGACCCCACTCTATCTGTGCTCCTCTCAGAACCAAAAGTCTTGATTACATCTGTGAGTGACTGGTCTGCTTCCCCAAAGGGTGAAAGTCTGGGAGGTGGAAAGGGGCTGGTCATCTCCTCAGGGTCCATAGGGCCTGGTGTATAGCATGAATCAGCCAGTGTTTGTCAATTAATATAAAGAGAATAACTTTCCACTCAAAACAGGGTCAGGGGGACTTCCCTGGTGGCACAGTGGTTAAGAATCCGCCTGTCAAGGCAGGGGACGCAGGTTCGATCCTTGGTCTGGGAAGATCCCACATGCCATGGAGCAACTAGGCCCGTGTGCCACAACTACTGAGCCCGCATGCTGCAACTACTGAGCCCACACACTGCAACTACTGAAGCCTGCGCAACTAGACCCTGTGCTCTGCAACAGAAGCCACCGCAATGAGAAGCCCACGCACCACAATGAAGAGTAGCCCCCACTCTCCGCAACTAGAGAAAGCCCGTGTGCAACAATGAAAACCCAAGACAGCCAAAAGTAAAAAAAATAATAAAATTTAAAACAAACAAAAAAACAGGGTCAGGGATTTTTTTTTTCTTTTTCTTTTTTTTTTTTTTTGCAGTACGCGGGCCTCTCCCTGCCATGGCCTCTCCCGTTGCAGAGCACAGGCTCCGGACGTGCAGACTCAGCGGCCATGGCTCACGGGCCCAGCCGTTCCGTGGCATGCGGGATCCTCCCGGACCGGGGCACGAACCCATGTTCCCTGCATCGGCAGGCGGACTCTCAACCACTGTGCAACCAGGGAAGCCCCAGGGATTTTTGAGGATTATTTGTAGACTCCAAATCTGACTGCTGGAATGGAAACTAACAACCTGTTCACCTGGGTATATCTGGGTATACCTAGGCCATCTTTGACCTCCTTAAACCCCACATCTCTTCTCTAAAAGCCCTTTGCTCCTTTATTGCAACACTCATCATTCAGCCCTGTGCCATATACTCTGCTGGGTGCCAGGATACAGTCCTCAGGAAAGCAGAAAGACTCTATAATTACTAAATGCATATTTAGTTCTATGAGAGTAGTATGGGGTACTTTGAGAATAAATTAGAGGGCCTGGCCCAGTGGGGAGGATCACGCTTTTGTCTCTTGGAGGGAGTGACAGTGAAGCTGAAGAGAGGTTAAGGAGCAGTTAGCTGAGGAACAAGCTGATGGAAGGTGGACAGGCAGGGAGTTCAGTGTGTGAAGGTCTGAGGTGGAAAGGTGGCATCACTGGCAATCAGGTAATACAAGGAGGAGCAGGTGTGGGGAGAAGAAAAGTGTTTAGATTCAGATTTGGCGCATGAGACATCCAGATGGAGATATCTGGAGCAGGTGCTTACAAGAGGCTCAGAAAAGGAATTTGGGTTGGAGACAAAGGTCTAGTCAAGGGGTCAGTAAGTAGCCATTGGAGAGGATACGGTCTCACCTGGGGAGAGTGACAAGAAGAAGATCAGGTGGCCTAAACTTGAGGCCTATGAATTCACAGTGTTTCTGGGTCAGATGGCAGAGAGGCACAGCTGGAACAGTGATGGATGGAGTCAAAGAGCTGAGGGAAGGGACATTTCATAAAGAATTGTTAGCTGGGGGGACTTCCCTGGTGGTCCAGTGGTTAGGATTCTGCACTTCCACTGCAGAGGGCACAGGTTCAATCCCTGGTCAGGGAACTAAGATCCCGCATGCCTCACAGCATGGCCAAAATAAAAAAAATAAAAAGAATAGTTAGCTGGGATGAGTGCTTGTGAACTGAGGGGTCCTCAGCAAGTGCAGTCCTGGGGGGAGCTAGAGCTGTAACCAGCCAGCCAGTGCCCGAGATCTACCAGGTCCTATTCTGGGAGCTAATACACAGTGCCCAAAAATCACCTGGGTGCTTGTTAAAAGCTATGTCCACGGCACCCCTCCAGAGATGCTGATGTGGATAGCCTTGGGATTTAGGGTCCTATTCAATGTCCTACAGCTGAACCCATGAGGAGAGACTTCCTGCTCCAACTCTTCCCCTTTCCTGTAAAGGGTCAGTGTGGCCCAGGCCACACTCTGGTTAGGCTCTGGGATGGGAATCCAGGGCTTTCCAAACTGACTCCAATTTCTTCCCCTCTGGGTACCTGGTGACTCACCCCTCCTTGCCCACTTTTTTTTTTTTTTTCTTCTTCAGTTTATGCCTTAGGCTGCAAGAGAAAGGAAATTCTGAGATCCCCATTGTGGCTGACACTGGCTGGTGAATACTCCTCCTCAGACTTGAAGCTGCATGCCTCCTTTAACTGTCCTTTTCAACTCTCTCTTTTTCTGGGAACACTCAGACTAAAGCCAGTTAACACTTCATCTTCCTCCCCAAGATACTGGACATCTTCCCCCAAAACACACACACATTCTTTCTCACTCAACCATGCAACTGCTACTGGCTCTGACCTGCACCCCCTCCACCCCACTGTGAATCAGCAGCTCAAATTAACAAGTAAAAGTGAAGGAATCCCAGTGAACCTGCCTGAGGTCCTGGCCTTTGGTAGCAGTGCCTCTGGGACACTGCCTGATCTGGGAGCAGGCAGCAGCATTTAGGCCGCAGGTCTTCTGAGAAGAGGATGGGTCGTGCTGTTACCCAGTAGGTTCAGAAGCCACTATTTTAGCAGTTCTTCCAGAAATGCTGGTTTTAAATTTTTTTTAAACATTAAATCTGATAAAATATGTATATTAAATCACAATGTACACACTAAAATTTATTTGTCAACTATACCTCAACAAAGCTGAAAAAGAATCTGATAAAATTCATTTGGTCAGGCACTTATTGCACAATTAGTTCTTTATCACATGACTTCCTCATTCTGTCTCGATGTAGTTCCACAAACAACATTTAAAATAAGCTTATTTTCAGTGAGGCATTCCTGGCCTGATCAGCCTTTTCTCATAAGTTTTAACTTTGGGGTAATATTGAGTAAAAAATACTTGCTAAAGCTTTCCACAACAGAAATAAATCCATCCACAGCATGGATTTATTTTTTTAATTTTTTTTCTGTACTCGGGCCTCTCACTGTTGTGGCCTCTCCCGTTGCGGAGCACAGGCTCCAGACGCGCAGGCTCAGCGGCCATGGCTCACGGGCCCAGCCGCTCCGCGGCATGTGGGATCTTCCCGGACCGGGGCACAAACCCGTGTACCCCTGCATCGGCAGACGGACTCTCAACCACTGTGTCACCAGGGAAGCCCCACAGCATGGATTTTTAAAGAATGGGCAGGGATCCCTGTCAGAGTACTCTGAATTTGGCAGGTTTTTGTTATTACAATCACCAAATAGGCTAGATAAGCATGCTTTCATAGAGGTGTGACACACCTGGGCTGGCACTAAAATAAAGCCCAGCTGGAGATGGTCAATAAGTTACTGGGCATCAGGCACTGCTGGATTGGGAAGCAGGAGCTCAGATGAGAGAAGTTCTTGCCCAAGGAGTGAGGGCTCATGGGCACTGGCCCTGTGGGTAACAGAGAAGCCAACTTGAGATCTGACATCCTTCAGCTTTGACCTACCCAAGAACTCAAATCCAGACTTGTCACGTGAAAAAACAAAAATAAAATCACTAACTAGGTGGGCCACTTGCTGGTGGGTATTCTGTTAGTTGCATCCAGAAGCATTGAAACTGACAGGACATGACAGTGATGTGCTGGGCAGAGGCCCAGTAGCCCTTCTATCATTCATCCTGCAGACAGAAACCCCACTCCCAGCACCCCTCCCAGGTTCAGTGTAGCCGTGGCCAGCAAGGCCAAGGTAGGAGACCATAGAACAGGCTCACTTAATCCAAATGCTCAGAGTTGGGGCAGTATCCAGGGGCAGGGGCAGCCCACCTTGGGTGGTCCTACGGTCCTGCAGGCTACCTGACTCCACAGAGAGGCGAGTGGAGGGAATCTGAGCCTCCCTGCAGAAGAAGCACCTATTACCCCAGCCTCCTCTGTCCCCAGCACGTGGCTATACCTGTGTACATGTGTGTGAATCTAAAGAAGCCCTGGTCCCCTCAGGATTCCTTGGCAGACTCATCATGCATCCTCAAAGGTCAGGGGGGATGTTAAGCATACTGTTTTGGTTTTTTTTTGGGGCCTCACCGCTGCGCAGCATGTGGGATCTTAGTTCCCCGACTAGGGATCGAACCCGCACCCCCTGCACTGGAAGTGCAGAGTCTTAACTACTGGACCACCAGGGAAATCCCTTCCTTTTTTTTTGTCTTTAATTTTTTTTCATCTTTTTTTGTTCATCTTTAATGTTAAGCATACCTCTGCTTCCTACACCAGTTGCTTATGTTTCCTTCCTAGCAAAGTGTCTACAGCATCACCCTCCATGTTCCTCTAGCACTTTTATCACACAACACACTATAATTACATGTGAAAACATCTTCCCCAACCTCACTGGCTGGGAACCCCTGGACGGTAGGGACTGTGAGGACATAACAGATTATCAGTCAAATGAAAAAAATGACTACTCTCTGGATAATTCTTTCATTCATTCACCCAAGAAATGCTTATGGAGAATTTGCTCTGTGCAAAGGGAAAATGACACATACAATTAATATCTAAATGCTTATTTAAGGTTAAGACATTGATGGTAACAGAATTAGAGCAGGAAGAGGAGACATGACCACACATGGGCCCAGGACACAACACCTTCCCCACCCAATCAGGGCTAGCTACCGACAGTGGCATAACCAGAATGGAATATCCAACATGGGAAAAATGATCCCACGTCCTTTCTGTAGGATTCATTCAGTTTTTTGCCTCTGTCACCTTCCCCAGTAACCCAACGCTTATGTAACAGAGGTGAAAGTGTCACTGATAAGACATTTAATTCTTCTAAAATGTACCTCTAGAGCCTTTCACTTTTTCACAGTCCCCTGGGCAAGGTAAGGAAGCACAGGCAAGAAGGAAAAAAAAGTATTTCTCTCCTGATGCCACCTCTAATCAAAAGGTGCCCAAGGGACTTCCCTGGTGGTGCAGTGGTTAAGAATCCCCGTGCCAATGCAGGGGACACGGGTTCGATCCCTGGTCTGGGAAGATCCCACATGCCGCGGAGCAACTAAGCCTGAGGGCCAAAACTACTGAGCCCGCATGCCACAACTACTGAAGCCCGCACTCTCTAGGGTCCGCGTGCCACAACTACTGAGCCCACGTGCTGCAACTACTGAAGCCCATGCGCCTAGTGCCCATGCTCTGCAACGAGAAGCCACTGCAGTGAGAAGCCCACACCCCGCAACGAAGAGTAGCCCCCGCTCACCGCAACTAGAGAAAGCCCACACGCAGCAACAAAGACCCAATGCAGCTGAAAAAAAAAGAAAAAAAAGGTGCCCAGTATTTGTGAATACAGCCACACATGCTCTGTGATTGCCAGCCAAGTGTGGACCAAGGGTGACTGGGGAGGGCCAACTCCAGGTAGGTTTAGAGCAAGCCATAGTACCAGCCAAGGCAAGAACTTTATGATTTGGAACCAAATAAAACTTAAAGTTCACACACCCAGACATTACAAACCCTCAATTAGATAGATCATCACAGTCCAAGATCGTAGTATGTAACCAATCAGCCAGACCTGTCGCCTCCAGCTCTCTTCCTGCTTTCCTTCCTGTTGTTGTGCTCCAAGCTCCCTTGGTAACAGGTGAGTTGTTCAGTTCTGGGGTTTGGTTGCGGGGCCAAGAGAGGGGCCTACTAGGCCCATACCTCTCCCTAGGGGAAATGGCCCAACAGAGGACACAGTCCTGGGGCCAGGATGTCTCCTGAGTTGAATCACTCAACTCCTTTCCTCCCAAATCCGCGGGTCACTCTCACAACACCAGGAACACACAGGCAGATGTTCATTGTTTCTAGTTCTCAGTTTTTAACATATAATCAAACTCACTAAGTTTTAAAACTGGAAATAATGGTGATCTGATTATGAAGTTTCACATTATTCCTTGCATTTTAACTACTGGCACTTGATAATTTTAATATAAATTTTTAGGGACTACCCATAATTAGTGTACTATTTTTACAGCTATTTAATAGCACTGAAGAGATCCAGGCTTAAAAAGATTTTCCAAAGTTTTCATTTTTATAATTAGGTTTTGTCCCTCTTTCTAGTGGTGCTGACAACCCGTCCTACTTCCTTAAGACTCTGACCCATGCCATAAATGGTATAGGAGAAACTGCTAAAAAAAGAAGCAAGCAGACATTGTAATGTAGGTTCTGAAGTCATGTCAGTAACCCAACTTTCTTCTTCTATAAATAGGACTAAAGGCAGTGTTTCTCATTTGATAACATTTTTAACAATTTCAAAGAACTTTCACAGGAGGGCACTTGGGGTGTCAGGGTTGGCTTCCCAGATGTAGAATTATCACGTGATGGTAACTCTTATCTGCAGGGGATTAACTGCTATGTGGTTATTCAGGCAGTTTTAATTCCAAATTACTTTCCCCTGCTATCTACCCAACGGCCAAAAGGCCTCTGTTACCAGATGGTGTGTGATAGATGTCCTAGTAGTGCAAATTAATTTCAATTAGCCAAAACCCAACATAAAAATAGTAAATCTGTTCAAATGACCTACCACAGCTTCACCAGGCCAGCTCTTTCTTCCACCCCCAACACTGAACATGGCTCATCTGTTTCTCCTCTCCTCCCTCATAGGCACCTTTCCAAAGGTTCCTAGTAGGTCTCTGGGCTGCACCACTGTAGGCATAAAGCACCCTCAGCTATTTCTCTCTGCTCTTCAACCTCCTACAATATCTGTGCGCCATTTAAGGCAGGACATATGGTCCCTCCGGCCTCCCTTCTAGCTTTAGCTCTCAGGTCCTTTCAGTCTGTGCCCAGCTCAACTGGCCTAATCTTCACTCTTTAATCCTTCCTTGCTTGCTCCAGAAATTCTCTTTGACCCCTCTAGTCTCCTCTCCTTTAATATGCACCGTCATTTCTATGCTCTCTTCAAGATCACACTCGGGACTTCCCTGGTGGCACAGTGGTTAAGAATCAGCCTGCCAATGCAGGGTACATGGGTTCGAGCCCTGGTCCGGGAAGATCCCACATGCCGCAGAGCAACTAAGTCCGTGGGCCACAACTACTGAGCCTACGTGCCACAAATACTGAAGCTCACGTGGCTAGAGCCTGTGCTCTGCAACAAGAGAAGCCACCGCAATGAGAAGCCCGTGCACCTCAACGAAGAGTAGCCCCCGCTCTCCGCAACTAGAGAATGCCTGCACACAGCAATGAAGACCCAACGTAGACCAAAAAAAAAAAAAAAGAAAGAAATCACACTCAAAAGATACTTAAGTCAAAGTCTCCCTTTCACAGCTCTGGGTCTAGTCTTTGGTTCATAGCCTGTAACGGTGCTTATCACGCACTTCTTGGCGCTGGGGCTATTTGTGGAAGATCCCCTCTCCTCTATTAGATCATATCAAGGCAGGTACTGGGTCTTATTTTTCTCTGAGGACGGGAAATGGTAGACTCACCTAAGCCAGCTGCCTGGTCTCCTCCTTGCTCTGGGTGTACTTCCCCCTCCAGGAGGAGGGCTGTGTTTTTTGTATGCAAGGTCGAGTGGGAAACATACGGTGTTGAGGACACTGTACCTTGCTGTAGCAACAAATCAGCAGCCTGGACATCTAATGTGGAGAATACACCTAGTCCTCTCCTCCCACCCCCGTTGCTATCGCCCCTCTGTGGCTGCCTGCCTCCCTGACAAAGTAAGCAGCTAGCTCAGTGGAGGGCTTGCGGAATTCAGCCTGGGCCAAGTGATTCTGGCGTCCAGACGGACAGTATTGCTAATGACTAGGCCACACCGTCGAGTCCCGGTCCCAAAGCGCTGGTGCACCTGGCACTCTCCAAAATCCCTGTAGGGTCTCCCGTACAGGGACCTGGAGCCCACGTTGGGCAGCTAAAGACTTGCCTAAGGTCTCTGCTTAAAGTGGACTGGCCGGAGTGAAAACAAGAAAATCTAGTTCCAGGGCTTCTCGCACCTGGCGCTGCGTTTATTTAAGACCAGGATAACACCGCTGGCCGGAAGGGGGTGCCGGAAGGGTCGTGGGGCCTGCGGTCTGACTCGTTGAGATCACCGGGTTGGACAGGGAAAGGGGTGCCGGACGGCCACCAGGCGGCGAGACCTGCCAGGCGGAGGAAGCGCCGACTTCATCTACGCACCGCCTCCCTTCCGGCCCCCCTCCCAGCTCCACCGCGCACTGGCGGGAGAGGGGCGGCGCGTCATGGGTGTTGGAAAGGCAGACGCTGGCAGACGCTGCGGGCCGCGGCGAAGGGAGGGGCTTGGGCGCGCGCACATGCGCGTGTGCGTGCGTGCGTGCGTGCGTGCGTGGGCGCGGACCACAGCACGCTGTGCGCGAGGCGGATGTCCGGGCCGGTAGGGCCGGAGACACTGACGAGATGGCGGAAGGCGGGGGCTGTTGTGAGCGACCGGATGCGGAGACCCAGAAATCCGAGCTCGGGGCCTTAATGAGGACCACGCTCCAACGAGGGGCGCAGTGGTGAGCGCTGGGCCCGCATTTCCGCCCCACAGGGCTAGGGGCCGGCGCTCGGACGCTCAGGTCCGGCCCCTCTTTCCCGGCTTGGGCAGGGGCCAGGCGGGGGCGGTGTTAGTGACCCTGAGAGAGTGGCTTGAACCCCGCCCCTTCCTCTAGGGGAGGGAGCCCTAGATTACCTCTGGGAAAGCGTGGGTGGAGCTGAGGGTCGTCCCGGTCCATTCGGAGCCCCACGGGGCGGATCCGGCGGAAGCTAGGGATACGGGATGGACCGAAGCGGAACGCTCACGGGGACCTTCAGGTTGAGGAGAGGTCTTTACCTTTGAGGACTCGCTTTGTGACCTTGGGCGAAGGCGTCCACACCTCACAGACCCTGATTCCTTACTATTAAAACCAGGGTAGCGATATTTGGCGCCTCTGCCTTCAGTTGGTTGAGGCGTAGATCCGAAGTAGATACTTGTAAACTGCCGAACAGACGTCAAGGTCAGAGGCTGAACAAATGTCTGAGAGCCCCAGGTTATTTTGGTAGCAGATGTCAAAAATAATTGTGGCGGCAGCATTTCAGAGTGGGAGAGGCAGGTAGCCTAGAGCCTAACTAAAAAGAGGATTAAAAGACCAGGATTTAGAAGAGCAAGTCTGAGTCAGGAAGTTTTTCCTAATAAATTGTCTAGTAGAAGGGACAGGACTTACACTAGTGAAGAGATTCCTGGGTGGTATTATTGTGTGGGAGCAGAAAACTGGGGATTGTCTTTGCATTGAATATGATTGATCAACCCTCTTTAGGAAACTATGGTAGTGGTCATAATGTCCCTTATAGTGACAGAGGAATTGAGCAGGAAAGAGAAGCATTGAGATTAGGAAGAATTCAGTCTTTACAGTGTTCTTGAGCTAGCCAGGCTGTGAAAGAGGCAGGGCAGGCAGAAGTACTTTTAGATGATATCCTGAGTAGTGGTGGCACATGAAAAATACTCAGCAGAAGCAGAGAAGTTTCACATAGACTAAAATCACACACTAAAAGTGTTTGGAGGGGAAAGAGCATTTTAGAGATTTGGATATACTTATGGATCCTTGTGGCCTTGGGGAAGCTGCCTGATCTCTGAAGTGTGTTGGTTGTAAAATTTGAAGGACTCACCAATATAATTGTTGTGCTTTGTTCCCCTACAGAGGTTTTCCCCTCCTGTCTTAATTTTAAAACAGCATGGTGATACTTCTAAAATATAACCAGATCAACTTAGTGCTTTTTTGACAAGATAAACACACCAAGACAATATTATATGTATGTATGTACGTGTATATATGTGTACATGTATGTGTGTGTATATGTATATACACACATATATGTACACACGCAAACACATTTTTTGATACCTTGTTTGGTCCTCAGAGGAAAACTGAAGTGTGTGATGTTATTACCTCATTTTTAGAAAGAAAATTGTTTTACTGCTCTTCATATCAAGCAAAGCAATGTATCCAAACTGTCTGCCTGGACAAGGACCTCTACAAAGATCATTATGAAATTAATGACATGGTCATTAGCAAACAAGGTTTTCCCCATAGAAAGAATTTCTTTAAACAAGCATTTTGAAGCCAGTCATTTCCTTCCTTTCATTTATGGATTCTTTCAACAATCATTTCACTTAATGGATGTCTGCCTTGGGCCAGGCTCACTGTGCCATGCAGGGCCTGGTCCCGCTCCTGCTCTTCAAAGTGTGTTTTTCAGTGGGGGTTGCTTGCTCCCCAAGTGGAAGGACCATAAAAAAATTGAGGGAGCAGCTGCAGGAACTTACAAGCTCAGCTTGTCTGGTATGGTAAATTTTTGTCTTTCTCTAGGTATCTTATTGACAGCCGGTGGTTCAAGCAGTGGAAGAAGTATGTGGGCTTCGACAGCTGGGATATGTACAGTGTGGGTGAACATAATCTGTTTCCTGGCCCGATAGATAACTCCGGACTCTTTTCAGGTGCAGTATCCTGTTGCTAATCTAACTGAAATGTCCACCTGGGTAGTGGCCTGAGGTCATGTTTATCTGTAACATGGATATCTTGAACCTGACTTTGCTACTGTGAGGGGATAGAAACAAGTGTCCTTGACTTGTGTCTATAGCAGAAGTCTATGCAGACCCTCATGGAGAAGTTAAGCTGCTTTTTTTCCCTAAATTAACTGCTCTTGGTAAGAGTGTGCTTCTAGCATTTTAAATTTCTGTCTGCCTGTCTCTTTCTCTTTTTTTCAAATTAGTTCTGCTAGAGATTTCAGATTTTAGATTAGTGTATTGAATGGAAAGAAATAGGATATCTTTTTTTTTTTTTTTGCGGTACGCGGGCCTCTCACTGTTATGGCCTCTCCCATTGCGGAGCACAGGCTCTGGACCCGCAGGCTCAGCGGCCATGGCTCACGGGCCCAGCCACTCTGCGGCATGTGGGATCTTCCCGGACCGGGGCACGAACCCATGTCCCCTGCATCGGCAGGCGGACTCTCAACCACTGCGCCACCAGGGAAGCCCTAGGATATCATTTTGAAACGGCATCTGGAATCTGAAATTTGGGAACCAGAATTTTCTGTATTACCTTTGCAGTGAAATAAATTGTAGACCTGTCAACATTCATCAAGCATTCCTGTGATGGCCGTGCTTGTCATAGAAGTAGTGTAAGGGGAGGTGGAAGGTTAGTAGAGTTATGATCACAGTCAGTTCCCAATGGAAGAAGTGACTGAAAAAGTGATGTATGACACACCTGAGCTTGGCTTGCACCTTTAGATGCACAGAAATGGCAATTGGCCTTTCCTAGGCTTTGTTCTGCCTGGCTTTAGACTCCGTTGCAACCACGACAGAGGTGATCTGTTGCCTGGGCCCACAATCAGGGCAGCAGGAAGGCAGACAGTGCATGAGGCTTTTGAGGCTTGATTCAAGTACATAACACTACCTGAGTGTTTTTAAAAATGATCAGTGCTTCAGCATGTACCTTGTTTTAGGGGAGGTCTGAATGACAGTAATGTCATAGGCTTTGTTTACTGATGTAAGTCAGATGGTGGCAGTATACCATGAATTTACCCCAAAGGATCATTGCATTGTGTTTGCATTTTGTCCTTTTCCCTCTTTTTTTTGAAAAGGAGAATTCTTAAGGCTTTTAATAGTATTGGTGATGAGAATGCTAGAGCTGGAGGGACCCTCTGAAGTAATTTTGCCTGACCTTCAGCTAAGGACAGGCATTCCTTCTGCGGTCTTCCAATTTGATGTCACCTGGCTTAGGCTCAAAACATTTGTTGTGTGCTTGGGAAGTGAGAAGTACATTCTGTTCAGACCCTGGAACATTGACAGTGTGGGAATGGTCTATTTCTGGCCAGTGAGGGCCACCCTCTTAGTTCTTGGGCTCTCCAGGCACCTGCCAGTCCCAGTCTGGCTGCCTTCCACCTAGGGTCATGGGAATGACCTAGAAGGGGCTCTTGAACTTGTAGGAAGGAGGGGGAAGGGCAACTTGCTAATGTCTGCAGAGCACCCCTCTCTTGTTTCCATTTGTGTCCCTGCTGTATATCTGGAGTCCCAATGCTTAGACCAAACTGTGCTCTCCTTTTTTGCCTTTATTTGCCTCTGTTGGAGAAATTTGTAGAGTCCAAATCCTTTTTGTAAAACTCATGTGTGATTTTTAGCATGCTGCCCTTGGACTGATGCAGTTTTAAGTGAATATAGTGAACTGCATTGATAATTCCAGTTAAGTTCCTGTGTTTGCCCTATAGTGTCATAAGAATGACATTTTGAGAAAATTGTCACTGAGCCCCAGAGGAGAAAGCCTTGTAAGAATTGATGTACTTGGGGTTGATGATGCTAAAAGCTCTCGGTTCCTTTCCCACATTTAAAGGTTTCTGGCTGCTGCGTGGCCAGATCTGCATAGTGCTTAGTGTTAGAAATGAAGGTGTATGTCTCCAAGTAAGACAAGTGAATAACCTTTATGAGTTTTAATTTGCAAATCAGAGAAAACCTTGGAGTTTAGGTGTCAGTTTTTTTCAGAAGCTCTTGTTTCAGGTAGACTGATAAGTACTAGCCTTGTGCCATCCTTCTGTTGCTAAATAGAAAAGGGGTGGTTGGTCAATATTAATCATGCCAGAGCTGCTGTGGAATGTGGTTGGCTCATCAGTGAGAAGGAGCCACTTTTTTTTTTCTTTTAAATTATGGTAAAATACACATAAAATTTACCATCTGCATATTTTTAAGTGTTCAGTAGTGTAAAGTATATTCACATTGTTGCACAACCCATCTCCAGAACTTTTTTATCTCACAAAACTGAAACTCCATACTCATTAAATAGTATTTCCAATCTCCTTTCCCCCCAAGCCCCTGGCAACCACCATTCTACTTTCTGTCCCTTGAGTCTGACTATTCTAGGTACCTAATGTAAGTGGAATCATACAGTGTTTGTTTTTCTGTGACTGGCTTATTTCATCTAGCATAAAGTCCACAAGGTTTATCCATGTTAACGGCATGTCAGAATTTCTTTTTTTTAAAGGCTGAATGATATCCCACTGTGTGTATATACCACATTTTGTTTTTCCGTTCATCCTTCTCACCTTGGTATTCCTGTTCTCCAAGCCTGTTTAGTTCCTTTCCCTTTTCCTTGGAAATGAAAAAGGCAGAGATGGATCAGATCTGAAACTCACCCTGAGGAAGGGCAGAAGACCTCATGGGGTAGGGTGTAAACTGGTGGGAGAGGTGATAGGAAGCCCTGGTCACCTTGTGCATGCCATTTTTGGTTTTTTGTTTTGTTTTGTTGTTTTTTGTTTGTTTGTTTGTTTTTGTTTTTAACATTGTCTGCCTTGAATTACAGATGAGTTGCACCATTTTGGGTACTTTTTGCTTCCCTGGCTTCATGGCTTCATTTGTCTGGAGGAGAACAGTGGCTTCCACTACTGCAGGAGTGGGTGTAGATGGGCACAGGCTTAGCAGGGAGGCTTCCTTGATGGGAGATGATTAGTCTTCCCTTGATCCAGTCCCTTGGTCCTCCATTGAGAGAGTATGTTTCAGACCATGGATGTCTTTTTCTGACTCACAGTCATGTTGCCTCCGTGTGGGGTGTAAGATGGATGCTTAACGTGTTAAAGGTGTTCTCCCTCCACATGGCCGATGTCCAGCTGAGTTTTCACTTGGAGTGTTGAAAACTAAGAATGCTAAATGACTCTTGGTAAAATAAATTTAACTTCAATGATTTGTTTCTTTGCTTTCTTAGTAAATCTTTCAAAGGAAGATGATATCTGACCTTAATGCAGTTTCACTAAGCAGAATATTACGTTAAATATTCATAGTAAACAATTTTAATTGTGGAATCTGGAAGCACTTTGAAAGTGTAAATTGGAGTTTTTCTCTTTTCTTTTTCCTTCTCCCTCCAACTATGGAAGAAATACAAGTTCCTCATAAAATGTTCAGAAAGCATGGCTAAAGACTCCAGGTCTGGGGCTTCCCTGGTGGCGCAGTGGTTGAGAGTCCAAGAGACCCGCGTACCACAAAAAAAAAAAAAAAAAAAAAGACTCCAGTGACAGAATTTTGGAATTTTATACTTGTTCCTATAAATGCTTTTCATGTTTCTGAAAAGTACATAAGAATCATGTAAAACAAACATTTCTGGGGAGAAAAGCAGTGAGCTATGTGCTGTTTTCCTTTTTCAGATCCTGAGAGTCAGACCTTGAAAGAACATTTAATTGACGAATTGGACTATGTATTGGTCCCAGCTGAGGCCTGGAATAAGTTACTAAACTGGTATGGCTGTGTAGAAGGCCAGCAGCCCATTGTCAGAAAAGTGAGTACATGAATTGTTACACCTGCTGGTCAGTGTCTGTGAGTGCTCCCTGACACTGGTGTTGGTTTCCTGGGGTACTGGCCATACGTAAGAAGTTGAATGGAGGCCTCCAGACATCACAGCTGCCCAGTGGCTTGGGATATGTCCAGCGGTGCAGTGAGAGCACATTCTGGAAGGTTCTGTGAGAGAAAGTTCACTTGGGGTCGTATGGATATACAGTAATGTACTGCTTCTTGTTTAACTTAACGTTTCTGATATTGCTTTTCCCCCTGTGCTTTTTTGTTTGTTTGGTGTTTTTGTTTATTTTTGGCTGTGTTGGGTCTTCATTGCTGCGTGTGGGCTCTTCTCTAGTTGCGGTGAGCGGAGGCTACTCTTCGTTGAGGTGCGCGGGCTTCTCATTGTAGTGGCTTCTCTGGTTGTGGAACACATGCTCTAGGCGTGTGGGCTTCAGTAGTTGTGGCTCGCGGGCTCAGTAGTTGTGGTGTACAGGCTTAGTTGCTCTGCGGCATGTGGGATCTTCCCGGACCAGGGATCGAACCTGTATCCCTTGCATTGGCAGGCAGATTCTTAACCACTGCCCCACCCGCGAAGTCCCTCTCCCTGTGCTTAAGAATCTCTGGTCATACTGTTGAGTACCTCGGAAAACAGGTGTTTTATATCCAAGAGAACAGTCTCTTGGAAGGCAGGCCCTGGGAGAGAAACCCAGATTGTTAGCCTCTCTGGTAGACAGGACTGGTGAGAATACCACCAGCCTGATTCCCACAGTTGTTTGCTTATCCCACTGGAGAGGGACATCACAGGAGTCCACATGACTCCTGATACGTAGGCATTGGGTAAATTTCTTACTCTGCCTGGTGTTTAGTTTCCCTTCTTGGCAGAGTAGGAAGAGGCTGCAGTCCTGAGGCCAAGCTTCTAAGAGTCGCTCTTCAGGGCCAGAACTACCTTCTTTCTCCAGCTTGAAACCTGGGACTCCAAGAGGGGTTAGGTATCAAATGGTTAGGGGCATGCCAGCCTCCCACAGATGTCTGCACCTGCCCATAGTCCTGCCATGTGGCGAGCGTGCTGCCAAGGGCTTTAACTGTATTCTCTAGGCCTCTTAATTCCACAGACCCTGCAGGGGAAGCATCATGATACCCACTAAGAGATGAACAATGACTTTCCTGTTGTGCACAGTTGTTGCCAGCTCTGGTTCCATCCAGATGCTCTTGGTTGGTCCTAATCAGTGGAAGTAAGGTTTTTAAACTAGGACAGATGCCAGTGGCTTTAAAAATCTGTACTTCTGATCCCCCTATCACTTAAGGAAACTGATTATCATGTGGATTGTGCCTTTTGCCACTGATGAGACATGTTGCTTCCAAGACTGCCCTGATGTAGAACCACTGCTCCTTCACCCGTGCCTCTTGTTTACAGGTTGTAGAGCATGGCCTGTTTGTCAAGCACTGCAAGGTGGAGGTGTATTTGCTGGAATTGAAGCTTTGTGAGAACAGTGACCCCACCAATGTGCTGAGTTGCCATTTCAGCAAGTCAGACACCATCGGTGAGTAGCTGGGCTGGAGTTCCAGGTATCCAGTGAGAGTGCAGGGCATTGTGGCTAATGAGAGGGAAGCTGGGGCACCCTCTTCAGACTTGTTACGCAAATAATCTCGGGTTGTGGTTACCAGTCCTGACCTGGGAGCCTGCTCCCCAGGGCATTCTTGTGGACAGCTAAGCCTGGGAATCATATTGTATAAAACACTGGGCATGGTCTCTGCCCACTTAACATACGGTAAGAAGGGTGAAGAAATGCAGATTCAGAGAGATTAATGTCACTTATGCAGAAATCTCAGTGAGAAAACGACAGAGCTAGCATTTGAAACCAAATCTATCTTACCTCCAAAGGTAAGTTTTCTGACTTTTCCATGTTGCTTCTGTGCTAAAAATGGGGACCCACATCATTAAAGAATGGGAAGCATAGGGACAATTTTTGGTTGTATGAGTGTAAGAGGATGCCATGGAAGATGTTTGCCTTAGGAGTCACCAAGGGGCTAAGGTCGGTCAGAAGTTTTGATCCAGAGCATCCAGTGACCATCTGAAAAGGACGGAGGATGAACATTAGCTTGCCATGGCTGTTGCTGGCCTTGCTTCTGGAGAAAGCCCTGAGTGATGTTTCTGCCTGTCCCCAGCAACCATTGAGAAGGAAATGCGGAAGTTGTTCAACATCCCTGTGGACCGTGAGACACGGCTGTGGAACAAATACATGAGCAACACCTACGAGCAGTTGAGCAAGCTAGACAACACTGTGCAGGATGCTGGGCTGTACCAGGGTCAGGTAGGAGGGCCCAAACCATGCCCCAGCAGACAGCTCTGCCCAGGGTGTGTGGACAGGTATCTTGGTTCTGAGCATGTCAACAGTGAGATGGTTTGCACATTCCTAATATGGTTTCCCCTTTCACTCAGGTGCTAGTAATTGAGCCCCAAAACGAAGATGGCACTTGGCCAAGGCAGACCCTGCAGTCAAAGTAAGTGGACTTTTTCTCCCTGCAGCTGGGCACATGGATGTAAGAGAGACACTATTTCCTAAGGCAGTTACTTGTACTAAGAAAATAAAATTCTAGTCTCTATGATAGAGCCGGCCTGGGAGGCTGCAACGGCAGTGGCGGCTGTGACTGGGCTGGTTTAGATGAAGATGAAGATGCACATGTCTGGGAGGATAATTGGGATGATGACAGTGTAGAGGATGACTTTTCCAATCAGTTACGAGCTGAACTAGAGAAACATGGTTATAAGATGGAGACATCATAGCATCCAGAAGTGCTGAAGCAACCTAAACTTGAACTGTTTACTAAATTCTAGAGCAGAGAACCCAGGATGGGACACTTAAAAAATGTTTATTTCAGGGCTTCCCTGGTGGCGCAGTGGTTGAGAGTCCGCCTGCCGAGTTTATTTCATTACCTCCTTGGATTTATTTTTGTTTTTGTAACACAAAAAAGTAAATGTTTTGATCTAAAAAAAAAAAGAAAAAATTCTAAATCAGTTGAAAACATTTTCAATTATGTATCCAGAGTCTATAATCCTGGCTTTTGGTAAGCAGCATGCTGGGCAGCCATCTCAGGGGAAGCTGTCAGGTGTGTGAACAAGGCAGTGAGCCTCTGCTTGTTGCGAATGAAAGGAGAAGAGAAGAGGCCAGGATCTGGGCCAGGATCTGCTCTGCCAAGAGGTGGCTTTGTCTCTGTCAAGGGCATTTATTTTCTCCACCTACAGTTAGAGGCTTTGATGGAAGAGAAGAGGGCTCAGGCATGGGGTCTTGCATGACTTAAAGGTAATAGTTGGATCCCATCTTTACCCAGGGGCCTGTTTCTCATTGTTGTCCTCGTCATTCGCTGCGGGAATTACTCTGCTCCTTAACTGGGGCTCCAGGCAGCTCTGTCTCAGGAGATGTTCATGTGTGGTGTGAAGTTAATGCATGTTCTGAGAAGGGGACAGAAGTGTTGAATTTTTCTTATGGTATAAGATGGGGGAATTGTATCTGTGTTCCAGTAGTTAATGGGGACAGTGTTGGTCTTTGCTTTCTTCCCTCAGTCAGGCCCTGGACAGTGACTGTTTTGTAGTAATGGGCTCTTAGCTCTTTTGAAAATTATGAAAGCTCTGAGCTCTCTCTCAAGAAACGTGCAGGAAGACGCAACATTTTGCCAATAATCTCAAGGGTTTTACAGACACCCTGAAGCCTAGCCATGGACTTCAGTTTAAGAAACTCTGGTCACCAGTTCTTGAGAAGATGACAAAATAGCTATGGTAGGCAGAATAATGATCATGTCCCTCCCCAGAGTCCATGTCCTAATCCCCAGAACCTGTAAATATGTTAGGTTACATGGCAGAAGGGACTTTGCTGATGTGATTAAGGATCTTGAGATGGGGAGATTATCCTGGATTATCTGGGTAGGCCCAGTATAATCATGAGGGTCCTTAAAAATGAAAGAGGGAGACAGGAGAGTCAGATATGAGGGCAGAAGCTGAGTCAGAGTGGTGAAGCGTGAGAAAGACTCAACTGGCCATGAGCCAGGGAAGGTGGGCAGCCTCTAGAAATCCCTAGAGCCCCCACCAAGGAACACAGCTCAGCCCACACCTTGATTTAGCTCAGTGAGAAGAATTTTGGACTTTGGACCTCCAAAACCGTAAGATAATAACTTTGTGTTGTTTAAGCCACTAAGTTTGTGGTAATTTGTTACAGCAGCCATAGGAAACAAATATACTAGCCCAGCCTGCTGACTCCCTTCTTGGAATGGAAATGCCACAGAACCAAGAGAAAATAACATAAAAACTGCGACAACCCCCTTGGGAGAAGGTGCTTGGATTCTAGTCTGTGAGGTAGGGTTGACAGCTTGGAGTGGAAGAGCCTGTGTGTACTGGCCAAGGGAGACTGTTTTCAGTTGTGCCTTTTTCTCTTCCTACTGATGCTTTTCCCCATCCCTTCCACACCCTCAGGCCTAAGAGATTCCAGTGAAGGGAAACAGCTTTTGGAAAAGAGGAGTGCCTCATTGAAATGCCCTGAAGGTTTGAGTCTCCTGGTAGAGGGTGTCCAATGGTGAATGAGCTCAGAGCAGAAGTCCTAAGTCACATTCGCCTCCCTCCTCCCTCAGTAGTGCCGGACACTGTTCTAGATGCCAAGGATACAGCAATAAACAAAACAAAGTTTCTATCCTCAAGGAGCAGAAAATAGATAAATTTAAAAAATACACATCTGAAGATTTACAAGTACTGTGGGAAAAAATCAGGGAAGAAAATAAGCAAGTGCTAAGGCTTTGGGCATATTTAAACAGGCCGATGGGGAGGCCCCCTGAGGTACCATTTGAACATGGTCATGAAGGAGGCGAGGGAATCAGCAGTGAGTGTGGTGTGGAGAACAGCTTTGTGAGGCAGAGGTGACAGCAGATGGAGAAGTCCTGAGGCAGGGCAGGCCTGGTTGAAGGCCAGCAGGAGTTTGTTATGGCTGGTGCTTGGAGGGATGACAGGAGGGCTGAGGGGATAAGGCCCAAGAGATGCTGCGGTGGTTGGCCTGTGATCCTTGTGAGACTCTAGCTTCCATCTTTGCCTTTCCATGAGGTGGGGAGCTCATTTGAGGGGTATGGTGAGTGAGGAGCAGGGTGATCTCACCTGGTGAATGGCTCACAGGGAGCCACAACGAGAAGCTGACAAGTATAGTCATTAAAGGAAAGTGACAAATTGACATGTTGTGCTAGTTGGAGCAGAATTCATATTCCCAGCTGCTTAGGAGGACGGAAGAAGCATAATGGAAATCTTAAAGAAAAAGAGCAAATGGATACATGAAAGAGGAACAAGGAGATACCTACGTGGAAACAGAGAATTCAGGGGCTGGGTTGAGTAGCAGAATGGATGTAGCTCAAGACTTGAGTGTAGAAGTCGGAAGGTCAGGTTGAAGAATTCTAGGGGATAAGGAGGTGGAAGATAATAGAAGAAAAGTGCTGTGGAGGATGGGAGTAGAAATGCCAGTGTCCAGATAATAGGAATCTCAGAAGCAGAGAGGAAATGACGGACAGGGGAAGAAAATGTTAGAAGAAATAATGACCAAGAGTTTCTCAGAAATCGTGAAAGAGGATACATCTTTTTTTTTTTTTTTTTTTTTTGCAATATGCGGGCCTCTCACTGTTGTGGCCTCTCCTGTTGCGGAGCACAGGCTCCGGACGTGCAGGCTCAGCGGCCATGGCTCACGGGCCTAGCTGCTCCGTGGCATGTGGGATCTTCCCGGACTGGGGCACGAACCCGTGTCCCCTGCATTGGCAGGCGGACTCTCAACCACTGTGCCACCGGGGAAGTCCGAGGATACATCTTAAATGTAAAGAATGCTAAACATGACAGAAAAAACAAAGCCCACACCAAGACACGTTAGATTGAAATTTAACAACAAAGATGTAGGGAAAATGTCAAATCTGTTTGAAAGAGAAAGTCACAGTGAGAAGCAGATTAATATCAAACTTCCCAAGAGCCACAATGGACCTAGGAGATACTTTTTCAGTATCAAAGTAAGAAAACTTTAAATATTTATTTAGGCTGTGCCAGGTCTTAGTTGTGACACATGGGATCTTTATTATTTATTTGTTTATTTAAATTTATTTATTTATTTTTGGCTGTGTTGGGTCTTCATTGCTGCATGCTAGTTGCGGCGACTGGAGGCTACTCTTCTTTGCTGTGTGCGGGCTTCTCACTGCAGTGGCCTCTAGTTGCAGAGGACGGGCTCTAGGGTGCGCTGGGTCCAGTAGTTGTGGTGCATGGGCTCAGTTGCTCCACAGCATGTGGGATCTTCCCGGACCAGGGCTCAAACCCATATCTCCTGCATTGGCAGGTGGATTCTTAACCAGTGTGCCACCAGGGAAGCCCAAACACATAGGATCTTTAGTTGCAGCACGTGGCTCTTAGTTGCGGCACGCCGGCTCTTAGTTGCGGCACGTGTGCGGGATTTAGTTCCCCAGCCAGGGATCAGACCCGGGTCCCCTGCATTGGGAGTGTGGAGTCTTGCTCAATGGACCATCAAGGAAGTCCCAAAGGAAGATAACTTTAAAACTAGAATTTTTTTTTGCGGTACTCAGGCCTCTCACTGTTGTGGCCTCTCCTGTTGCGGAGCACAGGCTCTGGACGCGCAGGCTCAGCGGCCATGGCTCACGGGCCCAGCCGCTCCGCGGCATGTGGGATCTTCCCGGACCGGGGCACGAACCCGTGTCCCCTGCATCGGCAGGTGGACTCTCAACCACTGCGCCACCAGGGAAGCCCAAAAATTAGAATTTTAAAACCTACTAAACTGTTAATCTGAATGTAAAGATAATTTTCTCTGGCATAGATGACTTTAGAAAGTTTTCTACACAGAGCTCCTCTTTGAAAACCTCTTGGGGGAAGTAGTGTTAACATCCAGGAGCAGGCAGTAAAATCCAGAAGGTGCAAGGGAGAGTATACAACTAGTGAAGTGTTCTGTTGACCAGAAATGCAAGGACTTTATGACTTTGGAGTAAGCAAAGATTCTTTACACAAGACACAGCACCACAAACCATAGAGGAGGACATGGATAGAGTGGATAACCTTTTTTTTTCTTAAGGTTTTTGTTTTTTTTAAATAAATTTATTTATTTTTATTTTTGGTTGCATTGGGTCTTCGTTGCTGTGTGCGGGCTTCTCTCTAGTGGTGAGTGGGGACTACTCTTCGTTGTGGTGCGCAGGCTTCTCATTGCAGTGGCTTCTCTTGTTGCGGAGCAAGGGCTCTAGGCGCGAGGGCTGTAGTAGTTGTGGCACGTGGGCTCTAGAGCACAGGCTCAGTAGTTGTGGCTCACGGGCTTAGTTGCTCTGCGGCATGTGGGATCTTCCTGGACGAGGGCTCCGACCCGTGTACCCTGCATAGGCAGGTGGATTCTCAACCACTGCGCCACCAGGGAAGCCCGAGTGGATGACTTTTAAATTCAGGACTGTTCTAAAAGAGTGAAAAGGCAAGCCACAGAGTGAGAAAGCTATTTGCAGTACGTATGTCTGACAGATTGTTTATATCCAGAATTTCAAAGAAACCCCTTAATGTCAGTAAGAAAAAGTCAGACACCCCTTCTAGAAAAAAGGGCAAGAAAACCTATAACAGTCACTTTAAGGAAGAGGCTTCCGGACTTCCCTGGTGGCACAGTGGTTAAGAATCTGCCAGCCAATGCAGGGGACACAGTTTCGAGCCCTGGTCCGGGAAGATCCCACATGCTGCAGAGCAGCTGAGCCTGTGCGCCACAACTACTGAGCCTGCACTCTAGAGTGGCAAGCCACAACTACTGAGCCCTCATGCCATAACTACTGAAACCTGTGCACCTAGAGCCCATGTTCTGCAAAAATAGAAGCCACCGCAATGAGAAGGCTGCACACTGCAACAAATGGTAGCCCCCACTCTCCGCAACTAGAGAAAGCCCATGTGCAGCAACGAAGACTGAACACAGCCAAAAATAAATGAATTTTTTAAAAAAAAAAAGAGGCTACCTTGTGGCTAGCGACCATATGGAGAGGTGCTCAACCTCAGCAGTCATCCAGAAATGGCAAATTAAAACCATAATGCAATGCTTCTGCACATCCCCCAGAATGGTTACATGAAAAAGACAGATAGTGTCAAGTGTTGTAGAGGTGTTGGACCTTGCTGATGGGGCATATAAACTGGTATAGTGACTTTAGAAGGTTTAGCAACAAGTACTAAATGACGAATTGTGTGCATATTCTACAACCCAGCAATCCACTCTTAGGCATACAGAAATATATCTCACATTCACTTAAAGATACATTCAAAGATGTTCATGACAGCACAGCTTGTCATAGTCACAAACTGGAGCTAACCTAAATGTCCACCAAAAATAGAATGGATAGATAAATTGTGTATGCATGCAATAGAATTCTCTCCAGCCACAGCAACATTGAGTCTCATAAACCATGTGAATGAGAAGCCAGACACAAAACGTGGCATACTGTTTGAGTCCCTTGATATAAAGCTTAAGAACCCACAAAACTGATCTATGGGTGTCAAGGTCATGATGGAGATTAGCTTAGAGAAGAATCATGACTGCAGGGAGCGTGAGGAAGACACCTGGGGGGTGGTGCTGTCCTGTTCTTTGGTCTGAGGGTACTGCTTATATAGGGGTATTCGCTTGGTGAGAATGTCTTGATTTTTTTTTTTGGCTGTGCCATGCCTCTTTTGGGATTTTAGTTCCCCAGCCAGGGATTGAACCCAGGCCATGACTATGAAATCGCCAAGTGCTAACCACTGGACCACCAGGGAATTCCCAGGAATGCCTTGATTTTTGTACTCTCATAATGTATATATTTCTCTATATAATATACTTCAATAAAAAGTTTAAAAAAAGTTTAGTAATAGTAAGAAGAAAGGTTTAAGAAAGCAGCCTTTATCAGTAACAATCCAGAAGTAAATACTGGGTAATCCCAACATGGAAGACAGTTGAGGAGACAGGAAGCAGTAAGGAGAGATGAGAATGTCCTGAACTACTTTTGCAGGGAAATGTAGTTAATAAGTTGAAGTAATTGATGGGGAAAAATAAAAACAGTTATAGATCCTAGTAAGTTAGTAGAGTAACTACCAGAAATACAAAAATAGAATTTACATCTTTTATATAATATGTTGTATTGATTAGGCAAGCTCTGGTAGCAATGAAGAAAGACCTGAAAGTTAGCATGTCGAGCAATGTAGATGGTTATATCTTTCCAAAAAGAATTTCTGAGGTGGGCAGTTCAATGCTGCTATTATTAGAAATCCAGCTGTTTTGTCATGTTGCTCTACTGTGCATGGCTTCAACTTTAAAGGTGGTCAACTCAGGGTCCACGATGACTGCTGGAGATGGACCAATCATATCTGCATTCAAGTAACTGAGGAGGAATCGGGAAGAAGGACATGCCCCTTCCTTTTTTTTTTTTTGTTTTTTGTGGTACGCGGGCCTCTCACTGCTGTGGCCTCTCCCGTTGCAGAGCACAGGCTCCGGACACGCAGGCTCAGCGGCCATGGCTCATGGGCCCAGCCGCTCCGTGGCATGTGGGATCTTCCCAGACTGGGGCATGAACCCGTGTCCCCTGCATCGGCAGGCAGACTCTCAACCACTGCGCCACCAGGGAAGCCCTGCCCCTTCCTTTTAAAGAAATTTCCCAGAAATCACATAGAAGATCTGCCTTTACATCTCTGGCCAATTATATGACCACACCTGGCTTCAAAGGAGGCTGGGAAATGCCTTTTAGCAGTTAGAAGGGCTCTAACTAAAACTTGGGATTTGTAAACTAAAGAAGAACAGAAGAATAGCCATGGGGAGGTGAAAGGGAAAAAAAAACTTTCCTTTTTTAAAAAAATTTTTTTAATTTAATTTTTTTATGTAGCAGGTTCTTATTAGTTATCTATTTTATACATATTAGTGTATACATGTCAGTCCCAATCTCCCAATTCATCCCGCCCCCACCACCACCACCACCCCCGCCACCTTCCCCCCTTGGTGTTCATACGTTTGTTCTCTACATCTGTGTGTCTATTTCTGCCCTGCATACCAGTTCATCTATATCATTTTTCTAGTTTCCACATATATGCGTTAATATATGATACTTGTTTTTCTCTTTCTGACTTACTTCACTCTGTATGACAGTCTCTAGATCCATGCACGTCTCTATAAATGACCCAATTTTGTTCCTTTTTATGGCTGAGTAATATTCCATTGTATATATGTACCACGTCTTCTTTATCCATTCGTCTGTCGATGGGCATTTAGGCTGCTTCCGTGACCTGGGTATTGTAAATAGTGCTGCAGTGAACATTGGGGTGCATGTGTCTTACTTACTTATTTATTTTTATTTTTATTTTTGGCTGTGTTGGGTGTTTGTTTCTGCGTGCAGGCTTTTCTCTAGTTGTGGCGAGCAGGAGCTACTCTTCCTTGCGGTGTGTGGACTCCTCATTGGGTGGCTTCTCATTGCACAGCACAGGCTCTAGGCGCGCGGGCTTCAGTAGTTGTGGCACTCGGGCTCAGTAGTTGTGGCTTGCGGGCTCTAGAACGCAGGCTTAGTAGCTGTGGCGCGTGGGCTTAGTTGCTCCGTGGCATGTGGAATCTTCCCGGACCAGGGCTCAAACCTGTGTCCCTTGCATTGGCAGGTGGATTCTTAACCACTGCGCCACCAGGGAAGCCCATGGGTATGTCTTTTTAAATTGTGGCTTTCTCTGGGTATTTGCCCAGTAGTGGGATTGCTGGGTCATATGGTAATTCTATTTTTAGTTTTTTAAAGAACCTCCATACTGTTCTCCATAGTGGCTGTATCAGTTTACATTCCCACCAACAGAGCAAGAGGGTTCCCTTTTCTCCACACTCTCTCCAGCATTTGTTGTTTGTAGATTTTCTGATGATGCCCATTCTGACTTGTGTGAGGTGATACCTCATTGTAGTTTTGACTTGCATTTCTTTAATAATTAGTGATGTTGGGCAGCTTTTCATGAGCTTCTTGGCCATCTATAAGTCTTCTTTGGAGAAATGTCTATTTAGGTCTTCTGCCCATTTTTGGATTGGCTTGTTTGTTTTTTTAATGTTGAGCTGCATGAACTGTTATATATTTTGGAGATTAATCCTTTGTCGGTTGATTCATTTGCAAATATTTTCTCCCATTCTGAGGGTTGTCTTTTCGTCTTGTTTGTAGTTTCCTTTGCTTTGCAAAAGCTTTTAAGTTTCATTAGGTCCCATTTGTTTATTTTTGGTTTTATTTCCATTACTCTAGGAGATAGATCAAAAAAGATCTTGCTGTGATTTATGTCAAAGAATGTTCTTCCTATGTTTTCCTCTAAGAGTTTTATAGTGTCCGGTCTTACATCTAGGTCTCTAATCCATTTTGAGTTTATTTTTGTGTATGGTGTCAGGGAGTGTTCAGTTTCATTCTTTTACATGTAGCTGTCCAGTTTTCCCAGCACCACTTATTGAAGAGAGACTGTCTTGTCTCCATTGTATATCCTTGCCTCCTTTGTCATAGATTAGTTGACCATAGGTGTGTGGGTTTATCTCTGGGCTTTCTATGCTGTTCCATTGATCTATATTTCCGTTTTTGTGCCAGTACCATATTGTCTTGATTACTGTAGCTTTGTAGTATCGTCTGAAGTCAGGAAGTCTGATCCTTCAGCTCCGTTTTTTTCCCTCAAGACTGCTTTGGCTATTTGGGATCTTTTGTGTCTCCATACAAATTTTAATATTTTTTGTTCTAGTTCTGTAAAAAATGCCACTGGTAATTTGATAGGGATCACATTGAATCTGTAGATTGCTTTGGATAATATAATCATTTTCATAATATTGATTCTTCCAGTCCAAGAATACGGTATATCTCTCCATCTGTTTGTGTCATCTTTGACTTCTTTCATCAGTGTCTTCTAGTTTTCTGAGTACAGGTCTTTTACCTCCTTAGGTAGGTTTATTTCTAGGTATTTTATTCTTTTTGTCGCAGTGTTGAATGGGATTGTTTCCTTAATTTCTCCTTCTGATCTTTCATTGTTAGTGTATAGGAATGCAAGAGATTTCTGTGCATTAATTTTGTATCCTGAAACTTTACCAAATTCATTGATTAGCTCTAGTATTTTTCTGGTGGCATCTTTAGGGTTTTCTGTGTATAGTATCATGTCATCTGCAAACAGTGACAGTTTTACTTCTTCTTTTCCAGTTTGTATTCCTTTTATTTCTTTTTCTTCTCTGATTGCTGTGGCTAGGACTTCCAAAACTATGTTGAATAAAAGAGTGTTCCTTCCTCTGCAATTTTATAGAAGTTTGGAAAGGATGGGTGTTAGCTCTTCTTTAAATGTTTGATAGAATTCACCTGTGAAGCCATCTGGTCCTGGACTTTTGTTTGTTGGAAGATTGTTAATCACAGTTTCAATTTCGTTACTTGTGATTGGTCTGTTCATATTTTCTATTTCTTCCTGGTTCAGTCTTGGAAGGTTATACCTTTCTAAGAATTTGTCCATTTCTTTCAGGTTGTCCATTTTATTGGCATGGAGTAGCTTGTAGTAGTCTCTTAGGATGCTTTGTATTTCTGCGGTGTCTGTTGTAACTTCTCCTTTTTCATTTCTAATTTTATTGGTTTGAGTCCTTTCCCTCTTTTTCTTAGTGAGTCTGGCTAAAGGTTTATCAGTTTTGTTTATCTTCTCAAAGAACCAGCTTTTAGTTTTATTGATCTTTGCTATTGTTTTCTTTGTTTCTATTTCATTTATTTCTGCTCTGATCTTTATGATTTCTTTCGTTCTACTAACTTTGGGTTTTGTTTGTTCTTCTTTCTCTAGTTCCTTTAGGTGTAAGTTTAGATTGTTTATTTGGGATTTTTCTTGTTTCTTGAGGTAGGCTTGTATTGCTATAAACTTCCCTCTTAGAACTGCTTTTGCTGCATCCCATAGGTTTTGGATCATTGTGTTTTCATTGTCATTTGTCTCTAGGTATTTTTTAATTTCCTCTTTGATTTCTTCAGTGATCTCTTGGTTATTTAGTAATGTATTGTTTAGCCTCCATGTCTTTGTGTTTTTTATGTTTTTATCCCTGTAATTTGTTTCTAAGCTCATAGCGGTGTGGTCGGAAAAGATGCTTGATATGATTTTAGTTTTCTTAAATTTACCAAGGCTAGATTTGTGACCCAGTATGTGATCTATCCTGGAGAATGTTCTGTGTGCACTTGAGAAGAAAGTGTAGGACTTCCCTGGTGGCGCAGTGGTTAAGAATCTGCCTGCTAACACAGAGGACACTGGTTTGAGCTCTGGTCTGGGAAGATCCCACATGCTGCAGAGCAACTAAACCAGTGTACCACAGCTATTGAGCTTGTACTCTAGAGCTTACGAGCCAGAGCTACTGAGCCCATGTGCCACAACTAATGAATATGCGCACCTGGAGCCCATACTCCGCAACAAGAGGAGCCCCCACAGTGAGAAGCCCCCGCTCACTGCAACTAGAGAAAGCCCATGCAGAGCAATGAAGAACCCAACACAGCTAAAAATAACTAAATAACTAAATAACTAAATTTATTTATTAAAAAAAAATGAAAAGTCTTAAAGAAATTTAAAAAAAAAGTGTAATCTGCTGTTTTTGGATGGAATATCCTATAAATATCAATTAAATCTATCTGGTCTATTGTGTCATTTAAAGCTTGTGTTTCCTTATTAATTTTATGTGTGGATGATCTGTTCATTGGTGTAAGTGAGGTGTTAAAGTCCCCCACTATTATTGTGTTACTGTTGATTTCATCTTTCATAGCTGTTAGCAGTTGCCTTATGTATTGAAGTGCTCCTATGTTGGGTGCATATATATTTATAATTGTTATATCTTCTTCTTGGATTGATCCCTTGATCATTATGTAGTGTTCTTCCTTGTCTCTTGTAACATTCTTTATTTTAAAGTCTATTTTATCTGATATGAGTATTGCTGCTCCAGCTCTCTTTTGATTTACATTTGCATGGAATATCTTTTTCCATCCCCTCGCTTTCAGTCTTTATGTGTCCCTAAGTCTGAAGTGGGTCTCTTGCAGAGAGCATATATATGGGTCTTGTTTTTGTATCCATTCAGCAAGCCTGTGTCTTTTGGTTGTAGCATGTAATCCATTCACATTTAAGGTAATTATTGATATATATGTTCCTATTACCATTTTCTTTCTTTTTTTAAAAAAATGGTATTTTATTTATTTAATTTATTTTTGGCTACTTTGGGTCTTCGTTGCGGCGCACGGGCTTTCTCTAGTTGCGGCAAGCGGGGACTACTCTTCGTTGCAAAGCATGGGCTCTAGGTGTGTGGGCTCAGTAGTTGTGGTTTGTGGGCTCAGTAGTTGTGGCTCACAGGCTCTGTAGTTGTGGCTCATGGGCTCAGTAGTTGTGGCTCACAGGCTCTGTAGTTGTGCCACATAGGCTTAGTTGCTCTGCGGCATGTGGGATCTTCCTGGACCAGGGCTCGAACCCGTGTCCCCTGCATTGGCAGGCGGATTCTTAACCACTGTGCCACCAGGGAAGCCCCTTACCATTTTCTTAATTTTTATGGGCTTATTTTTGTAGGTCCTTTTCTTCTCTTGTGTTTCCCACTTAGAGAAATTCCTTTAGCATTTGTTGTAGAGCTGGTTTGGTGGTGCTGAATTCTCTTAGCTTTTGCTTGTCTGTAAAGCTTTTGATTTCTCCGTCGAATCTGAATGAGATCCTTGCCGGGTCGAGTAATCGGTTGTAGGTTCTTCCCTTTCATCACTTTAAATATATCATGCCATTCCCTTCTGGCTTGTAGAGTTTCTGCTGAGAAATCAGCTGTTAACCTTATGGGAGTTCCCTTGTATGTTATTTGTCATTTTTCCCTTGTTGCTTTCAGTAATTTTTCTTTAATTTTTGTCAATTTGATTACTATGTGTCTTGGCGTGTTTCTCCTTGGGTTTATCCTGCCTGGGACTCTCTGCACTTCCTGGACTTGGGTGGCTATTTCCTTTCCCATGTTAGGGAAGTTTTAGACTATAATCTCTTCAAATATTTTCTCTGGTCCTTTCTCTTTCTCTTCTTCTTCCTGGACCCCTATAATGCGAATGTTGTTGCATTTAATGTTGTCCTAGAGGTCTCTTAGGCTGTCTTCATTTCTTTTCATTCTTTTTTCTTTATTCTGTTCTGTGGCAGTGAATTCCACCATTCTGTCTTCCAGGTCACTTATCCGTTCTTCTGCCTTAGTTATTCTGCTGTTGATTCCTTCTAGTGTATTTTTCATTTCAGTTATTGTAATGTTCATCTCTGTTGGTTTGTTCATTAATCCTTTTAGATCTTTCTTAAACATTTCTTGCATCTTCTCGATCTTTGCCTCCGTTCTTTTTCCAAGGTTCTGGATCATCTTCACTATCATTATTCTGAATTCTTTTTCTGGAAAGTTGCCTAGCTCCACTTCATTTAGTTGTTTTTCTACGGTTTTATCTTGTTCCTTCATCTGGTACAGAGTCCTCTGGCTTTTCATTTTGTCTATCTGTGAAGGTGGTTTTCCTTCTGTGCTACAACAAAGACCCAACACAGCCAAAAATAAAAGCAAATAAATCAAAAAATTAAAAATAAAATACATGAATAAAATAAAATAAAAAAGGGAAACTCAGGTGGAAGGCAAGAAGGAAGGGAAAAAACAACTGAAAAATATGGTTATTAGTAAACAAGGGAGATTGAATTAAGTCCAGCTATAACAGTAATTAGAATAACTGTAGATGGGTTCAACTCGTTAAAAAGACAAGCTCTCTTGGGCTTCCCTGGTGGCGCAGTGGTTGAGAGTCCGCCTTCTGATGCAGGGGACACGGGTTCTGTGCCCCGGTCCAGGAAGATCCTACATGCCGTGGAGCGGCTGGGCCCGTGAGCCATGGACGCTGAGCCTGCACGTCCGGAGCCTGTGCTCCGGAACGGGAGAAGGCCACAACAGTGAAAGGCCTGTATACCGCAAAAAAAAAAAAAAAAACAAGCTCTCAAATCAGACTTTTTTTTTTTTTAAACCAGACCTGTTCAGTAGTACGTTGTCTGTCAGAGACGACACAGGATAAAATTGAGGGAATGGGAAAGTACATCAAGTGAGTATGTCATCCAGGGAAAGACAATGATTGGCTTAATCCTTTTTTTTTAATCCACTTGTAGAATCAATTTTACATATATCCTGACAGGAGAACAGCATAATGAAATTGTTTTCATTCAGCTCCTTTATTCACTAGTGAGAGCCACCTGGTAAACTCTGAGCATTCTCAGATGTTTTTTTCCTTCCTGTGGATTGCTCCAACCTCTGTGTTAGTGCTTCCAAGGTTCTGTATCGATCTGGCCCCATTTTTTCTGTTTCTCGAACTCTTTATTTTATTTTATTTTATAACTTTATTTATTTAATTTTGGCTGCGTTGGGTCTTCGTTGTTGCACACGGGCTTTCTCTAGTTGTGGTGAGTGGGGGCTACTCTTTGTTGTGGTGCACCGGCTTCGCATTGCGGTGTTTTTCCTTGTTGTGGAGCACGGGCTCTAGGCGTGTGGGCTTCAGTAGTTGTGGCACGGGAGCTCTAGAGCTCAGGCTCAGTATTTGTGGCGCACGGGCTTAGTTGCTCCATGGCACGTGAGATCTTCCTGGACCAGGGCTCGAACCCTCGTCCCCTGCATTGGCAGGCGGATTCTCAACCACTGAACCACCAGGAAAGCCCCTCTCTAAAACTCTTTAATTCTCTCTAACTTTACTTGCCTGATGTCTATAAGGCCCAGTTAACTCTGTACCACAGTCCCCTTTAAAGGCTGCTTGCCCAGAGCTGGAAGAAGCCAGTGTTTCTGAAATAGAGATTTGAGTTGCATGCATATGAGGGTTAACACTGTTGGTGGAGGGGGAGATCACAGCTTAGGATGTTGTGAAAGCAGTGAGGATTCTGGCTAAGAGTTGATTGTTGTCTTAATGATAATGCCAGATGCTGGCCTCTGAATACCTGAGGTCAGAGGGTGGGCTTAAAGAGTGGACTCATCCTCAGAGTGGCATTTGGCCTGGAGAACATCTGAGAGGCAAGCAGAGAGCAATGGAGCAAAGAGGGCAGGCATGAATATGTTAGAGCCTCAGCCATAGGTCAGGGCATGTTTTCGTTGTGATGATAATGACCGGACATGCCTAGGATCAGGAAATATCTCAGTAGAAAGGTGCCAGGAGACCAGAGGCTTAACCACAGTATCTTTTAGGAGCAGTGGGATCCTTATTTGGAGATGTAGCCTCTGTTTTCAGAAAGTTTGTTGCATGAGACTCGGTCACATTTGAGAGTGAGGTCTTGCTTCACGTCAGGCGTTTCCTACCGTTGCCTACTTCCTGGCTTGCAGTGCCCTAGGGTGTGCTCTGAAGTTGCCTGGTGACAAGTGACCAATGCCCAAGCGTTTCTCAGATACAAGTCACTTCTGCACAGAGGTCTTGCTTTTTGATTTGTCTGTCAAAGGTAGAGTAAAAAAACAAACAAGAACTTTGTATTATATAAGTTTTCAAGCATATAAAAAATATCCTTATGTAATCAATGTTGGATTTCTTTTTGACCGAATTTACTCTAAACTACTGGCAGTATTTTCTAGAACATTTTAAACGAATGTCAAATAAAATTTTTCTTTTTATTTTCTTTGTTTTTTTAAATTAATTTATTTTTTTGGCCACTCCATGCGGCCTGCAGGATCCCAGTTTGCTGACCAGGGATCAAACCCATGCCCTTGGCAGTGAAGGTGCAGAGTGCTAACCATTGGGCCACAGGGAATTCCCTATTCTCTTTCATTTCAACCAGAATGTTGTCTGTTTAAGAAGTTGATAGGTCTTAGATATTTGTATTGGCTTTATATGGCTTTTTGCCCTTTTAAGTTCAGGGACTAAAATAAGTTACCAGTGAACAGCTACTAATAAGGGGAGTGTTAAGCCATGTGCCTTGAGGTTCTGTATGTCAGAAATTTAATTTCACTATCTTGTAGTATCTCCAGACCTGAGATAACTGGGTCTGCCATATCAGACCAGTCTTGGGTAGTGACTTTCCTGCCTGCATAGGAGGCTGGGCATACAGGCATCACAGTGGACAGGCCTCAAGTGTATGCTTAAGTCACCTGTGTGGCAGAAGAGAGTGCCCTTGGCTCTGACAAGCCTTACTTAAGGAGCTGCCTGAGTTCTTGGACTCCTTTGCAGCCAAGATGAGGCTCAGTGAAGCAGATGCTCTTCAGGATTGGAGAAGGTGCGTTTCCTTATGGGTGGGTGAGAGGCTGGGGAGCCCTCTTTCCCCCTCCCTTGCTGTGACCACAGAATGTGAAGCAGAACTCAGTTCCTGACGCCCATTTAGGCCCCTGGATAGTTCCCTGACATCTGCCTACAGTGTGGGTACAGGATCACTCATCTTTGTTGCCACGTCCCACTGTCTTCTCAAGGGGAACCCTGGTTGACATCAGATCACATGAGGTTGGGCACTCTGCAGGGACAATGCATCTTAATTATTTTCTGTATTCTAAAAATAACCCCAAATCTAGAAGGAAAATCACAGTTGTACATATTTGAAACAATGCAGACAACTCACTTTCTTCTGCATGTGCCTGTATGAATTTTAGTAGAAAATTTGATAAAATTGATATCAGGTTTTTTTGGGGGGGAGCCGCACCATGCGGCATGTGGGATCTTAGTTCCCCAACCAGGGATCGAACCCGTGCCCCCTGCAGTGGAAGCGTGGGGTCTTAACCACTGCACCGACAGGGAAGTCCCGTTTGATATCAATTTAAGATTTGGGCCAATTAGCCCTTGAATTAATTAGTGTGAAAGTAGGAATAAATCTAAAATAAGATGCTGTGAAAAATATTCAAACATGAGTTTGAAACAGAGGTTATTCACATTTGGTAAATTTAAGGAAACAAAAGGAATTTCCTCAAATAGCACAGTGAAACTAAATCGCCATTTTCCTATTCTGTTATACTTATAGCCACCTGTTTAATCTGGGTCAAGTACTTTGGAGGAAATTCATCTCTTATTACCATTTTTCTTTGTCTTTCACTGGTAACTCTTAAAATTTAGGGAAGCTTATCGTTTGTAAATCAAACTAGGATGCCCTGAAGATCAACCTTGTGTTTTATCCTACTGAAAGATTCAGTATATGACCATGTGGATGAATGAGACAGGAAGAGCAATTAATTTCTTAACTCTCACTTAAATAAAATTTGTCTTGAATTAGCATGAAAATGGGCTTTTTGCAATTACTTTTAAATAACTGAATACAGAGAACATTTATTTCTTGAGAAGAGACCTAAGGCATTAAGTAGGGCTTGCTTTCTGCAAAATATCAGTAGCATTGTTTCTGCTTCTCTCTCCCAGATCAAGCACTGCGCCTAGCAGAAATTTTACTACCTCTCAAACATCATCAGCAAGTCCCTATTCCTCAGTATCTGCCTCTCCCATTTCAAATGGTGATAGCACTAACACCTCTGGGATGCACAGTTCCGGTGTCAGCAGGGGGTAAGAGCAGGTCCTTTCACTTTGCTTCCTTTCCCGCTGAGTCCTTTCCCAGGCCGTACCTGGACAGCTCCTCTGCTGCTACACTAAGCATAGTGGGATTAGGGCTCCCCATGGGAACATGCTGCATGTGGTTTCTTGCTCCATTTCATACCCACAGTAAATTGTGCCTCCTAGTTCTGATGTACATTGCTTTTCTTCCTGCGAGCTGGTGTTTTCCCCACAGCCTGTCAGTTGGTGGTCATGGAGGTCACTGCATTTGTCTGTGAAGGAATGGGCTGGTTGTCTGGCAGAATAGCTACGCGGGGATGATGGTTGGCTGTGGGAGGACCCTGCCTGTTTCCCCTCCGCATGGCTGTGATCCTTTCTCCGAGAGTTTCAGGAGCACCTGGCATATAGCACAGACAGGGTGGAAGAGGAAGGTCAGGAGAGAGAGAGAGAGTGCCTGCACACTCAGGCACAGTCAAGACTGAGTGTGGCCTGGTGGGTGGCGGCAGGTGCAAGCTTTGATCTTGGTAACCAGTGTTCTTCCCCGAAGTCACCTGGCAGTTAGCCTTCTGGAGGGATATAAAATTAGCATTTGCCAAAGCCTGAGAGCAGAGGATTCAAACAGCATTTCTCCCCTTAAGGATGTGCTCACCACCCGTTGTCATGTCAAATCAAGACAGGGGGTTGGGGGGGCTGGAGGGCTGGGGAAGGGAGTAAAGAGACCTTGTCTCATGGGGTTATTATCAAGTGAGAATTCTAGAGGCCCCGGCAGAGCCCCAAAAGGCATCCTGAGGGCATGTGAACAGCACTCACTTTTATTGCTGATGTGGGTTATGTTTTCCAGTGGATCTGGCTTCTCTGCTTCGTATAATTGTCAGGAGTCCCCATCAACTCATGTACAACCTGGGCTCTGTGGACTTGGAAACCTGGGAAACACCTGCTTCATGAACTCCGCCTTGCAGGTAGAGGGCAGAGCTGCCATCTCAATAACACTGTGTCTTCACAGTACTTGAGGCTCAGGTGGGAGTGGCCTCTAAGGTGTTGGGAGGATCTTCTCCCAGGGGTCCCTAACGACCCTTTGTTAGTACTTCAGGGATCCCTGCCAAGGCACGTCCCACTGGGTAGTACAGAATGGCCTCGTCAGTGTTCCTGGCCTCAAAATGTCTTCTTAATCAGTTCTAGGTTTGATTTTACAGTAAAAGTATGTTGAATTTTGTTGACCATTGGGGAATGATCTCAGAAAGTACTGGAATACTTGCCTGGTTGGTCTCTAATGGGATGAGAACTCACAGCAGCTGGTACTAAGCCAAATTATTCCTGCTTGAAGTTGACCATCTTTTCACCAGTGAGCCATCTCACCTCATGCCCCTGCTTGGAGAAAATCCTAAAATCCTCCCTTTGAAACCTCATTTATTCATCCATCAAATATTTTTTGGGCACATACTATGTGATGGTACTGTTTTGGGCATGGGCTGGAGTTAGGGTCCAACTACAAAGTTAGGAGGGCACAGTCCTTAGTACTGCCTTCACTTCTGACACCAGCTGCAAATTTGGGGCTCCCTACACCCTCGGTTTTGTTAATTTGCTAGAAAGACTTGTAGACTCACTTAAAAGTAATTATACTCACAGTTATGGTATGTTATAGGGAAAGGATATAGATTTAAAATTAGGCAAGGTTAAGAAGGGAGTAGCGCAGAGTCTAGGAGGGTTCTCAGTGCAGAGCTTCTGTTGCCCTCTTCCAGTGGAGTCAGGATGCTTTACTTTCTTGGCATTGATGTGTAACAGTAGGCATGCAGCATTGCCAGGTATGAAAACTCACTTGAGTTTTGGTGTCCAGAATTTTTATTGGGGCATTATTATATGGCATGACTGACTGGTTGCCCAGTGGTTAAAGAGAAAATTCTTGTGAATTGGTGAATGTATTCAAAGATTTAAGGCAGAAATACCAATCATGCCTATCTTCTTTCAGCACCCCAAATCATTTTACAAGGCAGGATACTCTGATACCAAAATATGACAAGGAATTTCTAAAGAAAAATTTAGACTATCGTATCTCATAACTGTAGACACAAATAATGTAGATAAAATTTTAGCAAATCAAAATCAATGATATCTAAATAAAAGTGGTAACACATAACAAGTAGGTGTGGTTTGTGCTAGGAAAACCAGGTTGGTTTAACACCTGAAAAATTAATCAGTCTTTTAACACAGTAACAGAATGAAGGAGAAAACCATGTGATCATCTCTGTAGATGTAGGAAAACTCATTTGATAGAATCCAATACCCACCTTCATTTTTTAATTTAAGGAGTTAAAATTAGTATACACAGGTACAATATTATTTATTGTTTTTCCTAATTATCCTGATTTTCCCCACCCAGAGTGTTTTGGCTCTAGTAAAGCATTTTGCCTTCGGCTTACTTATATTTTGTCTTCTCATGAAATAGTGGAATGTCGCAGTCACTTCCAATGAAAAAAAATATCATCTTAAAATTATTATCTTCCACTGAATAGAAAATTACTGTGTGTCAGGCATTTGGGATATACAGCTTTTGCCCTCAGAGAGCTTGTCTCAGAAACAATTCTTAGGCAGTAAGTGTGAGCTCCCTCCAAAACAGTGTCCCTGGGAGGCTAGTCACAATGTGGCCACCAGCCGCTGGGAGGCTGTGCCTTACTGTTATGAGCCCTTCAGAGAATCTGCTGAGCACTTCATTTTGTTGGCGTGACCCTCACTGGTCGTTTAGAACTGGGTTTATCTTGTGTCTCTGTGTGCTCTCCAGAAGTGGTGTAAGCTGTGATCGTGTTCTCTTTCAGTGCTTAAGCAACACTGCACCACTGACCGACTACTTTCTCAAAGATGAGTATGAGGCTGAAATCAACAGGGACAACCCTCTGGGAATGAAAGGGGAAATTGCAGAGGCCTATGCAGAGCTCATTAAGCAGATGTGGTCTGGAAGGGATGCTCATGTGGCACCTCGCATGTTCAAAGTAGGTTGACGTATATACTTCCTTTTTCCTATTTTGGGGAGAGTGGTTTCGTGTTGTAATGAAGCATTCCTTTACTGCATTTTGGGATTAAGATGGGCTCCGAGACTAAAAGCACTACGTGATCAGATCCTTCTTTTCTGTTCAGTCATTTAGCACACACTTAAGTGACTCAGCCCCCACCTCTGGGCCGAGGATACTTCAGATAATCATTTGTATTGTAAGCTGCTTGTTCAGAATGCTGTATTCTACAGTGGCATTCTTTTTTTTTTTTCTTTAAGTTTTTTTGATGTGGACCATGTTCAAAGTCTACTGAATTTGTTACAATATTGCTTCTGTTTTATGTTTTGGTTTTTTGGCTGCGAGGCATGTGGGATCTTAGCTCCCTGACCAGGATCAAACCCACACCGCCTACACTGGAAGGTGAAGTCTTAACCACTGGAGCATCAGGGAAGTCCCTACAGTGGCATTCTTTAAATGGTTGACACCCTAAGCCAGACCATAAAAATTCAGTCAAATTTCCAGTATCATCTGAAGGGTGCTCCCAGGTTCTCTGAGGCTGGAACGTATACCAACTGTGGTTTGAGTTGGGTCCCCTAAGTTAGGAATTGGGCTGACATTGTCGGATGGTGGTATGAGGGACAGTTCTCACTTGGGTCCCTCAGCTAGGAAGATGGGAAGATGGGTGAACTGCATTGGGCACTTGGAGCACCTCAACCTTCCATTGCCCTGAATGTTTTTCGCTGCTGAGGGGGAAGTGCCTTGCCTCCATGTGTTGAAATCTGGAAATCCTGTTTGGTTCAAGGAGCCTTCATGAAGCATCTGATTCACAGAGGAAAAAAAATATAGCACCTAAGCTCAATGAGAAAATTAAAATCTTAGATTGTTTATTGAAATTGAATACAAATTCTTTTCATTCCCATGGTCACATTAATCCCTGGGAAATATATGCAAATTACTATTCCCAGAGTTTCTGTTTCTGAAGGTCTAGGGTGGGGCCTGAGAAGGTGCATTTCTGTCAAGCTCTCAGATGATGCTAATGCCACTAGTTGGGCACTGCACGCTGAGGATCAGTAGTGTAGAGCAATACAAGGCAGACACCTACTTAGGGCTAGGAGGGCTCTTATGTATAGTGCTCTTATTTAGGGCTAGGAGGATTCCTCTGGCTGATGCAGGTACCATTTGTAAACTTCTTAGGGAGACTCTGAACCAAAGAAGGTGGTTGGAGAGGGATTCGTGTCTGTACTTAGGAGATGTGGCTACTGAGGGAGTCACTCTTTACTCCTCTCTTAGGGTAGTGGCCCGGGTTCCAAGTCTGTAGTTGTCCTGGATTTCAGATCTTAGCTCTCTTCTCTCTGGTAGGAACTGCTGACCTTTAGGCCCTTGAGGAATTAATCAGGCTACCTGGAGCAAGGGTGTTCTCCCTTATAGTACCAGCAGACTGCAAATTTATTTATTTATTTATTTAAAAAATAAATTTATTTAGTTATTTTATTTATTTTTGGCTGTGTTGAGTCTTCGTTGCTGCACGCGGGCTTTCTCTAGTTGTGGCGAGCGGGGGCTACTCTTCGTTGTGGTGCGTGGGCTTATTGCTGTGGCTTCTCTTGTTGCAGAGCATGGGCTCTAGGCGCACGGGCTTCAGTAGTTGTGGCACATGTGCTCAGTAGTTGTGGCTCTCGGGCTCTAGAGCACAGGCTCAGGAGTTGTGGCGCACGGGCTTAGTTGCTCCGCGGCATGTGAGATCTGCCTGGACCAGGGCTCGAAGCCCTGTCTCCTGCATTGGCAGGCGGATTCTTAACCACTGTGCCACCAGGGAAGCCCAAAGTTATTTGTGATGACAATTTCCTATCTGACTTCACTGGTTCTTTATAACTTACGCCTTCTGATGTGGTTGCTTTTGTTGTAGACTCAGGTGGGACGTTTTGCCCCTCAGTTTTCTGGCTACCAACAACAAGACTCTCAGGAGCTGTTAGCCTTTCTTCTAGACGGATTGCACGAAGATCTGAACCGAGTGAAGAAAAAACCGTACCTGGAGCTGAAGGATGCCAATGGGCGGCCAGATGCGGTATGATATTGAAGACTTTTGAAGAAAAGTATTCCAAAGAAGCTGCCTTCTATTGGGAGGTGCAAGGGCATTCTTCTGGTCTTGGAGTATTGGTGCCAGGGCTCTGGTTGCCTCTCACTGTTGTTTGTGACGTGGACATGAGGTCTAATATGGAAATGTGTTGCACGTTACAAAGGGGCTAACTCTAGTTACCCCTGATGCTCCCTCTTGGGCTTCTTCAAGTTCGAGTCAGTTTGTTTAGTATAATTACATTGGTGAACCAGAGACTAGGGCACCCTGAAAACTGTAAAGTGCCTGTAGTGTGGGCCCTTGGGATTATTGAAATCCATTAAAATCCATCCATGATGATTAAAATAGTTTTTATTAATGTTATTAGGGCACTTACATTTTTTCGCCTTGATTTTCAGATCTATGAAGAGGGAATTTAGTATTTAAGCTACCTATCACATTGGGATGATCAATATGAATACTTCAAAGTAGCATTCACATCTTAAAGGAAAAACCATGAGCTAGCTGAACGATAGCGTAAATTAAAAGCTCACTGAAGGGACTTTGGATCATTGGAAGCCCTATAGGAGGCAGTCCTTCCCCGGTTAGGTCCATGTGTCCACAGTGCTCTCAGTTCGTCTCTGTCCCGTAGATCCTGCATCAGCACTTTGTTAAGTGTAGGATTGGGCATGGAGCTGGCATGTGGAATGAGTTTGGTATGCTAAGAGCAGTCCTGGCCCTCACTGGCCTGGACCAAGTTCTTGGCTGCACAGACTGCCTCACAGTCTATTTCAGATTTTGCTGTGAATCATTCTGGATGCAGAGGCTAAGAACTGGGGGATGTTGAGAATGTCTTACTTATCCCCTTTGCTTTCTTCCAGGTTGTGGCAAAGGAAGCCTGGGAGAATCATAGGTTGAGGAATGACTCTGTGATTGTGGACACGTTCCATGGCCTCTTCAAATCTACCTTGGTTTGCCCAGAATGTGCTAAGGTTTCTGTGACCTTTGATCCATTTTGCTATCTAACTCTCCCACTGCCCTTGAAGAAAGATCGAGTTATGGAGATCTTCCTGGTTCCCGCTGACCCTCGCTGCAGACCTACCCAGGTAAGAGAAATCGGCACCCTCGTGGTACCCCTCGTTGTGAGTGGCTACCAGACCCAGAGTGGGGCTGCTTCCATCTGTTGCAGCAGCAGCTCCATCAGCTGCCTCTGAAACCCCTTGGCACTTGCCTTGAGTGTGTGCCCTTGTCCTCCCTCAGATCTTTGTGTAATCCCATGTCATTCAGGCATATTGTAAAGGTTCTCTGGACTTCTCTGTCACCTTTTCCCCTATGCTTCATTCATTTGACTAAAGGAACCTGGCTGATCTGCTAAGAGATCCTTGAATCTGAATGTTAGAGGACTAGAAACAGTACTTCCCTTGGTTATGTTCACCCCTAAATCAGCTAGGAGAGCCTTGCCAGAACAAAAGACCAAATGAAAGGTGTGCCAGGCCGGTCTTAGTGTCCAGCCCTGCTGATGGCTCACTGCATGCTTCTTCTGGCTTTATGACAAGGACTGGTTGGCAGTTTGTATAATTATAACATTTCTTTAAAGGAAGTAGTGAATGGCTCTGAAAAGTTAAGAAAAAAATAAAGCAATGTGTAGGAGAGAAAGAGGTGGTCCAGCTTCTGTGGTGCTACCTGAATAGAGAGGCAGGTGTTGATGCAGAAGACTTGCCTGTTTGCTGAGCTGGCCACTCATCTGGGCCCTGAGCTCACCACACACTGTTTCTGGTGGGGCACCTCTGCCCTCCATGATGTCTGCTCCTCCCAACTCATCTCCCACCCTTTCCAGAGCACCCTTGTCACCCCTCCCATCTCTCCTTTGCAGTACCGTGTGATTGTGCCGCTGATGGGGGCTGTGTCTGACCTGTGTGAGGCTCTCTCCAGGCTGTCTGGCATTGCTGCGGAAAACGTAAGGCGAGGTGTTCAGTGGCATTCAGCCTATTGGGGGCAGTTCATAGTCCTTTGGAGTTAAGTTTCAACCTCGTAGCCACTTTTGTGGGGTAGGTCTTATCGGCCAGCACACGTGTGATTATATCTGAATGCCTCAGACCTCCTGGCCCTTGTTCATTTTGCACACTGTGCCTGAGACTGTCCCTTCCAGCCCTGGGAACACTGTCTTTCCTCCATTGAGGACACACTAGCTATAGTCAGAGGGCCAGGACTGGGGATTTGCTCTCACTTTGCCTCCCCTTCCTACCTGACCTCATCTGTAATGTGAGAAGCTGGAAGTTCTTTCCTGTCCCAAACTCTGTAAGTCTGTGGAGTGACTTGATAGAAATCTTTATTTAAAAACAATTGCTGGGACTTCCCTGGTGGCACAGTGGTTAAGAATCCACCTGCCAATGCAGGGGACATGGATTCAATCCCTGGTCCAAGAAGATCCCACATGCCGCGGAGCAACTAAGCCTGTGTGCCACAACTACTGAGCCTTCGCTCCAGAGCCGGCGAGCCACAACTACAGAGCCCACGTGCCACTACTGAAGCCCGCACCTAGAGCCGGTGCTCCACAACAAGAGAAGTACGTGCACCACAATGAAGAGTAGCCCCCGCTCGCCACAACTAGAGAAAGCCCACACGCAGCAACGAATCCCCAACGCAGTCAATAAATAAATAAATTTATTTAAAAATAAAAATAAAATAGAAAAATAAAAACAATTGCTCACGCTGGCCTTTCTGCTGCCCGAGGATCCATCCTCCTGGATGCCCCCAGCCCCTCCCTTGTCCCAGTCCTGGTCAGTGCCCTTCTCCTCCCCACTTCCTTTGCACCCCTGCTGGTTTCAGGTGGTAGGTCTTGGTGGTTGGGGTTTGGTCTTTTCTGCTATGGGCTGAGGATGGCTTGGGGAATTCCGGCCCCAGGGAACACCCCAGAGGATTCTGGATTACTGCTGGTCTCTGATCAGCACTCACTCCCCACCATTCCTGCCACTGGAGGGCAAATCCTGTCATAAACCTTGGGTCAGATACAACATGTTTTCTGGTGGCGACAGCCATGCTGCTCCCCTTTGGCCCTTGGCCCCTGAGCTCTGGGGCTGGTTGCATCGTGATCTCTCAGCGGGCAGCACTTATTTTTTCATTTGTGCCTGGGTTATTAAGTAGGTGTACTCTTTTTTAAAAAATATTTATTTATTTATTTGGCTGCGCCGGGTCTTAGTTGCAGCACGCGGGATCTTCGTCGCAGCACGCAGCATCCTTTTAGTTGCGGCACGTGGGATCTTTAGTTGCGGCATGTGGTGGGTGTACTCTTATCCATCCTGTAATCTTTCTGTTACTGTTGATTCTTAGATGGTGGTCACAGATGTGTATAATCACCGGTTCCACAAAATTTTCCAAATGGATGAAGGTTTAAACCACATCATGCCTCGGGATGACATTTTCGTGTGAGTACTCAGTGGTTTCTGCTGCAGGGTCAAAGGAAACATTCTAGAGACTTTGCCAGTGTCTGTCAGTGTCTCCAGAGCAGAAGATCTGGCAGTTGGTGCTCATGTGGATTTGCCCCAACCCCTGGGTGCAAGAGGTGGATGTTCAGGGAATTTTGGGTAGCCATCAGTGCTAAGCGCCTACTGGCACTTCAGAGCTAGACATTCCAGATAACTCTCCTCAGCATGAACAAGGCTTTTGTCAACAGTTGCTGCCTGTTAAGAAGACCTGTTCAGTGGTTCTGCAGATGGTCCTGCTATCAGAAATGCTTTTCTCAAGAAGAGTCACAGCTTTGTGAGGGGCCACGGGAAGACAGGAGAAGGGACTCAGTACAGGGAGGGTCTCGTCCTTTCTCCCAGCCACAGGTAGTGGCTTCTCAGGCAGGTTCCATCCCAGATGACAGGGAAGGTTGATTTAAGCAGCCTTTTCCAGCACTAACATCTGCAAGCTCTGAGACTCGGTTTTCTCATTCCTGTGGGGACAGTACACTCCAACTGCAGCTCGTCTCCTCGGCCCCTCCCAAATCCTCTTGCTTCAAGGCTGCTTTGTGTGATTGTGTGTGTGTCCCTCTTCCAGGTTGGGGTGGGGTGGGGGGGTGGAGTGTGAGCTTGCCTGAGCTCCCAGCAGCCGCTTGCTCAGGGAGGCTTGCGTGTGGAGCACATCCATGTTGTCCCTCCCTCATTCCCTCTCAGCCAGAAACTTGCCTCTGGCGAGAAAAGTTTTTAGGATTTTGTTTTGGTTTTTGGTTTTGGCTGAGGAATGCAGTACACAAAGGAGGCATTTCCTTCCCTTTACATTTTTGTGGCCAATGACTTCTAGGTCACTCTAAAAGGAAGAATTCTTAACCACACCCAAGATCCTAGTTCTGTTCACACTTGCATAGGCTGCCTCCCCACTCGCAGCCATGTTCCCTTACTTTACTAATGGAGGGTGCCAAGGCTCATGCTGGGCCACAGGGCTGGGACTGTCCACTTTATACCTTAAGACCTTAACACAGTCTCCCTCAGTTCTGGAAACTAGTGCTTGCACATACCTGCGCTGAGAAGACCTGGGACATCACCTTGTGGGGAGGTTGGCAAACCACCAACGGAGGATTCTTCAGAGGGCTTGAGGGCCAGCCAGTTGGAAAGCAAATTGTTTTATGATGAATTGATAATTGTCTTATGAAAACACAATTGTAGCATCTAATACTTTTTGAGCATGTGACGTACTGTGCTACTGAGTTACTTAATCCTCACCACTACACTGGAAGGTGGGTGATCCCATTGTCCACTGGATAAACAGACTTAGAAATTAAGGCACTTGACCTGGTTACAGCAGCCAGAAAGTGACAATGATGGATCTGGAACCTGGGCGAGCCTCACTCCAAGGCTTGGTTCTTGACCATTATGCTGGACACCAGGGTCCTTACCCTAGAGCATACCTTGGACGTTTTTGTGAGTTTTTCTTTGAACTCTTTCTGCATATACTATAGTCAGGACTGTTTGCCAGGCATGTGGGGGGAGAGAGAGAGAGAGAGAGAGAGAGAGAGAGAGAGAGAGAGAGAGAGAGAGAGAGAGAGAGAGAGAGAGAGAGAGAGAGAGAGAGAGAGAGAGAGAGAGAGAGAGAGAGAGAGAGAGAGAGAGAGAGAGAGAGAGAGAGAGAGAGAGAGAGAGAGAGAGAGAGAGAGTGTGTGTGTGTGTGTGTGTGTGTGTGTGTTTATAGTTTTCAAAAATTGAATCAGTAAGTTTGTGTCTCCCCCTATAGGAAGAGGGAAAGACTACAGTCGGTTGCCAGCAATTTTGGTAACATCTGTTCCGGGATAAAACATCTATAAATCTCCTCAATCCCATGTATCCACTAAGTAAGACACATTTTTCAAAATCATTGATTTGTATTTAGCAGTTTCTTTGGTTATCTCTGATTTTTAAAAAAAATTTAATATTCTTTTACTTCAATGTTTTTGAAGAAAGATGGCGAACAGTTTTATAAATTTGCTTCCTCATTTGAAATAAAGAGTCTTTGGCTTCTATTCTAGGTATATGTCGCTGTACAGTATTTGGTTTTACTAAAGGGCAGGGCATTGAGAATGCCTTTTTCTAAAAGTTAAGCTCCTTGATGGGTGACAAAAGGTGAACTTAGTGGCTGGGCCCCCCCTGTGTGCCTTTGTGTCTGAAGTGATGGTCTGGATGATAGGTGTCATCTGTGTTGAGTCCCAGTTGAAGGACCACAGAGTTTGAGGCCATGGTTGGGGGAAGGAGGATCACATTAGCCCCTGGTCCTGGGTTGTGTAGGTTCACTTTGTGTTAACAGTTGACTCTTTTTGGGATTCCTGACCCATCCTCTAGCATCGTCTTGGAAATGGTTTATCCACCTTTTGTACTGAAGTGTGCTCTGTCCTAGTAACCGTAGTCCTGGCCACCATGTAGCTGCAGCTCAGATCTCTGTCTCTCACAGAGACCTGCCGCTGAAGTTGCTCTCTTGTGTGATTGACACAGGTACGAGGTCTGCAGCACTTCCACAGACGGCTCTGAATGTGTCACGCTTCCAGTGTACTTCAGGGAAAGGAAATCCAGGCCGTCGAGCACTTCCACTGGGGCAGTGCTATATGGGCAGCCACTGCTGGTTTCTGTCCCCAAGTACAAGCTCACCCTCGAGTCTTTGTACCAGGCTGTTTGTGAGCGTATCAGGTTGGTGGTAGGAATGTGATTTGCTTGTTATCTAAAATAAGATAGGGCCTAGTAAGAGTGACTGCCCCTGCAGAGTGCCAGTGTTGACCCCGTGTGCTCACTTCCGTTAGAAATGTAGTTGTGTCGGCCCCTGGGAGGGCCAGGGCAGGTGCTATCGGGACAGAACATCTGGCACGTCTGAAGCACCATGACAACGAACACCTAAGCCTCTTCTAGTTCCTGGAATCATGTCTTCACACCTGTCAGTCACCTGCTTGAGGGAGTGTATAGTGCTTTGATGGCATTTTGTATTTGAATGTAATTTCTGAACTACTACACTATCATTCTGAACCTGATAATTAACATTACTGGGAAATATTTTTTTAAATGATGGTGCCACGCATCGTTTATCAGAGATTTGAAACAGACTTTCTCAGAGTCTGTTCAGTGCCCTGGTAGTTAAACTTCTTATCTCATAGGTTCCTCTCAATTTCTTGAAGTGTTAAGCCATCACATGAATTTTAAGGCCCTTTTATTTACGTAAATTGCTTTGTGAATAGCTGAATATATAAATCAGGAACTACTTCACGCTGAGTAGTGGAGAAAAATTGGTAAAGGATACAACTAACAAACAATTTCTTTCTTCTTTTCAAGCCGCTATATAAAACAACCTTTGCCTGATGAGTCTGGCAGCTCGCCCTTGGAGCTGGGGGCCTGCAGTGGCTCCAGGGGTAGCTGTGAAGGTGAGCGTACGCCACACCGTGGGGCTGTGACTGACCAAATCCCTCCCAACTTCCCTCTTCTTCCAAAGGTGTTGTATACATGGGTGAGGGAGGCTCTGAGGCGGGGTTGGGGGCTCTGCCTAGAGAGCAGACCTGGAAGCCCTGTCTGCACCACTTCACTCTGCCAGAGCCCATTGTCCAACTTAGACACCTTGTGTAATCTTAGGCGTGGAAGCTGGGTTTCACCTCAGGGAGACTAAGCATAATAGGACTGAGTGACTTGCCCAAGGTCATGTAGCAGAGTCAGGATTTGATTCTGACCTGTTGGGATTGCTGAGTACACTTGGCTGCTTTCACAACCTGGCTTGTGTCTGTAGAGCTTTTGTCTTGGCCCTTACCCATCACCATGGTCCAGCAGCCGCCCCTGGGGAGGACAGATGTCCTGCCCAGCCAGTCAAAAGGCAGAGACAGGTTGGTTCTCTTGGCCTTTCTTTCTACCCAGGAAGCCACAGGTGGTAGCTGGCTCTGGACAGCTCCTGATGTCGGAGTGAGGAGCCACAGTTGGAAAAGCAGTAGGATAGACTTGTTGCAAGAAACCCAGAGCCCTCACCATCCTTCTGTGGCCTAGTGCTCACAAGCCCATCTGTGACTATGGAGCTGTGTCTAACGTGCACTGTGGCTGTCATCCTTCTTTTGGGGGCCTGCGTGACTGACTAGGTGGCTTTATTCCTATAAAACCAGAAATGTCCTCCAGTTCTTATGCTTTGTGAATAGCTGAATATATATTCCCAGTTGAAAATTCAAATGCCCAATTTTTCACAGAACTAGAACAAAAAATTTTGCAATTTGTATGGAAACACAAAAGACCCCGAATAGCCAAAGCAATCTTGAGAACGAAAAAAGGAGCTGGAGGAATCACAAATGCCCAGATTTCTGCAAGACATGCCTGGTCCTGGAGTGAGAATTGACATTAAAAATAATGACCAGGGGCTTCCCTGGTGGCACAGTGGTTGAGAGTCTGCCTGCCGATGCAGGGGACACGGGTTGGTGCCCTGGTCTGGGAAGATCCCACATTCCGCGAGCGGCTAGGCCCATGAGCCATGGCCGCTGAGCCTGTGCTCCGCAACGGGAGAGGCCACAACACTGAGAGGCCCACGTACCTCAAAAAAATAAATAAATAAAAAAATAATGACCAGAAGGCTCTGTCCTGAAGGGATATTCCAAATTGTTGGTATTTTAGGTTGAGTATTATAGTTGTACTCCTGTTCTTGCCCAGAATATCATGTTCTCCTCCCACGAGGGATGAACAGGAGTGTATTTTGTGCACAGGTCCCACAAGCAGACATGTTGGAGCTGTAGTGGTAGTCTCTGAGCAGACCTTGGGTGACCTGTGGGTTCTTAGTGCTCTGGAACTTGAGGCACTGTGATTCCCAGCTTGAGGTGTGGGGCAGACCTCAAAAAGTCACTTCATCTCTCTTAACCTTGGTTTACCTATCTGCAAAATGGGATGATGATAACGGCTTCACAGAGTTGAGGTTACTGTTTAATGAGATAGTGTGGTTAGAGTATCTGGCACATAATAGATGCTCAGTTAATAACAGCATCATGTCAGTATTTGCTATTGTTACAATTAGCCTAGTTTCTTAGACATTCCATCTGTCAGTCTCTTGTTCAGTCTCTTGTTCTCACTGCCTTCTTTTGAATTCTATAAGTGAGCCTTGGTGCGCAGACTTCAAATCTTGTTTAATGTTGAAATAATTCTAACCTCTTCACTGCCATGGCTCCTTGTTAGGCCTGTGGTGGCTGTCTCCTGCTGATTCTCTGAGTGTCTTGGGCAGGGCAATGTTTCACTTGTCAGTCTGAGAACAGAGCAGGCTTACCTGGGCGTAAAAGGGGCAGTGCCACTGCTTCAGGAGTGAAGTGAGCTAATTGAGAAAGGAACCTCTGTGAGAGCTGAGGCTGGCAGTCTTATGCACACTGGCTGTTTCAGAGTCCTGCTCATGGGGACTCATGTCACACTGTCATCCATGGCTGTGATGTTCCTGTGGCCTGACAGGAAACTGTGCTGCATTGTCCTGGGCCCAACTTGTCCTTCCTCGTGACAACTCCTGAGACACAGTCTTTGAAAGAGGATTTTTTTTTTAAAACTTATTTTTTGGCTGCTTTGGGTCTTCGTTGCTGCACATGGGCTTTCTCTAGTTGCAGCGAGCGGGTGCTACTCTTCGTTGCAGTGTGCATGCTTTTCATTGCAGTGGGTTCTCTTGTTGCGGAGCACAGGCTCTAGAGCGCAGGCTTAGTAGTTGTGGCGCACAAGCTTAGTTGCTCCGTGACATGTGGGATCTTCCCGGACCAGGGCTCAAACCTGTGTCCCTTGCATTGGCAGGTGTATTCTTAACCACTGTGCCACCAGGGAAGTCCCTGAAAGACGATTCTTATGTAGAATATACATCTTCCTTTCCTCAGTTTCCATTTCTATTGCTATTTCCCCAAATATATAAACTTCATATTTTGAATCTTCCCCCGTTACTTTTTTTTTTTTTTTTTTTTTTTTTTTTGCCCGTGCCACCT
>NW_020171816.1:835876-872219 GCF_003031525.2 Neophocaena asiaeorientalis asiaeorientalis
TTTTTTTTTTTTTTTTTTTTTTTTGGCTGCGCCGTGCACCTTGTGGGATCTTAGTTCCCCGACCAGATATTGAACCTGGGCCGCCGGCAGTAGAAGCACAAAGTCCTGACCACTGGACTGCCAGGGAATTCCCTTCCCCTGTTACTTTTACATCACCTTTTGGAGTTGTCCCCATCTTTGTTGAAATTACTTATTTGATACCTTAACTTTCCCCTTTGACTGCCCAACAACAAAAATTATGATGATCATGGATTTTTTTATTGCAGCCACATATACCAACCAGTTCTCTGGAAACACCTGGGAAATTTACTCATCACCATATGTCTCTAGAATGCCTCTTTAAATTTCTTTTTTTAATATAAATTTATTTATTTTATTTATTTATTTTTGGCTGCATTGGGTCTTTGCTGCTGCATGCAGGCTTTCTCTAGTTGCGGCGAGCGGGGGCTACTCTTTGTTGCAGTGCACAGGCTTCTCATTGCACTGGCTTCTCTTGTTGCGGAGCATGGGCTCTAGGCACACGGGCTTCAGTAGTTGTGGCACACAGGCTCAGTAGTTGTGGTGCACAGGCTTAGTTGCTCCGTGGCATGTGGGATCTTCCCGGACCAGGGATCAAACCCGTGTCCCCTGCATTGGCAGGCGGGTTCTTAACCACTGTGCCACCAGGGAAGTCCCTAGAATGCCTCTTAAAACTTTTTATTTTTCCCCTGATTGCGCGGCTTGCAGGATCTTAGTTCCCCAGCCAGGGATTGAAGCCAGGTCCATGGCAGTGAAAGCGCTGAGTCCTAACCACTGGACTGCCAGGGAACTCCCCCCTCTTCAAACTCTTGAAACTCAGCAATCTCAAATGAATAAAGAGAAAAAAGGAGGGGAGGATCCTGTGTGCTGTGTTCCTTGGGGCCCATCATGGTGCCTGCACCTGAGAGACATGCAGTAAATACTTGTTGAAGGGACAGTCATCATGTTTCTTGTGGAGGAACTGAAGACCTTTACTTAGTATATGTGTTCATTATCATATTTAAAGTTTTACTTTTAAATTGTTTCTTACCAGCTGATCTTCTTGAGTATTGAGTATGGGTTTAATTTTGGTCCTTTTCTCTCTGTGTGCCTAATGATCAAGTTGAAAGAGTCAGACTATGTGGGATGAAGCCCAGTAAAGTACCAAGTGGTGAGGGCCCCAAATTTAGGGCTGGCAGAACTGCTGACTCACTTTTACCTTCTGGTGACTCCTTGAACCTCTCTGGGCCTCTCTGTCCTCATCGTGGAATAGCTGTGCCCACTTGCCTGCTTACCAGGTTGTGGGGATGTCACATGTGAATTTAAGTGCCTTGTAGATGCAAAGGGGTGGATGTAGTTTGACACACACAGGACTGAATCTGGAAGGAAGCACCACAGTTAGGTATGAAATAAAAATTGCAGCATTGAAATGGTGGCAAATTACATACATGTTATTTTTCATTTGTATGCTAGGAGAAGACGAAGAAGAAATGGAGCATCAGGAAGAAGGCAGAGAGCAGCTTTCAGAAACAGAGGACAGTGGGGAGGATGAGCTGGGAAGTGACCATGGCGAGACCACCCAAAAGAAGCTCAAAGGCCGGCCCTGCCCAAAAAGGCTTTTTACCTTCTGCCTTGTGAACTCCTATGGCACAGCCGACCTAAATTCCCTTGCAGCTGATGGGAAACTGCTTAAACTCAACTGTAAGCACTTTCTCTGACCTTTCAAACTGGGCTTTTGGGGACTTAGGATCTATTGGAAAATCCTTGCACTTAGCACTCACTGACTGCACTGAGCTTTCATCATCTCATAGTGTGGCTCCAGGAACAGACACTTGTGTGATCCTTGGCTTAAAGCTCCCTAAAGACTGTTTCAGAGACATGACACCCCTCCGCACTTTCCCTTGGCCTTCTTGTCAGGCTTTTCTCTTCCTTCCTTGATGACTTCAGAAGGAAACGAGCTCTCCCTCCACTCCCACCATCCTTCAGGACTTTTGTTCTGGTTGATAACACTTCTTGTGGCCCTCCTAGGTGGCAGCATTTCCCCAAACTTATGAGAATAAATGCATATTTCTTTTGTTCCATGAGAATACTCATGAAATGTGACCCATCTAGAGAATGGTCATGGATTTCACAGGCTGTTACCTGGAGCCTGTCATGGCGACTGCTGTACAGATGGGAAGGGGCATCCACACGGGATGTGTGTTGTGCGTGAAAAGCAACATGTGGACAGTGAAGATGCCTACCCTGGGTCGGGAGGGGAGCTGCAAAAGCATCTCTTGTGTCTTTTTGCTTCCTTCATTGGAGAAGAGATTTGCTAGATGTCCTCTAGTTTGCTAGCTTGCTTCCCTTTTTAAATAATTACCTGAAAAGAGTTTTTTAAACAGCTTTATTGAGATGGTTTTGGATCTCTCTTGCCTTTTTGCAGCTCCATTCCCTCCGTGCGGCTTCTGGTCTTTAGTGTAATGCCTTGCAAATTCTAGCTCCCTTTTTTTTTTTTGATTTATTTATTTGAATTTATTTATTTTTGGCTGCTTTGGGTTTTCGTTGCTGTGTGCGGGCTTTCTCTAGTTGCAGCAAACAGGGGCTACTCTTCGTTGTGGTGCGTGGGCTTCTCATTGCAGTGGCTTCTCTTGTTGCAGAGCACGGGCTCCAGTAGTTGTGGCACAAGGGCTCAGTAGTTGTGGCCCACAGGCCCTAGAGTGCAGGCTCAGTAGTTGTGGCACACAGGCTTAGTAGCTCCACAGCATGTGGGATCTTCCCGGACCAGGGCTCAAACCTGTGTCCCCTGCATTGGCAGGCAGATTCTTAACCACTGTGACACCAGGGGAAGTCCCTAGCCCCATTCTTGAACCCTGGTCTTTGACTCCTCAACTCAGTCTTTTGTTCTCCTCCCCTGCCCCCCCATGCTATGGCCCAGAAAATGCCTCCAGGCGATAAGCTGGGGCCATGTAGGCATCACCTTATTTTTTGCCTTCTCTCAGGGATCTCACTCTTGCTCTGCCTAATATTCAGTGTCTGAAAACAGTTGTTTCCTCTATTTTGTCAGGTTTTCTTGTGGTTTAAGGCAAGAGGAGAAATCTGGCCACTGTTACTCCATCTTGACCTGTGCCCTTTCAGAATTCTATGTAGTTAGTGCCTTTAAAGTGTGTAGCATTGAGGAAATCTTTGCCAAAGGATTTGGGGGCCCAGGGATTCAGAGTTGGCTGGCTCAAGGCAGAGCATCGCTCTTGGCAATGGCTGTTGATGGGTGAGCAGGTGTTGATGGCGTAGCCTGAGTGTGGTCCTTCTCACTCTTGTCACCTGAGGAGCCTCTACTGTTGCTGGCCATTCAGTAGTGAGTGACACTTTGGTCCTCCTCCACAGCTCGATCCACACTAGCCATCGATTGGGATAGTGAGACCCGGAGCCGTTATTACGATGAGCAGGAATCTGAGGTAGGTCACTCGGCATTCTTGGTCAGGGGTATGTGCTGGTTTCTGCTTCGGGTGGGTCTCTCTCACCAGTTCCCCAACAGTAGCAAGGTATGTTTTAGACCGAGAATGAAAAGCACTTAAAGATTTTGTCATTACATGTTCAGAGGCTCCAGAAAGTACGTTATATTCCAGGCGTGAGAGCTCGTGAGGTTGTGGCTGAGCCTGGTAAGATTTTGTTTCCTCAGCAGACCTCAGCATTTTGTTCCTCACAGACCTACGAGAAGCACGTCAGCATGTTGCAGCCTCAGAAGAAAAAGAAGACAGCAGTGGCCCTGAGAGACTGCATCGAGCTCTTCACTACCATGGAGACCCTTGGGGAGCATGACCCCTGGTATGCAGCTCCCACCTCTGGGCAGGGGCACCCAGGTACCCTGGGACTGAGATCTGCTGGGGCCATCTATGTACACAAAAACCCTTTGTATTTGGATGTGTCACTTTTTTACATGGCTGACCCTACAACACAGGTTTTTCTGTGTGAATTGTGTTTTCCAGACTAGGACAGCCATCACCCTCTTTTAGAAGGTGGCTTAGAGACCTCCCTGCCCAGAAGCAGTCATGCTGAGTACAAGAAAGGATGTTATGGGATTGCCTCCATGCTTGAAAGCCCAGGCGGCACTGGCCCCCTGCCTCCCCACTAAGTGGAGGTTTCTCTTTTCAGGTACTGTCCCAACTGTAAGAAGCATCAACAGGCCACAAAGAAGTTTGACCTGTGGTCCTTGCCGAAGATTCTGGTGGTCCACCTCAAACGCTTCTCCTACAATAGATACTGGAGGGACAAACTTGATACAGTTGTGGAATTCCCAGTCAGGTGCGTCCCTGGGCTGCACTGTTATTTTTGGGAAAATTAAAAAACAGGCAGACAATCTGGACACTGATTGGCAGAGTGTTTTGCTGCCAAAGACTTTTCTGCGTTAAGGTGTGTGTGTTGCTAGGCTCTGAGAAGTTAGACTTTGGCTCACTTCCCCTCCGTGTCTGTAGGGAAAGGACTCTCTAGTAGAAGCACTTCCTCTCTCGAGTCCCTTACGCAGCCTAACTGAACTGGTCTTCCCATCTGTCATTGGTCCCAGGGAGCCCAGGCTCAGTAGAGCAGCACAAGGACATGCTGTACCTCATTAATGCAGGGGCACAAGGAACCAGAGAGTAATCTGCTGGGGAGAGTTGGATTTTTGGGGGTGCAGATCCACCACAGTCCTGTCCCTGGGGCAGGGACTGAGACTGGCTGTCTACTAGTGTCCTCTTAGGCCCCAGGGTACAGAGTATAAGTGACACAGGCAAGTCAGTCAACAAGGTAGGAGTCCCCCCACAATATGCAGATTTAAAAATGCTTTTTGGGGGATGGGGGATGGGTAGATAGTTACATGAAGTATAGACATGTCAACGGGAGGACCTAGGTGGTGGGTGTATACATGTTTGTTGTAAAATTCTTTTTTTCTGTATGTTTGAAATTTTCAAAATAAAACATTAGGGAAAAAAGCTTTTGGGGGCCTATTTTGGTATTTAGCTTAAATTTTTATGGCACTAATTAGTAATTCTGATAGTAACAGCCATTTTTACAAAGTTGCTGCAGCCCTCGTGTCTGCCCAGAGCCGCCTTTGACATTTGGTCTCGGCTAAGGCTTCTCTTTTCCAGTCTGAACATGTCAGTGGTCAGAACAAGACCCCAGGGCTCCTTCTGTCTGGACTGTTCATTCGTTCCTTCTGTACTTAGTTTCTGAGGGCCTCCCTGTGTTATAGCCTGTTGCATGAAAGGGGTTGCTGGGTTGCTCTGAATTCTTTCTCTGAGTTTAATGTATTAAAGGGTTATTTTTGTTTTCTTTGCTCAGAGCTCTGAACATGTCTGAGTTTGTCTGTGACCTGTCAGCAAGGCCTTATGTGTACGACCTCATTGCCGTGTCCAATCATTATGGAGCCATGGGGGTTGGCCACTGTAAGTACTGGAATCTGCTTCCTTCTGAGATGTTGAAATGCCCATGGCCAGTCATCTTTCACCAGCCTATCCCTGTGTGCCAGGCATTGCCCTAAGCACTTAACTTACACAGCTCCACGGGCCTCAGGTTGCGGGCTTTTTCCATATTGCTGCCCCTCAATTTTTCTGGTAGGATGGTGGTTCATATTCTTTAATCCAATAATCCACCTCTGGGAAACCTAAGGAAATTACTTGACTTTGGGGAAAAGCTTCATGTGCAAAGATATTCACCTACTTATAATAGTGAAAAACTAGTACTATTTATAATAGTGGAAAATTAATAATAGCATTGGTGATCAACCGTTGGCACTTCTGTCCATCGATTTCATGGACGAGTACACAGTCATTGCAAAATAAAATTAATAATAACATGGGGAAATACCCATGGTATGTTAAGGGAAAACGGCTACACAAAATTGCATCATTACAGAAAGTAGTATCACAACTACATTGAAACAAAAGACAGAGAAACTATGATAGGAGGTGGGGAAAGCCTAGGAGGAGAGAGACCAAAATGTTAATTTTTTCTTTGTTCTACTTTATTTTCCAAAATTTCTATAATGTGTAGGTTTATCTTCACTTTCATACTTTTACTAGTTTATTTTGTTACTTGTTTATGGAAAGGTTTTAGTGATGTTGAAGTGAGGAGCTGGGTTTCCTCTTCTCTCTTCTATTGCATCTGCACCATGATAACTGCCACTACACCCAGTGTCAGGACCCCAAGAGATGACACCATGGGAGGTGTCAGTTCCATTTACACTCACAGTGGATTATGGAACTGCCCTAAACCCCAGTCTTCTCTTCTGATAAGCTTTTTCTGTTGGCCCAACAGTCTGTTCTCCTGCCTCTCCATTCTTACCATATCACCTCTTGCCTTTAGATGGCTGCTCAGTCTCCAGCCCTCAGGTCTACATTCCAGGCCATTAGAAGAAGAGGAAAAAAGGGCATGACCTTCCCTTTTAAGCAGATCTCCCAGAAGTCCCCCTCAACTCCTCTACATACATCTCATTGGCTATCACTTGGTCACAGGGCTACCATCTAGCTGTAGGAGAGGATGGGAAATAAAAATGTGCCTGTTTGAAAATTGGGGCTCTACTGGAGTGGCTATTAGCAATCTCTGATCATATCATATTCTGCAGCACTTACTCTTCTCTAACTTTTTTCTCCCCAAAGTAATTTCACTATCTATATTCATGCATACTGGACACATGTATTCATTTTTAACTTCCATTTTAGCATCTAAACACTGCTAGGGCAGGTTATTTAGCCTCTTTATGCTTCAGTTTCCTCATCCAGGTTAGGCTTCAGTTTCATCATCCAGGTTAGGCTGGTTATGTGCAGGTCCACATTGGGTCCACAGTTGGAACGCCACGATTGAGAGCCACCATTGCTATTGTTATGCCAAGCATGGACAGCGGGGACACGCCCTTAGCACCTTCTCTGTCACTTTGTCCCATGTCGTCCACCACCACTTGGTGCAGTAGGCACCGCAGTGAGTAATGGTTAAACAGCTTAAAAAAAACCAGCTTGCCAAAGCCACACAGCAGGTTGAGACTGGAAACCAAATCTCCATCAGATTCTGTTGTTTCTGAGAGTCTGGGTGGAGCAGGAATTGGGTATTGCTGCTGGGATTCCTGTTGTAAACACATCCTGCTTCGAAATAGTGTAAAATCAAAACTGGAAGTGTTGGCTGTGGGAAGTGCTTGCCCGGTGTGGGGAATTGTTATCCAGCCGCAGATTCTTGACTCACAGTTTCGAAGGCAGATATATTTAAGTTTTCTTGTTCACATCCCAGCTTTGCAAACCCAAACACCCAATGTGTCCCTCTCTGGGATTATCCCACAGGCTCCAGAGGCAGTGAGAGGCAGTAGTAGCCAACCATCTGCCTGGATGAAGTGGGGGAGTGTGACTTGGCATGTTTTTGAGAACTGTTGTTTTGTTTAAATCTTAAAGTATCAGCTCCTTTTAAGTATCCCCTGACTCTGGGTTATTGCTCATAGCCACCCTGAAGATTGACACTGGATTCCTCTATTTTTTGGATTAGTTTTCCAAAATTACAGTTTAAAGCCTTGGTCCCCAGCAGCTCCATTTTTACCCTTTTAGTGCTTTTTTGAGAAGGAACAGATTTTTTTTTAACATCTTTATTGGTGTATAATTGCTTTACAATGGTGTGTTAGTTTCTGCTTTATAACAAAGTGAATCAGCTATACATATACATATATCCCCATATCTCTTCCCTCTTGCGCCTCCCTCCCTCCCACCCTCCTAGGAACAGGGTTTTTTTTAAAGGATGAGTTATCTTTTGGTTGTTAGGACACAACCCATAAATTACTTTTAATTTCAGACTCTGTTTGTTTCATGTTTTGGAATTGTGTTGCTGTTGAGTGCCACTGTAATGAGCTAGCCACATTAGCTCTCTTGGTGACCGGCTAGAGTATTCTCTTGCTTTGGCAGACACTGCGTATGCGAAGAACAAACTGAACGGGAAATGGTATTACTTTGATGATAGCAGTGTGTCCCTGGCCTCCGAGGATCAAATAGTGGTGAGTAGGCCCTAATACCTGGTTCCCACTCTTACCTTTAGGGATTAGAGCTGGGAAAAGTCTTCCGGGCTAGTTGGTTATTTAGTCATCCTGCTGGGACAGTGGAAGCAAGGTGTGGTAGAGAAAGAGTTGGCTGCCATTCCTTATGGGACCCTTCCTAAATGAGATGCTCAACTCTCCTCGGGGTCTGTCACAAGGCCTTTCCCCACTCCCTGGGGAGGGTCAGCATGAGCCAGCCTCAGGTAGAAGGGTTTTCACAGTCACTTCAGTGTGTGGCTGCACGGGGCAAGACAGCGGATCCCTGAGAGTGGTGTGTTTTGAACAGAGAGAAAAGCTGTGGGGGAATGGGTGATTTTTCCAACCAGTGAATGGATGTTGCCCCTCTTGTGTTTTAGACGAAAGCAGCTTATGTGCTGTTTTACCAGCGGCGAGATGATGAGTTGTATAAGACGACTTCACTCAGTTTTCCTGGATCCTTTGATGGAGGGACGAGACCAGGCAGCTTACATCAGGGCATGGGGGATGATGAGACTTGCAGCATGGACACCAACTGATGCTGCCTCAGTGACCCTGCACCACAGCACCGGTGCAGTCCCTCAGGAGAACACCTTTGACACTGAAGACTTGCTAGTGTTCCGTCTAAAAACCGGATGAGGAAATTCTTTTATGAGGAAAAAAAAAAAAAAAGTGTTATAAGGGTTATGTTAGGAGGCTGAATTATTTTTCTTTTTATACAGGTGGTGAGAAATTTCTGTAAAACCTCGTGGAGCTGCAAAGTAGGGGTCGGGGGGGGCACATAATGGAGTATGTCTGATGGATTCCAGAGAACGGAGAGGAACACACTGTCATTGAGTTTGGTGTGGCCATGAAGACCTGCCACAGGCTGGTGAATGATTACTGTTCCCCCCAGTAGTCTGCCCACAGTAAATGAAGCCTCGACTAAATGATGTCATCCCCTTCTCCCTTGCTGTGCACTGAGATGGGTTTATAATACCCTACAAATTAGCCACCAAAGCCCATTTCTGTTTCCCTTTGTGTCATCTTGGAATATCCAGCTTTCTTCTCCCTAATGAAATGAAGATGCTTGGTGTTGGGGTTTCCTGCCCCTCTGTCTCCTGTGGAACCTAGCAGTTCTGTTATGTCCCCCAGCATCCTTGATGAATTGATACCCCTCTGGCACTTTTATTAGATATCACTTGGAAGTTGGTACACTAAACAGCTGGGTACTGGGGTCGCGTCCAGTCGTGTCTCTCCTTGTTGGCTCGAGAATGGGAACCTTCCTGGGCTTGGGAAGGGCTCCCGTTCTCGCTGCTGACTTCGGTTAGAAGTGAGATCCCCGCCCCTCCAGACGATTTTCTTTCGGCGGTCTGGCCTCCGCATGCCTGCCCGGCCGCACTCCCAGGGCCGTTGTCTTTGTCCCGGGGAGGCCTGAGACCACTGTCCCCTCCGTGCGTGGGGCCATTGCTCCCCCTTGCGTTGGTTCAAAGAACAAGGTCATCTGGGCTTTTCTTGTCTGACCTTTAACCTGAGCCGTGGGGGTTGGGTCTGTCAGTCGCGGGCACACGCGATCGATGAGGACGTGCGCGACGACCGTTGGTAGGGGCGGTGGTGCGGGAGCGCCGGCTGCTCGGTGAGGACCCGGCAGTGGGTCTCCGCTCGGGAGCTGGCCGCTGGGTGGGGCCGGGCTGGAGCCTGCGACCGAAGGGGCTGCGGGCTGGGATGAGGGGCCCGGAGCCGGGGGAGGGGGGGTGGTTCCGGCTCCATTGCCGATTCCTCCCTCCCGGAGAACCGCGGGCCGCACCTGACCCCACGGAGGAAAAAGCGCCGGGAGTGGGGGTTTCCCCGCTCTCCGACCCATGGTGTGGGTCAAACTTAAGGAAATTGTGGCAAATACTCCATTTGGGGGTGGTTTACAACCTCATCTGTAACATTATTTTCACGTTGCTGTGTGCATTTCCAGTGTATTGTATAATAAAGACATGGTCGCTTTTAGGGGAGATGTCTGAAAAACTGAGAAGATGCAGAAAGGAGCTGACTGCAGCCATTGACCGGGCCTTTGAAGGGCTCAGTCATTCCCAGGAGTGCTCAGGCATGCAGAGGCAGGAGCCGGAAGCTGCGCCGCTTTCTTTCCCATTCCCCATGCACAGGCTCCTCTGCAGGAGGCACCCGCTGGCAGCCTGCTCCTCTGCGGCTCCTTTCTCTCCTGTCCCGTTTGCTCCTGGGAATGAGAGCCCTGCCTTTGCACCAAACCACGAACCCGTGAGTGCAAAGACACGTGCTCTATGCCCCAAAAGAAAACCTCTGACCAGCAAGGAAAACATATCGATGCATTCCTCGATTTTGGCACCTGAAAGACAGTTTTGGAGAGCGGCAGGAGATGGGGAGAACTGGAGAAAAGACAGTCTAAGGTGATTCCAATCTGAATAGTTTAATAGCTATAATTAGGGTTATCTCATATCTGAAAAAATTGTTGAAAATCCTAAATTGAATCCATAACACTACTCTTGCCTCCCCTCTGAAGCTCTAAGACTTTATTTGGAAAGTTTGTAAACGTTCTTCAGAAAGTGTGTGTGTGTGTGTGTGTGTGTGTGTGTGTGTGTGTGTGTGTGTTTGGTTTGAGGGGGTGAGGGGTCTTGGATGTCTAACCAGTCATGGAAACTACTCTGCAGTACCAAAAGGGGTAGTAAATGTTAAAGAACCTAGTTTTAAAAGTCATCTTATTTTTTGTACTGCAGAAACACATATCTTAATTCCAGTGTTTTTTTCCCCAAACTGGGGAGAGGCGGATCAATGGCTGGGCCCTGACTTCACCCTTGCTTCTGCTCCCCTTCCTCACCCCAGAGCTTTTTAGGCTTTCCCTGGGATAAGGTCTTCCCTAGACCTTTTCTTCTCCCAGGTAGCTGCAAACTGCCTCATCCTAGGCACCTTGATTTGAAGCAAGGAGGACCATATGCGCTGAAACTTCAAGGTTCTACCATCTTGGTTGCTCTGTAGTCAGAGACTGAAGAAGCCGTTTAATCATTTCAGTTCTACAAATATTTGTGCTCATATTCACAAACATTAATGGGCATTATGATGCTTTTAGTCAACTTCACTGATTAAGTGGTTCCCAGTCATCCTCTAATCACAGCATAAATGACAATTTAAAGTACAAGTGTTTGTCTTTAAGATTATCTAACACTGCATTCCCCTCCAGTATTTTCTTGAAAGAGGATCTAATCCCTCACCTTTTTCTTTTCACCTGGGGCTGCAGGAAAGATATGGAGAAAGATTTGAAGGTTAAGTCAAACATGCCACTCAGCAGTTCTAGCCAAGAGGTCACAAAGGATTTGCTTGACATGATCGGTGAGTACAGAGGGCTGGTCCATCCTCTCTCTGGAAGGGTAGGTTCTTCACACAGGCCCCTGAGTCAGCAAGCATCTTATAAAAAAAAATTCTTATTTCTTATCCACTGGCTTGTTAGATTTGTTTTGCTCACAGCAGAGAGCCTTCATGGAGCTGATAACCTGGGGGAGTTACACATCCGTCAAGTCATTTCATAAATGTACAGTTAGAGTGAATCCTTGGAGGCCAGGGACAGCAGCCCCTGTTGGTGGATGAGCTTAGATGTGAAGGAAACAGGACATAGGCAGAGATGGGGGTAGGGGTAGAGGAGAGTAGTCCAGCTGGGGGGGCATTAATACAAGATTAGAAGAAAAGTTAGAAGCCAAAAACTCCCCTATAATTCCACCATCCACCACAAAGGCAGCCACTGTTAACACAGTGCTGTATACCCTGTCATAGATACTTTTTCTACACACACATCTGTATATTCTGTGTGTGGACTATGTTTTTTTAAAAGCTATTTTATTTTTAGCTTTTTTTTTTCTCATTTTTTGGCCACGCCGCACAGCATGTGGGATCTTAGTTCCGCGATCAGGGATCGAACCCGTGCTCCCTGCACTGGAAGCTCAGAGTCTTAACCTCTGGACCGCCAGGGAAGTCCCAGCAGGCAGCATTTTGATTACCCAAAAGATCCCATTTTTCTCACACTGTGTCTTGTGCCCACAGGTCAGGTAGTAGTTTCTTGAGGGCTGGAACAAACACATGCATCTTTGTATCCTCCCACTTAAACCCTCCTTGGAAACCAAGGAGATGGTTGGGGCTCAATAAATACCTGAGCTAGGAAGGGGGGCATCAAGCCCATGTTAGAATGTGGCAGCCTGCCAGCCCCGGGGACAGGAACACCGGCTTTGTAGAGTCCTCGGAAATGGCCGCCCATTTGTGGTTTTTAACTTGTGCCTGAAATGTCTTAAGAAATCTCTCACTGGAATTGTAATGCTGAATGTTTTTATTTTTAAGACCATACAGGCATCCAAACTATTGAAGAATTGGCTGGAAAACTAGAATTTGAAAATGAGTTGAACCGTGTGTGTGGTTGCTGTGAAGATTCGCCCTTCAAGGCGGAAGCCTGGGCCCTGCTGGTGGACGAGAGCCCTCAGGAAGCCTCGGATGCAGACCCTGGCGGCCTCAAGCAGGCTTTCTATGATCACAATATCGTGGAGACTGTTCTGGACTTGGAAGAGGACTACAATTTGCTGACCTCTTTTAAATACCGAATTGAGTAAGGACAGTTGACTTCAGCTTTGATTCTTTACAGCAGGAGTCTGATGTTAGGGCGTCTGTGCAGGGCAGTCACAGTTGTCATCAGGGGCCACATTCTTCAGAGGCTTGGCAGTATCTGAATTACCCCAATCTTTTTAACTTCCAGTTGTGTCCCTTCTTGAGCTGAGAGCCCAGTTTGTTTGTTTGTTTAATTCTGTTGCTCTGAAGTGTTTCTTTTTTTTTTTCACCTTTTTTTTTAACATCTTGACTGGTTTATTGATTGATGTTCAATATACCCAGAACCCAAGGCAGGTGCAGGTCTTGGGCCTCTGCTGTGTGTCTTCATGTTCTTTTCCATGGACCCCTGATAAAGTACGGGGGCCACAACCAGCATGGACTTTCTGTACCCCTGGGACCAGCCCATCCCAGGCCAGCTCAGCCTGTATGGAGGAACTGGCGTCAAGATGGACCTTGGCCCCAGACCCTCTGCCATATTTGCGCACTTTGCACACAAGGCTGCCTGTCCCCTGCACGGGCCTCATGCCCTCTTCGTGTCCAGACCCTCAATCCCTCCATCCTTGCCCCTGCCCAGCTCAAAGCCCTCTGCAAAGGCCTCCTACTTGTGTCAGAGGGGCTGGTAGCATCCCTTATTAGGTTTCCTGGGCTGGAGCCAACCCTCCACCACAGCTTGAGAGAAAGGACATCATCAGAAATTATTTGGACAGATCTCTCAAAACCATGATGTTCTTTCAGGAAACCTAATAAGCTGTTGGGCAAGGTATCATGCCTCCCAGAAGCTGAGTCTAGGAAGTGCCCGCCTCCTAGGCATAGGGGAGTATGGGGGTAAGGAGTCTGGTACAAAGCTGTTGTAAGACCCAAAACTCAAACCAAGGAGCTGGAAGTCCCAGGGGCCGAGGACCCCCCACCAGTCCATATTTTAGGCTAGTGATCCAGCATAGGGCAGGCTGCAGAGCTGGCATCACCCCTTTACTACAGGTCTGGAGATTCCTCTGGGCCCCCAGGTAGAGACCTTGCATCTACTCCGTAGCTGTGCGAGACTGGGCACTTGCCTGCCCCTGAGAACTAGCCTCCGGCCACTTCATGGGACAGGCCTCCGCTGGGGGATAGAGGGCAGGACGGGCTAACCAGAGGCTCCTTCCAAGCCACCGTACACTCACTCCCTGCAGCAGATAATAAACATCACAGATTATGGAATTGGGGTTCACTTTCTATTCCCTGAATAGGAGAGACAGGAGCAAATAAGAAGAAATGCTCACAGCTTCTGGCCATCTGGAGGGAGAGTTGTCAGGCTACTTGATATTCAAAAAACCAAGTCTCCCAACAGTGAGTTCCAAATAATATGCCTTGATGTAGATACTCTCCCACAGAGGATGTGGGGCTTAATCCTCATCTCCCCCAACCCCTGCCTGTCACCACCCCTTGAGGATGAGCTGAACTTAGTGACTCGCTTCCAAGGAATAGAGCTGGGAAAGGGAAAGATAGTAGATTACATGGAGAAGCCTGGCAGACACCACTTAACCAAGTGATGAAGATGAGCACCACCCGTGCTATCTGTCCTGTGCATGTCACCCACCCCTGACAGGATACGATGAGAAGGGTGCTTCATTTCCATGGTATTCCTACCAAAACCTCCCAGCCCCAATCTAATTGTGAGACAAACATCAGATGAACCCAGTTTGGGGGATATTCTACAGGATACCTGGCCAGTACTCAAGACTGTCAAGGTCATTAAAAACAAGGAAAGACTCAAAATCTGTCACAGAGCAGCGGACACCGAGGAGACACAATGACTAAATGCAGTGCGGTGTCCTGGATTGTGTCCTGGCACAGAGAGAGGACATTAATGGAAAAACGGATCAAATCTAAATACAGGCTCAAGTTTAGTTAATATGGTTATTAGTTTCTTAGTTTTGACAAGTATGCCACAGTTATGCAAGATGTTAACATTAAGAGAAGCTGGGTGAAGGATATATTTGAACTTATTGTCTTTGCAACTTTCCTGTAAATCTGAATTTATTGCAAAATTTAAGATGTATTTATTTGTTTTAAAAATGCAGTTGATCCCAAGTTTGTGAAATGTGTGTATGAGCACACATGCAGAAAACTGTTATGGAGGAACAGGGAGGGTTTAGGTCTTTTTCTTGTCTGTATTTTAAAATTTATCTGCAGCTGACATGTGTCACTTCTGTAGAAAAAAGAAATTAGAGTTGTTTTTTAAAATCCTCATCTTCAACCAGCCATGGGCATCCCTCACCAGAAACCTGCCCAGAGGTGACCTTCACAGTTTCCAGGAACTGGTGCAGGTCCAGGGCCTGCCAGTGGGCGCTCAGCAGGACCCTGACAAGGGGGTCGCCCTTCCCTGCGGGTGCTGGACCCTCAGGGCCAGAAACTCTGGGTCTCACAGAGCTGTTTCTCAGCACTCAGTGCTGGGAATGGGGATCTAGCCCTAACCCTGCAAGACTGAAATGAGAAGATTTTTCTTCTGCCTGCAGCAGAGACTGTGGCCCTTGGGAATGAGGGCGGAGCCTGGGATAGAGGTGGGGTAGGAGGGAGGGGTCAGGTTTTCCCTGGCTGGATAGACAAATATACCTCTGTTTTAGCAAAGCCTTTATGTGAAAATTCAGATTTACCAAAAGGGCTAATTCATCCTGGAATCCTTAAATGAGGAGCTTTTCCTCACTGTAGAAACACAGCTATTTAGTAAAGCAGGTGAGCCCTGAGCCTCTGGCATGCCAGTCCCAGAGTAGCTGGGGTGGCCATGTGGTCATTTCCCTGGTGACACCCACTCTTGTCTCTGCATCCCTGGCTCCCCAAGGTGCCCAAAGGACACTTTCCTGCCTTTGTCATCTGCTTCAGGGTGGCGGGCAGATGTGTGCTCCTCTGCACAGAGCAGGGGTTTGAGGAGTTAGTCTCTAGGGATTTAGCTGGAGGAATAAAAGAAGCCTGGAACATTTTTTGCCTAGAACATTTATTTTAATAAACTTGGGACCAAAGATTTATTGGGGAGACATTGATGTTTGAGAAACTAAAAATGTTTTACGTCATTCGGTTCTCTCCCCCACAGTTCATCTTGGAAAGCCAAACAATCCCTGAATTGTTTCCGTGGAAACACCAAACCGCAATTTGGATTAGCAGAATCAAAATAGAAACAAGGCAGCTTCAAGAATAAATAGGAGCTTTGGAACCTGCTAGTCACCAACTGCCAGTTCAAGCTACAGCACAAGGCATGTGAGAAGCTGGGCCCATCCAGTTCTATAAGGAGGGGTTTCCAGGTCCCCTGGCTACATGCTGCCAGGTCAATGCCAAAGTCACTAGAAACCAGCTCTGTCTGCATACTGGTAGACTTGTAACAATACTTAATGTAGGAGCTGGTCTGTAGAAGCTAGGAGAGGCTGGGGGTCTGGAGGGAAAGTGGGGGGAAGAAGGGACAGGAAAAAGGAGAGATGAGTGAATGCCGAGTGAAGTTCCAGCAAGGAGCAGAGGCCACAGCTGAGGCCTGAGAGTACAGCAACAGTTCTTTCAAGAGGACAATTCAAGGGATTTCCCCAGTGGTCCAGTGGTTGGGACTCCGAGCTTCTACTGCAGGGGGCGCGGGTTTGATCCCTGGTCAGGGATCTAAGGTCCCACATGCCACGCAGTGTGGCAAAAAAAAAAAAAGACAATTCAAGGGTGGCCAAGGGCTGGAAACAGTGACCCTATCCTCAGCCCCATCTGGATTGCAATGTTCCTCACATTCCTGTCTAGCAACACAGGTCTAGACTGGAGTCTGAATTCTTGCCAGGTAAGCTCTGGGGGCACTTGTGGTCAGTAAGCGCCTGCTTCTGTGTAGCTCCAGCCAGCACAATCAGGCATGCAAGCCTACCTTCTCATCTCTGAGTCTCAGGGTTCCCTCCCCCTACCTACTGCTCCCCTCACTAGGGGAATGGGGGAGGCATCTCCTGGCCCACCTGCCCTGGCTCCTTGGCATTCTCCTGGACCCTGCACTTCCAGTCCCAGGGAAGACTCCAAGGGGGTCATGAGACAAGGAGGAGGGAGATAGATAACCTGGGGGAACTTTGCCCCTCACCTTTGCACCCAGGAATGTGCTGATAGGGCAGCAACACCATCCTGCCACTGGAGGAGTTGTGAGCTATTAATGATCAAAGGAATTGATGAAAAGGATTTGCAGAAGAGGCCAATCTCCCTCCTCCCTCTAACTGAGGCACAAGACGTTTAACATGGCAGTGAAGGCCAGTGAACTAGGCAAGCAAACCAGGGAGGCCACTGCACCTGATTATGGGTAGTTATTGGAAAGGCTGTCATCTAGAGACAATCTGAGACTCTGGTAATTTGCTTTCTCCCTGGAGTATGTGGGAGAACATTAATATTTTAGGTTCCAGCTAAATATTTATAGAGGGAACAAAGTTTTACTCAGGAAATGTTTGACAGTGGATTCCAGCCCTAGTGGGGAGGACTTTCCGTGCTAGACCAGCTGGAAAATGCCTGATTTGATGAAGAGTTTTGGCCTAAGGCCTGGCATGAAAAACAATTGCAGAACTACGTTCAGCTCTTGTAGGAAACCACTATCTTTTTTGAGGGCTAAAAGTCTGTTGTTTTCTGGGCACTTTGGATGGGAGCTGGCCTGGGAGAGAGGAATGGGCATCTTATAGGAGATACGTCATCAGGACCCCTTTGAAACATCTGAGACAAAGAAGGGAAGTTGCAAAGGGATACCAGGGAGACCCAACTTTCGGGACAGGCTGCTAGGAGCTGTTTGAAAGATAAGCAAGAAATCCCTGCTCTCAGTAAGTATTAAGTGTCTACTAGTGCCAGACACTCTCCTGGATGCTGAGGATACAGTAGGGACGAGGCAGATGCTGCTCTTGCTTCTGGAGTTTATATTCTACTGTGCAATGTGGGCAAACGCAAAAATACTGATATATTATTTCAGATGGAACTGTATGAGAGAAATTAAAACAGGGTAAGGGAATGGGCAGTGAGTAGGGTGAGCCCCTTCAGAAGAGGAGAGGTCAGGAAAAGGCCTCTCTGTAGGTGACATTTAAATTGATACTTGAATGTTAAGACAATTAGGTGCTGCAAGTGGCTTCACTTCCATCCTCAGACTGTAACTGGAGTTGTATAGAGGGAGGAGCCCCTAGGTGGGCCCTAGGCCGGTAGACCTCCCACCACATCCACCCCTGTGTGGCTACATACATCTCTATCAGCATCCGAAGAGCCAAAAATGTTGCGTGCTCCAGGGATGTGCCTGGGCTGTGTCATGCTCACCAAATTTGGCAGGAACACAATAGTTTAAAAAAAAAAAAAAAAAAGCCTTAGGAATAAAATAAGAAACAGAATATCCTTCCTGATGATTGCCAGAGACAGGCAGCATAATTTTAATTAACCCAGCCTTGTTAGGCGATAAATTTACTGCTCATTCTACAAAAACACCCAGCTCATGTAACACTGAGTCACTCTGATCTTTGACTTTAAACAAAATTAAATACTTTTTTTTTTTTTTTTTTTTTTTTTGCGGTACGCGGGCCTCTCACTGTTGTGGCCTCTCCCGTTGCGGAGCACAGGCTCTGGACGCGCAGGCTCAGCGGCCATGGCTCACGGGCCCAGCCGCTCCACGGCATGTGGGATCTTCCCAGACCGGGGCACGAACCCGTGTACCCTGCATCGGCAGGCGGACTGTCAACCACTGCACCACCAGGGAAGCCCCAAAATGAAATACTTTTGAAGAAATACAGGATTTCATAACTCACAGCAGAATCAAAGAACAGAGGGTCCTGCTTTGGCATTTCAAAGTTGGACAAGACCCTTCAATGAGAAGGCCACAGTCATAAATACTGGTGGAGTTCTCTCAACAGGGTCTCAACTGTGAAGTAAAATGACTAAACCTTTCAACTTAGAGTAATAAAACATTTCCAAATACAGATCCCTCTGATCTACAAGCCTCATGCTAACTGCTCCACAGTCACCTGTAGTCAGTTTGGGACGGGCTGGGCTGCTTCCTCCAGTGCCGTCCTTGCACAGGCAGAGAAAACCAGCAGGGAAGGCAGTGGAGGCTGGCAGAGGGCAGGGTGAACAGATATCCAGTGAGACCCACAGGGAGAGTAGAGGCCAGGGCACCCTAAGGCAGAGCCCAAGTCTGTATTTCCTAGGCCTTGAAGAGAGAGGGCTGCTGCCATAGCCTGTGGCTGTAGACTGCAGGACGCCCTTGGTCTGGAAATGAGAGTGAAAGCACCTTAGGCTGGTTCATGGTAGCCCTGCTGAAGGTGTCACAGGCAAATTAAACTCTCCCAGATTTTTGTGGGATACATAACCCTGAAAATAAAGAATATAAAAATGAGAAATCAGGAACCATTACTTTCTATAATGGCCCACACAGAAGCCCCATTTTCAGGAATTCCCTGGCGTTCCAGTGTGTAGGACTCAGCACTTTCACTGCCGTGGCCCAGTTTCAATCCCTGGCCAGGGAACTAAGATCCCCTGCAAGCTGTGTGGCACGGCCAAAAAAAAAAAAGCCCCATTTTCAACCCTGTACTGGCTTGATAATAGGCAAATTCTGGAAGCTGTCCATCCATGAGGATTTTTACTTTCATAAAAAAAAGAAAAATCAGGGCTTCCCTGGTGGCGCAGTGGTTAAGAATCCGCCTGCCAATACAGGGGACATGGGTTCGAGCCCTGGTCCAGGAAGATCCCACATGCTGGGGAGCAACTCAGCCCGTGCACCACAACTACTGAGCCTGCGCTCTAGAGCCCACGAGCCACAACTACTGAAGCCCAAGTGCCTAGAGAAGCCACCGCAATAAGAAGCCCGTGCACCGCAACAAAGACCCAACACAGCCAAAAATAAATAAATAAAATTTTAAAAAAAAGAAAAGAAAAATCAGTTTGAGTAGGGTGTGGTTTATTCAAAATCATCTTAGGAGAAGCGTAAGGAATAAAAAGATGGTACACACCTTAAAAGTTTTATCTTTATTTTTTGATTTTTTTGTATTACAAAAGAAGTACATATATATTGCAAAAATTCAAAAACTTCAACAAGATATAATTGGAAAGCCAAAGTCTCATATAAGCGCACTGCTCTCCAGAAATGATACAGGGCCCACAGCCACTCTCGTTAGCTTTAAATGAGTGGTTGAAAACAGGACAGGGGAAAACGGCTAGAAAGAAAAATGGAACCGTGTGCCTGTGAAGAGTGTGGTTCCCGGCATTTGGTGCATGTCACCTCCCTTTTCTTGGTGGCTTTGTATTTCTCTGTTCACAGGAAGTCTGACTTTGTGTGTGCCCTATAATATTTCCACTGACCAAAAAATGCAGATGCTCTCACAGCAAAACTGGATACAAATAATAATTTTAAAAAATCCTGAGGCCCAGAAAGATATTGGTCATGTGAAGGAAATGTTTGAAGACCAAAAATGTTGTGTTTGGGAGACATCCTGCCACACCAACAGTTTTGTGAGAGCCCTTCTGCTACTGGATATTCCATATGGAAGGCAGCCCTCCTTCTACCAAACACAACACCCTCCTCCTTATGCCCCACACCTAGGCTGCTGCCCCAGCTCTCACCACCACCTCTGCACACATTTCATTCCCCTAAATAAGGGTGTATTTATCCCTATGCTTTGTCATGGGCAGCGCCTGGTACCCAGAATGCTGGATCTGCTCCCCAGCCCTGCACCACTCCCTCCAAAGCATAGCCTCTGACCCTGAGGGATCCAGGCAGGCCTTTGGGAACTTTCTGCTGTTAGCCAGCCCAAAGTTCTGTGATTTGTCTTTCCAGCTGAGACCAATAAACCATCAGCTGAATTCACTATGGGCTGGTCAGAAGCCATCATCACTGCTATCAAAACCCAGGTCATAGAGCATATTCTTCCTTGGCTCCGTGCACTGAGGGGGCTCTTTTCTGATGCTGAGGTCACTGAACCAGCTCATCTGTTGGTCCCCCTGGGAACTGTGAGAAAGCAGGCTGTTGTCTTGGGAAGCATGCCCACTGTACTGCAAGAGATTCCCTTGCACTGCCCTTGCTGTCTTACTGGGCATGACTCTTCGTCTCAGAGCAGAGCAGACTGGTTTTGTGGGGCTCCTGGGGCCCTGAAGATGCAGGGGCTGAGCAAGGGGTTCCTGCCACCCCTGGGGGGGCCTTTGTGGGATGGAAACTGGAGGGTGAGGATATTTAGAATTGGAAGCACAGGTTTTGCTTGGGGTTTGTTCTTGCTTCCTGGCTAGGAGCCTGCTTCTGGGGGCTTTCCTGGGATGCTGCTTCTTGCCTTTCCCCCCTCTTTCTACAGTTCTGCCTTTCTGTTCAGCCACCAACCTTTGTTCACAAGGGTTACACGAAAACATGCCTTTGGCTTGACATTTTTGGCAGGTGTTCTTAGTGCTGGTTGCAAAGTTGTTTAAATCCAGGGATATAAGCCGCGAAGCTCCTTGGGAAACCAGGTCCCTGTCTTCAGGCATCTTGTGGCCTAGGATGCCAGAGCCATCGTTCTCAGAGCCTGTTTTAGTAATAGCACAATTCTGGCAGTTAGTCTGCACTGCCTTGTCCTTGATTTGCCTGTTTCTTTTGCCAGTTCCAACTGCCAGCAGCACAGCCTCTTCTTGGAGAGCACTACTCTTTGCTCCCTCACCCCAGACGCCAGACTCCCCAGGCCTCAAGGAGCCCACACTAAGATTGCATGCAGCAGGGAGGGCCTGGGCCTGCCACATAACTGGTTCCTCAGAGGCATATTTCTCCTGCCTGGTGAAACTGAGGCTCTGGGCCAGAGGTGGTGAAGTCTGAGAAGCACTGTCCTTCACATGTCTGGGTATCTGAGAAACAGAGATCAATTGATTTAGCTCTGCTAGGACACTGGGCATATTCAGCTGGCCTAGCCGCTCATACAGCTGCTGGAAGTCCTTACTCTGCTGAGCAACTAAAACTTCAAAGTGCTTCAGGTTGGACTTCATTTCTATAAACTCTGCTTGTCTCTAAAGAAAGGCAATGAGAAAGAAGGGAGTTACGGACAGTGCAACTCAGAATGCACAATATAACATGTGAACAAAACAAAGGATGGGCCAGCAGATCAAAACCTTGTCCCTTGCTGGGTACTATACAGGGGATACATGGCTACACTCTGGAGCAGGGTCCCTAGGGTCCACATCATGCCAGAGAACCTTGGGAAAGGAAGCTGGCCTCTACGCTGGCCTGTTACCAAGGGGCCTGTGGTGGCCTCTGTTCTTGGCTGAAATTTGCAATTTTAAAGGTGTCTCTCTAGGTCTTAGTAACAAAGCCATAAACACACTTGAGGAAAGGGGTCAGGGTCTACACTTACACCTTCAAATCTCTTTTGCAGCTCAAGGATGGCCTGTTCCATGTTGCATTTGTACTGCACTGTTTCCAACACCAGATCACTCTGGGCCTTCGTGGTCTCTTGCACTAAATACAAAACAATGACAATTCACCACATGAAGACTATGGTATGCCCCACCCTGCCCAGGCCACAGTCGTGGAGGGGGAGAAGCTGGAACCCGGCACGGGCTACCAGAGCCTGCTCTGCCAACACCCAGAACTCTAACCATCCAGATCAGCCCTGGTGAGGAGAGAAAGCAAGAACAGGGTGGTTCCTCCACTGTCTCTTCTTCCCTCCCTCCCTGAGAACATCCTGGCCAAAGCAGACTCAACCTTAGCACCTGCTGGGGACTCTGAAACCTGCTGCCCAGATGATGGCACCAACGTCCTCTTTGGCCAGCCTTCTTGGCCCTGTCATCAGAGTGATCTTTCTAGAATGTAGATATGATCATGCCTCCTCTAAAATGGTCACTGGAACTTTCAATGGTACCCCACAGGCCACTGGATGAAGTCCAAATCTTTCAATAAATTGGCTAACAAGACCCAGGCTCACTTCCCTTTGACTCACTATCCTCTGCATCTCTGAGTTCTGCCTAGGCAATCTCTCTTCCACCATTGGCTTTTTTTTTTTTTTTTTTTTTTTTTTTTTTTTTTGTGGGTAGATCTTCCCAGACCAGGGCAAGAACCCGTGTCCCCTGCATCGGCAGGCGGACTCTCAACCACTGCACCACCAGGGAAGCGCTTCACCATTGGCTTTTGAACATGCTGTTCCCTTGGTTTACAGTACTCCTGCTTCCATCCCTCAGGAATGGGAGAAAAAAAAAAAGGATCCTCAGAATGATGGTGAAGTCCTAAGAAGAGGACGTAAAGCATAGCCTGCCCAATCTGGAGCTGGAGGCTGAGCTCCAGGCAGGACACCTCTAATGAAAAAGTGAAACAGAAAGACTCCCCAGTGTGTTTGAACATATTAATTGGAGATTTACAGTTTTATCTGAAGGTTTATTATCAGACACTGTGCTAGGTGCATGGAAACAATCTTGAACAAAACTACTTACATGAACTTTGCAGTCTTGAAGAAGAAAAAAATAACAAGTAAACAAACATGCACATTAATAAATGAAAATTGTGATAAGTGCTCTAATAGGAAATATAATAAAAATAAGAGGGTGGGGGCACCTACTTTAGATAAGGTCATCAGAGATAAGAGTCATGTAAGGTGAAACCAGAAAGATAAGGAGCAGCTAGCCCTGCAAAGATTAGGGAGAGGTTATTCAGCTAGAGGAAACAGCAAGTGCAAAAATTCTGAGTCAAGAAAGCGCCTGTGATGACTAGGAATAGACAAGCCAGTGTGGTCTTGGGGGAAAAAAAGTAAAAAGTGGTAAATTTTATGTTGTGTATTTTACCACAATAAAAAGTGTAAGAATTTTTTTAGAAAGCAAATTTTCTATTACTCAACACAAGTTAAATTCCATGTGTCAAGCAATTAGAAAAAGGGTGTTTACTTCTATTTCAAATACTGGATTCCTGCCCCTAAACTCAATTAGTGAAATATTTTTCCAGACATCCATGTTGATATTTGTAGTAGAAAGCAAATGTAATTGTCCTACCCTAGTTGAGTTCCTAAATATCAATGTTTCTTAGGAACAGAAAATGAGGAAGGCAAGCAAAGTGTTCAATTCTAGATTCAGTACTCAGTAAGCATCAGTCTGTGGTCCCACATATTCTTTCTTGGTCCTTGGGAAACATATGTTCAGGGTCTTCTCCTTTAAAGAGCTTTTGTATTGAGGTATTACTTCCAAAGTCTATTGAATTTTTTTCTTTTAAAAACTATAACAGGGGCTTCCCTGGTGGCGCAGTGGTTAAGACTCTGTGCTCTCAATGCAGGGGGCACAGATTCGATTCCTGGTGGGGAATCTAAGATCCTGCATGCTGCATGGTGCAGCCAAAAACAAAACAAAACTATAACAGTATAAACAGGCATACAATGAAAAACGATCGAATCTCTCCCATGAAGATCTTGGTCCCGCTTCCTGGATTTAACGTTAAGAGCAGTTTCTGGAATTTTGTATCAATACATGTGCATATCCACGTTTAGGTTATAGATCCTGTGTGTGTGTGCACGTGCAAGCGTGCGTGTGTGTGTGTCTTCTCTAGAAGGAGACTCATTTCATTTCTGCTTTGTCTATAAACAAATTTTTAGCTTTTTAGTAAAAATGCCGTTTAAAATCCACTTCCATATTCTGGACAATATCTCTAGTTTCTTTCTCCCTCCCTCCCTCCCTTTCTTTCTTTCTTTTTTTTTTTTTCTGCAAAAAGCTTTGTTGTTTCCATTTGGTCCAAGGCTTGGGAGAGGGGTCCAGGGTGGTTAAAAAGCTGCCTAGTGGCTGCAGAGAGGGGCTTCATGCAGAAGCCCTGACACCAGAGGGGCTCCTCAGAGGCCGCTGGGCTCTGGAGGCTCTTAGTCATGCTTGAGGGTGAGCCTTTCGAAGAGATACTGGCCCAGCCCAGCCTGGGGACCAGCCAGCCTGGGGAGATTAGTCAGGTGGTCGCCATCTTCTTGATGAGCTTCACCTGCTCCTCCAGGAAGCAGCTCTCCCGGAAGTCACAGAGGTGGGGGCCTGTGCAGGCAGAACCCAGGGCGTGCAGGTCCACAAGGACCTGGTTCAGGATCTTCTCCTTGAGCATGGCGGCTTCCATAGTGTCCTGGGTTTTACCCCACTCATCTTGAGATAGCTTCGGCCGCTGTGCTGGTTTTGCCTTTTCAAGAGACACTCGGCGCCCTCACGATTCTCCTCAGCCAATTCACAGAAAAAGTGGCCCATGCCCTCCAGAGCTACATCATCACTACCAGAGAGAGGTAGGTGTAAGAGGCCTGCAGATGCGTGTTGACCAGGCAGTTGACGGTAGCCTCTACCTTGGTGGAATAATTGTGACGAATCCGGGAGCTCATGGTTGATGGGTAATAAGGAGTTAAGCTCAAAAAATGGTGTTGCCTGGTCCCGGTGGCCGAGGATAGCTGAGTGGCTGATTGCGAAGGTTGTGACTGGAAAAAAGGATGGGGGTTGGTCAGAGTTTGGAGCAAGGGGCATCCCTGCATCTGTTCCATCCAAACACTGTTGAAGTAAGAGACAGATCTGAGGGACCGCTGAGTGCACTGCCAATAGCTCTGTTTTCTTGTGAAGATGATTTTGTTTAGGGACTTCCCTGGTGGTCCAGTGGGTAGGACTTCGCACTCCCAATGCAGGGGGCCCAGGTTCGATCCCTGGTCAGGGAACTAGTTCCTGCATGCATGCCGCAACTAAGAGCCTGCGTGCCACAACTAAAGATCCAGCCTGCCACAACTAAGACCCGGTGCAGCCAAAATAAATTAATTAATTAATATTTTTTAGAAAAAAAGATGATTTTGTTTGGCTTGAGGCGTCCCAGCGTCCCAGCACTGGAGCTTACAGGCTGTTGGGTGGGGCCAGGTCTCGGTGCCATGGCCGCAAAATGTCTGCCTCCAGACAGAGTTCACGTCCCTGCTATGTCCACCACCAGCTTTTATGACCCCAGAGAGAGCCATAGCCACCCCTGCCCCCTGCCTCCCCAGGAGACCCTCCAAGACCAGCAGGTAGGTCTGGCCCCGACTTCTGTGAAGTCACTGCTTTTGCCTTGGGACCCCGGTGCGTGCAGGATCTTGTGCACACCCTCCAAGCGTGGAGTCTCTGTTTCCCCCAGTCCTGTGGCGCCTGCAATCAAGCCCTGCTGCCCTTCAAAGCCAAATGCTCTGGGGGCTCTTCCTCCCCATGCCAGACCCCTAGGCTGGGGAGCCTGGCACGGGGCTCGGAGCTCTCACTCCTGTGAGAGAACTCCTGCGATATAATTTCTCTCCAGTTTGTGGGTCGCCCACCCGGGTGGAATGGGATTTGATTATATTGTGAGTGCGCCACTCCTGCCGTCTCGTGGTTTCTTCTTTATGTCTTTGGATGTAGAATATCTTTTTTTGGTAGATTCCAGTCTTTTTTTATCGATGGTTGTTCAGCAGTTAGTTGTGATTCTGGTGTGCTCGTGAGAGGAGGTGAGCTCAAGGTTCTCCTACTCGCTGCCACCTTGTCTCTGTCCTCGAAGATGATTTTTTGTTTATTTCTATTTTAGTGAGTTGACAAGGGCTCCATTGAGATGAGGTCATATTCTGATGCTTTTCCACTAATGGCCAGTGATTCTCCTTTAACTCTAGTTTTGCTCTCCCTGCTGTGCTAATGAAAGTCGCCTGAGAAAGGGTCTGGAAGCCTCCATGTACAAGAGGAGTTTGCTCAGTCCCCTTTTTTCTCAGGATACCCTTCCCAATTTTCACTGACTGATCTCACTCCTCCACAAGATGTGTCCTGGAGCAAACTATGTGCACATAAGCAGTACCTTGCTGTTTTCATTTAACAATTAATAAATATTTCCATTCCAATATGGTTCATATAGATGGACCTCATTCTGCTCAACATTCTGTGCCTTGCTCAGAAAGGCATTTCTCACTCTAAAATTATAAAAATGTTACTCATGCTTTTTACAGTTCTTTTAATGATTTAATCACCACACAATATATTGATTCATATGGAATTAATTTTGACGTATGGAGTTATCTATTTTCCAAAAGAGTCATTCTCTGATTTTGATAGTGGCCCCTCCTTTTTATTCTCCTAATGACCATATTTTTCAATAGAACTTATATGTATTAGGTGAAAGTACTGCTTTCTACTAATTACCCCACCTAAACCCAAGACAAAGTGAGATGTGGATGCCCTTGGTAATTTATTCTATTACTCTGGTCCTTGGTGTCCTCAGCTGAAGAAGAAGAGGAGTTAGATTAGATGGCCTTGAGTGATCCTTCTTGTTGTACAGGCAGAATGTGACTGGGGAAAGATTTCATGACCTCATTCTGTGAAGGTATGAATTACATAATAACCCAAGACAGTGCTTTCACATAGTATCTTCCCTCTTCCCTTACAAGCACAGTGAGTGCATACTGAAAGCCTGCAGAATGCACTGACTGGCAAGTTCAGTGCTCTAGGCTAGCTGGACTGGGCCTAGCTATATGACAGGGGATTTGCCTGGTTCCTCTCTCAGTGACTAACTTCCTGCTCCTGATCACTACCTACCAAGAAAGGGAATGATTCTGGACAGGCTCCTTGTGCCTATTTTTAAGAACAACCTGGCTTTTAATTAATGTAGTGCCACAGTGTTTGTTACTGTTTGCCTTATCAATGTGGCTCTCTTGAGTCTTAAGCTCTGAAAGTTAAGAAACCGTCAGGGGTGAAGGATCACGATCCCCTACTATAAGCCAGACTCAGTTCTACTCCTCTCTCTGCCTTCATTCTGTGTTGGGGCCTTGAGCGCTTCCATTCCCTATTCTGGGCCTTAAATGCCACACATTTGCTGCAATTCTCCTTTTTGTACTTCACCCAGTTTTAAACATAACAAGTAAAGAGAGTGCTTTCCTTGCACACTTAAAATGAGTTATTTCCAGAACTGGTTTCCAAGCAGATGCACAGTTGCCCTGTGTGTGGGATATTCAGGTTGGAAGCCAGCAGACAGTACAGTGCTTCTTTGTAGACAGATGGGGATTAATTTCTAAGTTACACAAAGGCATTACTTTTTGTAAATCATGAGCAATCCATCCCATGGCATTTGAATAAGTTGACTTCAATTTGTTTAAAATAAAAAATAAACACACAGACAAATGCAAACAAGTGCACATGCAGTCATCATCTTGCTGTTTAGCTGAGAAGCTGTTGGTTCCAGGGAAGTGTTCACCTAAGGAGACGTGTGTAATGGTCAAATAAGGGCCTGAACCATGGTTTCACCTAAATGTAAATCACTAATTGGCAGAGCAGAGGACTTTACAAACCACAGACTGTAACTGAAATTGAGAAAGATGCTGTGATTCACTACAAAACAGCTCTCATTGAAATGAAGGAAGCAAGAAGAACAGTAGGTGACTAGAGTATTTCTAACTCCTAAAGGAGCACTGTCTTTATTTCTAAGTCCTAAGGGAGCAAGGGAGCCTTTATAGACAGCAGAGCCAGCAATTCATTTGAGAACCAGGGATGCCCTTGATTCACTTCAAGCAGTGAGATGAGAAACCTGGTAGAACTATCTGTCCTGAGGCAGCAGGGTTACTGGGTGAAGGATTGGTGCTCCAGAAAAGGCATAGAGGGACCAGGGCATTCCCATATAGAGGTGAAGCCCACTACCTAGTTCAGCTCCACATCTCTTCAGGGCTAATCATATGTACCCATTCTCTCATCTGAAACACTGTATGGAACCTCACCACTGGCAGAAATCTGGCTAGGGTCAGAAAGTTCACATTCACTGCTCACCAGTGCCCCCTACTGATAACCTCAAACTCGACACTCACATGTCTTGGCCACAGTTTCCAAAGAATCCAAAATAGATTGGCTTCTGGAATTGAGATGTTCCTCAAAATTTTCCACAGATGTCTGTAACTTAAGAAACCCAAAATTAGGAAATAATTCACAGACTGTTGCCTTATTTTACTAACTTGGTGAACTGTCATTTAATGATAAAAAAGGGTAGTTAAAATATTGCTATTCTACACGAACAGAAGTCAATACAATATAATTATTAAACTTCTTAAAATGCAAGATGTTCTAATGCCTTGAAATGTGGCATACTTACCCTGTTAATGCTTTCTTTGATATGGGAAATGAAATTGTATAGAGTCTCACTAAAATAGGAGAGAAAAAAGAAAGTAAATCTTTGCGAAATATTGAAACAGTATGTAACAGAATTGATTCCATAAACATGGCTGGACTCTACATAGTGCAGCATCAAAACGGTGCTTGATCAGAGTTGAAGACTCAACTCTGAGAAACCTTAGTGCCCAGATGGAAAAAAGGAGAACACTGACTTTTCCTGATAATTTCCAAAGCAAAACACTTTTTTGTTTTTTTAAATTTACTCTACATGGATCTTAAATGAGGTTGCATTTTAGCAATTCAAGTGGTTACTACAGTAGAACAGACCAGCTTTCATTTTTATGGCAAACATGGCTTCAGAGGATAGTGACTTCTTTCTGATAGCCCCAAATTCCTGGATACATCTTAATCTAATGACTATTATTTTGACAGTAAGAATGAGATAATATAGAGACAGTTCTGGGAACAATATTAATTTCTAATGAAAAAGAAATTTTCACAATTATTCCTCAAATAAATATCCCTCTTTAGAAAAAAATCAGACAAGGGTCGTCATTAAAAACTTTTACAGATTTTTGTTTTTTTAATCTACACAAATGCAAATATCTTTTTTTTTTTTTTTTTTTTTTTTTTTGGGACAGGGAAGCCCACAAGTATCAATTTTTGAACCCCAATAGGACAACTCTTCATACCAAAGTCTTATGGATGCTCCAAAAGACTATTTTTAAAAATTTTTTTAATCTATGTATAATATCATGTCACATACAAAGAGTGACAGTTTTACTTCTTTTCCAGTTTGTATTCTTGTTATTTCTTTTTCTTCTCTGATTGCCGTGGCTAGGACTTCCAAAACTATGTTGAATAATAGTGGCGAGAGTGGACATCCTTGTCTTGTTCCTGATCTTAGAGGAAATGCTTTCAGTTTTTCACCATTCAGAATGATGTTTGCTGTGGGTTTGTCATATATGGCCTTTATTATGTTGAGGTAGATTTCCTCTGTGCCCACTTTCTGGAGAGTTCTTGTCATAAATGGGTGTTGAATTTTGTCAAAAGCTTTTTCTGCATCTATTGAGATGATCATATGGTTTTTATTCTTCAGTTTGTTACTATGGTATATTACATTGATTGATTTGCGTATACTGAAGAATCGTTGCATCCCTGGGGTAAATCCCACTTGATCATGGTGTATGATCCTTTTAATGTGTTGTTGGATTCTGTTTGCTAGTATTTTGTTGAGGATTTTTGCATCTATATTCATCAGTGATATTTGTCTATAATTTTCTTTTTTTGTAATATCTTTGTCTGGTTTTGGTATCAGGGTGATGTTGGCCTTGTAGAATGAGTTTGGGAGTGTTCCTTCCTCTGCAATTTTTTGGAAGAGTTTGAGGAGGATTGGTGTTAGCTCTTTTCTAAATGTTTGATAAAATTCACCTGTGAAGCCATCTGGTCCTGAACTTTTGTTTGTTGGAAGATTGTTAATCACAGTTTCAATTTCATTACTTGTGATTGGTCTGTTCATATTTTCTTTTTTTTTTTTTTTTGTTCATATTTTCTATTTCTTCCTGGTTCAGTCTTGGAAGGTTACACCTGTCTAAGAATTTGTCCATTTCTTCCAGGTTGTCCATTTTATTGGCATAGAGTTGCTTGTAGTAGTCTCTTATGATGCTTTGTATTTCTGTAGTATCCATCATAACTTCTCCTTTTTTATTTCTGATTTTATTGATTTGAGTCCTCTCCTTCCTTTTTTTTTTTTTTTTTTGCGGTACGCAGGCCTCTCACTGCTGTGGCCTTTCCCACTGTGGAGCACACGCTTTGGATGCGCAGGCTCAGCGGCCATGGCTCACGGGCCCAGCCACTCCGCGGCATGTGGGATCTTCCCGGACCGGGGCACAAACCCGCGTCCCCTGCATCGACAGGCAGACTCTCAACCACTGTGCCACCAGGGAAGCCCTCTCCCTCTTTTTTTTGATGAGTCTGGCTAAACGTTTATCAATTTTGCTTATCTTCTCAAAGAACCAGCTTTTAGTTTTATTGAGTCTTTGTTATTGTTTTCTTTGTTTCTATTTCATTTATTTCTGCTCTGATCTTTATGATTTCTTTCCTCTACTAACTTTGGGTTTTGTTTGTTCTTCTTTCTCTAGTTCCTTTAGGTGTAAGGTTAGATTGTTTGAGATTTTTCTTGTTTCTTTTTTAAAAATTATTTATTTATTTATTTAGGGCTGTGTTGTGTCTTCATTGCTGTGCATGGGCTTTCTCTAGTTGTGGCAGACGGGGGCTACTCTTCATTGTGGTACACAGACTTCTCATTGCAGTGACTTCTCTTGTTGTGGAGCACAGGATCTAGGTGCATGGGCTTCAGTAACTGTGGCACATGGGCTCAGTAGTTGTGGCTTGCAGGCTCTAGAGCTCGGGCTCAGTAATTGTGGCACACAGGCTTAGTTGCTCCGCGGCATGTCGGATCTTCCTGGACCAGGGCTGGAACCCGTGTCCCCTGCATTGGCAGGTGGATTCTTAACCACTGCACTACCAGGGAAGTCCCTCTTGTTTCTTGAGGTAGGATTGTATTGCTATAAACTTCCCTCTTAGAACTGCTTTTGCTGCATCCCATAGGTTTTGGATCGTCATGTTTTCGTTGTCATTTGTCTCTAGGTATTTTTTGATTTCCTCTTTGAGTTTTTCAGTGATCTCTTGGTTATTTAGTACTGTATTGTTTAGCCTCCATGTGTTTGTGTTTTTTACGGTTTTTTCCCTGTAATTTATTTCTAAGCTTATAGCGTTGTGGTCAGAAAAGATGCTTGATATGATTTCAGTTTTCTTAAATTTACCGAGGCTTGATTTGTGACCCAAGGTGTGATCTATTCTGGAGAATGTTCCACGTGCACTTGAGAAGAAAGTGTAATCTGCTGTTTTTGGTTGGAATGTCCTATAAATATCAATTAAATCTATCTGGTATTGCGTCACTTAAAGCTTGTGTTTCCTTATTTATTTTCTGTCTGGATGACCTGTCCATTGGTGTAAGTGAGGTGTTAAAGTGCCCCACTATTATTGTATTACTGTCAATTTCCTCTTTTATAGCTGTTAGCAGTTGCCTTATGTATTGAGGTGCTACTATGTTGGGTGCATATATATTTATAATTGTTTTATCTTCTTCTTGGATTGATCCCCTCATCATTATGTAGTGTCCTTCTTTGTCTCTTGTAACATTCTTTATTTTAAAGTCTATTTTATCTGATATGAGTATTGCTATTGCAGCTTTCTTTTGATTTCCATTTGCATGGAATATCTTTTTCCATCCCCTTGCTTCCAGTCTTTATGTGTCCCTAGGTCTGAAGTGGGTCTCTTGTAGACAGCATATATATGGGTCTTGTTTTTTTTTGTTTTTTTTTTTTTGCGGTACGCGGGCCTCTCACTATTGTGGCCTCTCCCACTGCGGAGCACAAGCTCCGGACGCGCAGGCTCAGCGGCCATGGCTCACGGGCCCAGCCGCTCCACAGCACGTGGGATCCTCCCGGACCGGGGCACAAACCCGTGTCCCCTGCATCGGCAGGTGGAATCTCAACCACTGCGCCACCAGGGAAGCCCTGGGTCTTGTTTTTGAATCCATTCAGCAAGCCTGTGTCTTTTGGTTGGAGCATTTAATCTATTCACGTTTAGTGTAATTATGGATATGTATGTTCCTATTACCATTTTCTTAATTGTTTTGGGTTTGTTTTTGTAGGTGCTTTTATTCTCTTGTGTTTCCCACTTAGAGAAATTCCTTTAGCATTTGTTGTAGAACTGATTTGGTGGTGCTGAATTCTCTTAGCTTTTGCTTGTCTGTAAAGCTTTTGATTTCTCCATCGAATATGAATGAGGTCCTTGCCAGGTAGAGTAATCTTGGTTGTAGGTTCTTCCCTTTCATCATTTTAAATATATCATGCCACTCCCTTCTGGCTTGTAGAGTTTCTGCTGAGAAATCAGCTGTTAACCTTATGGGAGTTCCCTTGTATGTTATTTGTCGTTTTCTCCCTTGTTGCTTTTAATAATTTTTCTTTGTCTTTAATTTTTATCAGTTTGATTACTATGTGTCTTAGCATGTTTCTCCTTGGTTTTATCTTGCTTGGGACTCTGCGCTTCCTGGACTTGGGTGGCTGTTTCCTTTCCCATGTTAGGGAAGTTTTCGACCATAACCTCTTCAAATATTTTCTCGGGTCCTTTCTCTCTTCTCCTCCTGGGACCCCTATAATGCAAATGTTGGTGCACTTAATGTTGTCCCAGAGGTCTTTTAGGCTGTCTTCTTTCTTTTCATTCTTTTTGCTTTATTCTGTTTCATGGCAGTGAATTCCACCCATTCTGTCTTCCAGGTCACTTATCCATTCTTCTGCCTCAGTTATTCTGCTATTGATTCCTTCTAGTGTATTTTTCATTTCAGTTATTGTATTGTTCATCTCTGTTTGTTTGTTCTTTAATTCTTCTAGGTGTTTGTTCTTTAATTCTTCTAGGTCTTTGTTAAACGTTTCTTGCATCTTCTCGATCCTTGCCTTCATTCTTTTCCTGAGGTCCTGGATCATCTTAACTATCATTATTCTGAATTCTTTTTCTGGAAGGTTGCCTATCTCCACTTCATTTAGTTGTTTTTCTGGAGTTTTATCTTGTTTCTTCATCTGGTACGTAGTCCTCTGCCTTTTCATTTTGTCTATCTTTCTGTGAATGTGGCTTTCATTCCACAGGCTGCAGGATTGTCCAAAAGACTGACTTTAAAAGAAGAATTTGATAGAACCATTTGGAAATCTACAAACCTTATGGTTTTATGAATAAGATTAAGACATTACCTGAAAACAATAAAAATATTAAAATGAAAAAATTAAGGATGAGAACAGAATGCTATTAAAGTATAAAAGCAGAGACTAAGAAAGGGAACTTATAAATTAAAAATAGCAGAAATTAAACAAATAGAATAACTAGAAGATACAGTATGGAAATATGATGGAAAATAGAGCAAAAGACAAAGAGATGAAAAATAAGTAGGTAGTAAAAAAAAAAAAAATTAGAGGATCAATGCAGGAGATTCAATGCATGCCCAAAATTGCAGATCCAGGAAAAAAGAAGAGTGAAAAGGAGGTTTTCAAAGATATAATAAAAGAAAAATTCCCCAAACCAAAAGACACAAGTTATAGGTCAAAAGTAATTCCCCAATGCCCAGGGCTATGACAAGGCACATCAAACCACATTGCTGTAAAATTTCCAAACTCTAAGGATAATGAGAAGATCTTAAAAATTTCCAGAAATAAAAAAGCAAGTGACATACACAGGATCAGGAATCAGAATGGCAGCAGACCTCTTAAAAGCACACAGAGAGCTATAAGACAATGGAGCAATGCTTTACAAATTTTGAACAAAAAGAACTTCCAATCTTGTACAAGGACATAGCTGTGCCAATTGCTTGTAGTCATCATCTGTTCTGAGTGGTCAGTACTCAAGTTGGGTTTTTTTTTAAATTACTTTATTGAGGTATGATTAACACACAAGAAGCTGTACATATTTAATGTATACAAGTTTGGAGATAAGTATACAACTGTGAAACCATCTCCACAATCTATGCCATAAATATATCCATCACCTCCAAAAGTTTCCTTTCACCCTCTTTATTTATTAGTAGTAGGGATAAGAACACTTAAAAAAGATCTACCCTCTTACCAAATTTTAAAGTATACAACAGAGCATTGTCAAGTATAGGCACTATGCTGTACAGGTCTCTAGGATTTATTCATCTTGTATAAACTGAAACTTTGTACCCTTTGACTAATTCTGCCTGTTTCCCCCACAACTCCCCCAACAACAACCACCATTCTACTCTCTGCTCCTATGAGTTTGATTATTTTACACTCCTCATATAAGTGGTAGCATATAGTTAGTATTTGTCCTTCTATGTCTGGCTTATTTCATTTAGCATAATGTCCTCCAGGTTCATTCATGTTGTCACAACTGGAAGGATTTCCTTCTTTTTTAAGGCTGAAGAATATTTCATTGTATGTACATACCACATTTTCTTTTCCATTCATCCACTGAAAGATATTTAGGTTATTTCCATGTCTTGGCTATTGTAAATAATGCTGTGATGAACATGAGAGTGCAGATATCTCTTCAAGATCCCAATTTCAATTCCTTTGAGTATATACTTAGAAGTGGAATTGCTGGATCATATGGTAGTTCTATTTATAATTTTTTGTGGAACCTCCATACTGTTTTCTAAAGTGGCGGCACCAAGGAATTCCCTGGCAGTCCAGTGGTTAGGACTCCGCGCTTTCACTGCCAAGGATGCATGTTTGATCCCTGGTCGGGGAACTGAGGTCCTGTAAGCCACGCAGTATGGCCAAAAAAAATTTTTTTCTTTTAAATTAGAAAAAATAAAGTGGCTGCACCAGTTTCTACTCCCACCAACAGTGTACAAGAGTTCCCTTTTCTCCATATACTTGCCAGCATTTGTTATTTTTTTAATGATAGCCATTCTGACAGCTGTGAGATGATATCTAATTGTGGTTTTGATAAGCATTTCCCTGATAATTAGCAAAGTTGAGCACTTTTCATATACCTGATGGCCATTAGTATGTCTTCTTTGGAGAACTGTCTATTCAATTCCTTTGCTTGTCTTTTAATCCAGATATTTTGTTTTTTTGTTTTTGTTTGTTTTTGCTATTGGGTTGTAGGTGTTCCTTATATGTTTTATATTAACCCTTTATCAGATATATGGTTTGCAAATGTTTTCTATACCATGGGTTGCCTTTTTGTTTTCTTTTTTTTCTTTTTTTCTTTTGGCTGCATTGGGTCTTCATTGCTGCATGTGGGCTTTCTCTAGTTGCGGTGAGCCAGGGCTACTGTTCGTTGAGGTGCATGGGCTTCTCATTGTGGTGGCTTCTCTTGTTGCAGAGCATGGGCTCCAGGTGTGTGGGCTTCAGTAGTTGTGGCACGTGGCCTCAGTAGTTGTGGCTTGCACGCTCTAGAGCACAGGCTCAGTAGTTGTGGCACATGGGCTTAGTTGCTCCACAGCATGTGGGATCTTCCCAGACCAGGGATCAAACCCGTGTCCCCTGCATTGGCAGGCAGATTCTTAATCACTGTGCCACCAGGAAAGTTTGCCTTTTCATTTTCTTTGTTTCATTTGCTGTGCAGAAACTTTTTTACAGTTGACCCTTAAACAACATAGGTTTGATATTCATGGGTCCACTTATATGCAGATTTTTTTCAATAAACATAGTTTGCCCTTTGTGTTCGAGGGTTTTGCATGTGCAGATTCATCCAACCATGGACAGAAATTTCCATCTGCAGTTGGTTGAGTTTGTGGATTCAAAACCTGAAGATATAGAGGGCTATGGGACTTGAGCATCAGTGGATTTTGGTATATGTAGGGTCTCCTGGAACCAATCTCCTTTGGATACTGAGGGACGCCTGTAGTTTGATGTAATCCCACTTGTCTATTTTTCCTTTTGTTGCCTGTACTATTGGTGTCATATCTAAGACATCATTGCCAGGACCAACGTTAAGAAGCTTTTTCCCTATGTTTTCTTCTAGGTGTTCTACGGTTTCAAGTCTCATGTTTAAGTCTTTAATCCATTTTGAGTTGACTTTTGTGTATGGTATAAGATAAGGGTCCTTTTCCATTCTTTTGCATAAGGACCCAGTTTTCCCAGCATCATTTGTTGATAAGATTATCATTATCTCATTGTGTATTCTTTGCATGTCTCATGCTGTATTAAACATTTTTTTTTTTTTTTT
>NW_020171816.1:872230-891233 GCF_003031525.2 Neophocaena asiaeorientalis asiaeorientalis
CCCCTGCATCGACAGGCGGACTCTCACCCACAGCGCCACCAGGGAAGCCCTGTATTAAACATTTAAAACATAACCCCCGGGCTTCCCTGGTGGCACAGTGGTTGAGAGTCCGCCTGTCGATGCAGGGGACACAGGTTCGTGCCCCGGTCCGGGAAGATCCCACGTGCCGCGGAGCGGCTGGGCCCGTGAGCCATGGCCGCTGGGCCTGCGCGTCCGGAGCCTGCGCGTCGGAGCCTGTGCTCCGCAATGGGAGAGGCCACAACAGTGAGAGGCCCGCGTACCACAAAAAAAAAAAGAAACAGAAAAAAAAACATAACCCCCTAAATGGTCCATATAATAGAGTACAATGCAACCACAGAAATGATTTTGTAGATGAAACAGAAATATAGTCATTTAATATTATTAAATTTAAAAAACAGATTGCAGAATAGTCCATAGGAAACTATCCCATTTTTATTTTTGAAAATACACAAAAACAGGGCTTCCCTGGTGGTGCAATGTTTAAGAATCCGCATGCCAATGCAGGGGACATGGGTTCGAGCTCTGGTCCAGGAAGATCCCACATGCAGCAGAGCAACTAAGCTCGTGCACCACAACTACTGAGCCTGCACTCTAGAGCCTGCGAGCCACAACTACTGAAGCCTGTGTGCCTAGAGCCCATGCTGCACAGCAAGAGAAGCCACTGCAATGAGAAGCCTGTGCACTGGAACGAAGAGTAGCCCCTGCTCGCCACAACTAGAGAAAGCCCACGCGCAGCAACAAAGACCCAATGCATCCAAAAATAATAAATTAAATAAATAAATTTAAAAAGAAAGAAAGAAAATACTCAAAAATAGAGCAGAGTTAGTGGTGGTTCACGGAGTAAGTTGATTCAGAGGCAGACTTGAAAATCTGACAGACCCAAGATCTCTGCCCAAAACTCCCACTCAGTTTAGATGTGCTCCCTTGGATGGAGTCTTTCCTGACGCCCCCAGTCAGAGCTGGAAGCCTGTCCTCAGGGCTCCCAAAGCATTGGATGAAACCTCTACTACAGAATCTACAAATTTATATTTAGAGTGAAAAGTCTAGATTCTTTATTTTAGTTTGTTCTGCATCTGACCCTCTTTCCTGTTTGAGGAGTTCCTCAGGTTAGGGATCTTGGGGAGGAGCAGAGTCTCTTTCCTCCTCTTGAGGCTGAGGGTGCCAGAGGCTTGCTTTCTGAGCTTTTCCTGAACCCTGAGCTCTCTCCTCACACATGCCTTGCCAGACTGGGAGTCAGGAGAAAAAGACTGTGAGCTCTCTTTTCTGGTCGCTATGGCAATAGTAGTAGAAAGATGGAGCGCCATGGGACTGATAAAATTGTCCAGGACTCGGGACTTCCCTGGTGGTCCAGTGGTTAACACTTCGCCTTCCAGTGCAGGGGGTGCAGGTTCGATCCCTGGTCAGGGAGCTAAGATCCCACATGCCTCGCAGCCAAAAAACAATAAAACAATCACCAAAAAACCCCCCAAAAAACATAAAACGGAGCAATTTTGTAACAAATTCAATAAAGATCTTAAAAAGGGACCACATCAAAAAAAAAGAAAAGAAAAGAAAAGAAAAGTGACCAGGACTACACTGACTACAATGCAGGGAAGGGTCTAGTGCATTCTGGGCAGGGGGTAGTGGGCAGCAGAATCTTCCCTGGACTAATTTTGAGACTTTGTTTGGGCAGTTGTCCATGGCAGGTAGTTGTTGGCAATTGTACAACTGTGGCAGAAACTTAAATTGGCCTCATTTTCTTCCTTGGAAATTAGATTCCTGATCCTCACCCTCCATGCACTGCCACCCAGATAGATGACATTCCCAGACTCCCTTGCATCTAGGTGTGGCCATGTGAGTAAATTTTAGCCACTGTGAGATATAAGCAAAAGTGTTGCATGCAACTTCCAAGAAGAATCCTAGGGAATTCCCTGGCAGTCCAGTGGTTAGGACTCTGTGCTTTCACTGCCATGGGCCTGGGTTCAATACCTGGTCAGGGAACTGAGATCCTGCAAGCTACATGGTGTGGCCAAGAAAAAAAAAATCCTAAAGGGACAGGAAGATACCCTTCTTCCTTCGCTCATCCATCAGCTGTCTGGAACTCTGATGTAACAGCTGGAATTGCAGCAGCCTCCAAGCAGTGTGAGGATGGCAGGGGTGGGGGGGTCATACTTTAGGGATGGCTGACCACACTGCTGGAAGGAGCCAGATCCTTGAGGTCCATGAAGCCATCATTCTAGCCCTGGACCACACACTTCAGGATGATTTTTGCATTAAAGAAAAATAAACATCTTTTTAAATTTTCTATTATTATAATGAGAATGAGTGTATATACGCCAATGCAGCTGAACATAATCCTAACTAATAAAATGAACCACCCAATATCTTTTAATAATTTTTAACACTTTAAAAAATTTAAATTAACATAGAAATTTGTATGTGTGTGTGTGTGTGTATACACAGTTCTATGAGTTTTAACACAAAATTAGGATTCATGTAACCACCATTACAACCAGGATATAAGACAGTATCCAAAAAAAATCCTTTATGCTGTCTCTTTGTGGTAAAGTCCAGCCCACACCCATAACCCTTGGTAATCACTGATCTGATACCCATCCCTATAGTTTTGCTTTTCTCAGAATGTCATTTAAATGGAATCATAGAGTATGCAACCTTTGTGATTTCTTTCGCTTAGCATAGTGCTTTTGAGATTCAGCCATGTTGTTGTATAGCAATAGTTTATTCCTTTTCATTGCTGAGTAGTGTTCCATCGTATGGACATACCATTGTTTGTTTATCCATTCATACATAGAAGGACATTTGGGTTGTGCCCAGTTTTTGGTGATTATGAGCAAGGCTACTATAAACGTTATTGCATAGGCTTCTGTGTAAACATAAATTTTCATTTATCTAGGATAAATACCTAGGAGTAGAACTGCAGAGCCATATAGTGAATTATGTTTAATTTTATAAGAAACTGTTAAACTTTTCCAAAGGAGCTGTATCATTTTGCATTTCCACCAACAAGATTTCCATTTGGTCTATATCCTTGCTCGGCATTTGGTATTTTCAGTTTTTGTTTGTTTTAATTTTAGCCATGCTAACAGATAAGCAGTAACATCTCATTATGATTTCAAGTTTTATTTCCAAAATGGCTAATGGTGTTGAGAAACTTTTCATGTATTTATTTGCCATCCATATGTTTTCTTTTTTAAAAAAAAATATTTATTTTATTTATTTATTTTTGGCTGTGTTGAGTGTTTGTTGCTGTGTGCAGGCTTTCTCTAGTTACAGTGAGTGGGGGCTACTCTTCCTTGTGGTGCATGGGTTTCTCATTGCAGTGGCTTCTCTTGTTGCGGAGCATGGACTCTAGGCATGTGGGCTTCAGTAGTTGTGGCACACAGGCTCAGTAGTTGTGACTCGCGGGCTCTAGAGCGCAGGCTCAGTAGTTGCAGCACATGGGCTTAGTTGCTCTGTGGCATGTGGGATCTTCCCGGACCAGGGCTCAAACCCGTGTCCCCTGCATTGGCAGGCGGATTCTTAACCACTGCACCACCAGGGAAGTCCCCATGGTTCATTTTATAATCTATTTGTGGTCCTTAGGTTATTCATTGGTTATGAGACTGATCTGTTTTCTCAAATATGGCTGATTAAAAAATAAGAATCTGGGTAATGGATATCCATTGTCTGGTGTGCCCAGCATCCAGCTCTAATGGGGAATTGCTTCTTTCTGCATCCACAAAGTGATTCTGGTGAGGACATCCAGTCACAGCCCCCTCCCCTTACCCCCCCACAACCTAATAAACAAGCCCATCAGAAGCTTTCACTAAGATTTTCAAATTGTAACTAAGGGGTGAGAGTCTCTTTTTCTGTGTTAATAGGAAGCTGGTCTCTAGTAGGAGAGAATGAAGTATAGATGGAGAGAGAAGCACAGAAAAGAGACAGATTCTGATTTCATTTCATTCCCTGTCCTTCCCAGATTGGTTAAGAGAGCTAATATATCCTCCTTTTTGTCCAGGCTAGTTTGAGGTGGGTTTTTATTTGAGTCATAACAAATGCAATCTGAATGATTAAGGCTTCTTTTGAGATATCTTAACCTCATATGCCCTTTCTATACATTTGGGAAAACACGTACTTTCAAAACACAATATGTAAATCCATGTCTTATTGATTTGTAGCATCTCTTTATGTCTGAACTCTGTACCATGCCTTATCATTTTCCTGCTTCCAAATTTACAGTGGTATGCTTTCTCTTTCTCATTTAAAAATTTCTCATTCCGCACCACATTTCTGATAAGCACTTATTGACAGAAAACAAGGAATCTAAAATCTTGGGGGTTGTTTTTGCCAGAATTTATTAAAATTATGATTTTCTGCTTAGCATTTAAATCAATATTGTAAGCTTGAAATTTTTTAAATAGAGAAGAGATTCTTCAGTGTCCTTATCATCTGTTCTCTCTATATAAATACTATTTATTTTTTGCCAGCCATCTTGTAAATAATCATTAACAGAAACTCATTTCTGTGAATTCCCTGGCGGTCCAGTGGTTAGGACTCCATGCTCTCACTGCCGAGGGCCTGGGTTCAATCCCTGGTCTGGGAAGTAAGATCCCACAAGCCACATGTACAAAAAAAAAAGAAACTCATTTTACTACAAAAAAAAGAAGGAGGGGCTTCCCTGGTGGCGCAGTGGTTGAGAGTCCGCCTGCCAATGCAGGGGACACGGGTTCGTGCCCCGGTCCAGGAAGATCCCACATGCAGCAGAGCGGCTGGGCCCGTGAGCCGTGGCCGCTGAGCCTGCGCATCTGGAGCCTGTGCTCTGCAACGGGAGAGGACGCAACGGTGAGAGGCCCGCGTACCGCAAAAAAAAAAAGAAAGAAGGAAATGAAAAATGAAATAAAGGAAGGAAGGAAGGGAGGGAGGGAGGGAGGAAGGAAATATCAAGAAGGACTTAATGTTTCAAAAAAAGTTTTTTTAGCTACAGAAATCTTATTTCTTTATTTATTTGTTTGGCTGCACTGGGTCTTAGTTGTGGTATGCTGGATCTTTTTTTTTTAGTTGCGGCATGTGGGACCTAGTTCCCCTACCATGGATCAAACCCGGGCCCCCTGCATTGGGAGCATGGTGTCTTAGCCACTGGACCACCAGGGAAGTGCCTTAGCTACAGAAATCTTGATCAAATAAAATGTAATACAAAAGCCCAGAGAACAAAAAAATTAAGACTAATTTATCTGAAGCAGTAAGATGAGAGGAGCCTGATCATCTGCAGTACTCTACCATCGTTATGAGTCCTAGAGCCTAGATTCCTAGGGGAAAGAAGTCTGTCAGCATCTGGGAAATGTTTATTTATCAGCAGAATCAAACACTTCGTATAGAGCATTTTGCTTTTCTCACTAAAGGAATGTAAGTATACAGTGGAAAAGATACCTAGTCTTTTAAAGAATTCCTAATCTAGAATTTTTAAAGAAATTCTGGCTCTTTCAACATGAAAGTACTAGTGGTGATGCTAAGTGATACATCTTTACTGTTACAGAAATAATAAAGTATATTTCTGCTTGGGTGTTATGATTTCTATGATACCTAAAGATGTCCTGTTAATAACTTACTACCAAGAACTGAACAAGTTAATTTCCTCAGTGACTGCCTCTTATTCATTTACAAATTAATATAGTAGCCCTAATATTTGCTTATATATATACACACACACATATATATATGTAGCGAATAAGAATATGTATAAAATTTAGGGTATATCTTTTTTTTTTTTTTTTTGCGGTATGTGGGCCTCTCACTGTTGTGGCCTCTCCCGTTGCACAGCACAGGCTCTGGACAGGCAGGCTCAGCGGCTGTGGTTCACGGGCCCAGCCGCTCCGCGGCATGTGGGATCTTCCTGGACCCGGGCAAGAACCCATGTCCCCTGCATCGGCAGGCGGACTCTCAACCATTGCACCACCAGGGAAGCCCTAGGGTATATCTTTAAAAATACCATTTCAAAGTGAGAAAATCAGCCTGAACTATGACTTAAGAATTCATGTGCTATATTCTTGACCCTAAAACAAATATTAACTAATTTCCTAATTCTGATGATCTGAAAAAAAAAATTAAAGGGCAGAATTTTAGGCAGAATAAATATAACATTACTTGAATATTGCATTTCTCTGAGAAGTTCTTTAGCTTAATATTTAGAGAGCTCAAAACTGTGGCAGCCATAAGTCACAGTGACAAGAAAGCGAATAAAGAGTAATTATTAGATGAGCTGTAAAGGCAAGAATGCTATCATGCTGAAACTGAATTTTTCGACTACTGACATTCCATTTTCTGCTTCGCTCAGAAGAGAGGAGCTGTCTCATCCACTTGAAAGGTTTGTGTACCTGTCACATTTGTCTTTTGCAGTTTTCTTTTTCTCCTCAAACTGTTCCAAGAGGCCTTTTGATTTTCCAACTGGCAAAGGAAGAGGAAATAAGCCTCCATCTTTTGTATCTCTTCCAAACAGCTGGGGTTTTGTTTGGTACTTTATGAAAATACTAGGTTCACTCTGTTCAATGGAAAAAAAAAATCATAGCATTTCACACATAAAAATATTTATAGCATGCACTATTTTCTATACAAAGCAGAGTCACACTTAAGTGCAAACCATAAAATACAATATAGCATGTAGTATTTCCTTTTTATTTCATATGTACCAGAAAATTATATTAAAACAAAGCAACTCTTTTTACTAATATAATTTCTGCCTTACCAGACCAGAGGTATTTAAAATGTCAGCTAAAATGACTTAAAATCAATTGCATAAATTTAAAGGCAGCAACAGAAAATTATGCTGTCTTGAGATGATGTGTTAAAGTTTTTATATTAATAAGTTTAATTCAAATTGCTGTTGCTCAGTTGCTGATGAACTACACTTGTTGATAAATTTGACTGTGATGCAGGCATATGGTGAGCCATTTCCTGCATTCTGAGGCAAAACTTACTCTGGAACATTCAGGCAGTACATTTACTCCTTCATATCACTGAGTACAAATTTTTGCACTAAAATATTTATCTCAGATCATACCTTAATAACTTAAAGTATTGACCTAATCTTATTCATTAAGTCCCTATATGATGCAGTTACATCTGTGTATAAAGTTAAATCTGGTTCTACATCAAAATAAGTAAATATATAAAAATATTTCTGACTCACAAAATAAGATAGGCTGGTCTCAAAAAATCAAGAGATTCTGTTCCTCATTCTGGCCCTTATTCATCAGCTTAGGCCTCAATATCCTCATCTCCTTCTTCAAGGAGTTAAATGTCATGCAATATTTGGCACTCCCTAGGAGTAGTCACAGTACTTGCACTATTCTAATATATTGTTTTAGTAATGGAAGAAAATGCAAATATAAATATGTTTTCCATTTCACACTACCAAGTCAAATGAGTCACCAATCAAGCACAAATCTATTTAGGACAGTAATCCTTAGAGATGTACAACTCTAAAATATAACCCAGCAAAATAAGTCTTCTTTACAGTTTATGTCCATAATGACTGTGAAACATGTGCAGAGATTCTGGGATTCAGACTTACATCCAGAGAATTCTGTTGTGACTGTTTTGGATGTCTCAAGTGGACACCAAAGTCCAAGGGTGTTGACGGGGTCTCTGAACTTTCTGGACAGAACTGGGATCCAAAAAGGAACTGGGAATCACTGAGACCAGAGTAATCAGTCTGATTATTATTCCAGTTAGATGACTTAGTGGTCCTGAAATTAAGCAAGAAAATACAAGTATATCAAGTGGGCAAATGAAACCATAATTCAAAATTATTTTAGAATATTCTGGGCAGAATGCTAGCTTTTTTTGACCTCCTAGTCCCCTGCACACTGCCAGTACTACCTGTAAAGAAACAAGGAAATTTTGAATGCCAGACATTTCAATTACAACAACCTGGGAACAATCAGATGGAATTTCAAACATTAAGGACTAACACCATTATTCCTTGTACTATAACATTATGTACTATAACACCATTTTGGATATCAAAGTTCACAAAATCTTTAGGGATTAAGAGAACGTTAGCTTTTAAAAGGTTGAATTTGTTCATCACTAAGGGAATAGATTAAAAATAAAATATGGCTTATGCATATAACTGATGCAGTAGTCAGAAGCAATAAGCTAGATTTACATATAACCATATGGATAAGTCTCAAAAATATAATTTTTGAGTGCAGAAAAAGTAAAAATTTAATGAACTCTCTCATACATTAATGTATTTTATAAGGATACATCATACACACCAAACAAGTATGTAATGAGTATGTAGAAGGTTAATTGGAAGGATACATATTAACTCTCCTAGATTGTGTGTCTGTAGGGAAGGAAAGGAGCAGGATTAGAGGGAGAGAAGGAGCTATAATACAACAAACACAAGATAGACCTAGATATGGACTGAATGTTTGTGTCCTCCAAAAATTCATGTGTTGAAGCCTTAAGCTCTATTTTGACAGTTTTTGGAAATGGGGACTTTAGAAGGTAATTAGGGTTCGAAGAGGTGAGGAGAGTGGGACCCTCACGATAGGATTAGTGTCCTTTTTTTTTTTTTTTTTGCGGTACGCGGGCCTCTCAGTGTTGTGGCCTCTCCCGTTGCGGAGCACAGGCTCCAGACGCGCAGGCGCAGCGGCCATGGCTCACGGGCCCAGCCGCTCCGCGACATGTGGGATCTTCCCGGATCAGGGCACGAACCCATGTGCCCTGCATTGGCAGGCGGACTCTCAACCACTGCGCCACCAGGGAAGCCCAGGATTAGTGTCCTTTTAAGAAGAGACACCAAAGAGCTTGCCCTCATTCTTTCTCTCTCACCATGTGAGGACACAGAAAAAGGCAGCTGTCTGCAAGCCAAGAAGGGAGTCTTCACCCAAAACCAATCATGCTGGCATAGGGTTCTAGGACTTTCAATCTCTAGAACTGTGAGAAAATAAATTTCTGTTGTTTAAGCCATCCAGTTTATTGTACTCTGTTATGGCCCAAGCAGACTAAAATAGGCCTCATCCAGATTGAAGAATATGATCAACTCAGGTTTGCACACAGAAAGATCCATTAAACATTGTGTTAATTCCCTTTCACACTTTTAGTGTCGTATCCTTGCTTGTTATAAATACTTCCAGCTGTGGACTTCCAAATTGCTTCCCATGGATACCTATGCCAGTCTAAATCTCACATATGAAGGGGTTAATGATATTGATAATGATACAATCACACTTGAACACAGTGTACTAAGCCTACTACAGAGACAGCACATAAGTGGACAGACAAGTAAAATATATAGTCTTCAAGTTTTACTTGAAAGACACCTCGGTAACAATTTGTGTTACTTAATGCTGTTGTGTAACCCAAGAAAACATGCTTTTCATTAAAACACGTACATGCAGATCATTCTTTTTCCAAATGTTAGATTTAAAATAGATAGCCTGTAAGTACATATTCTAAGCTAAACAAATCATTATTTATTAATACAAGACAAAAAGAAACCCTACTTGCTCAGAACAGAGACATTATTTTGACTCATAGAATCATTTTCTAAGATTAGCTAAGGTAATAGGCTGCACACATATAATATGATTTGCATAATCACTGCTCAAAATAGCTAAATAGCTCTCTGTGTCTCCCCTCTTAGGTCAAAGAGAATAATTAGCTGGGCTGGAAAAGAAACAGCTCTGTAAGCCTACAGAAGTCCTGTAGGATTCACATCTTAAAGCTACGATCTGGAATTAAGCATAAATTTTTTCCCCCTACTCTGTATCAATTGTAAGCTCTTTTCTTCTTTTTAAGAGAAACAACAACAACAACAACGTTTTAGGTTTTTTGCTGTCTTTAGGAAGGTGTTAGGAAGAAAAGAAACTATCCAATGATAAAAGCATACCAAAACAATTGGAAATCCCTTAATATATACTACTTCTGGGGTACGCCCACCAAGTTAGCAATGGCAGGCCTACTGCATGGCTAGTGGACACCAATATAAGTACCTCAGTGGAGTAGTAGAGGGGGCAGTATCTCAATGAGCCCTGTCAACAGTTGGAGTGGTTCTTGATTTCATGGTGCCTACAAATTGTACTACACAATTGAACACTTATCTGAACATTGTCTTGAGTTTGATCCTTGCTGTTTCAATAGCAATTGCTCCAAATGAGGTGGGAGTTTCCAGATGTTGGACCATGTCTAACTCTCATAGTCCCTAGGTCCAGTGCTGGACAGAGTCATTACTCAATTAACACACATAGCCATTGATACTGCTTTTATAATCAGAAAATAGGCAAAAGGAAAAAGACAAATATGGGAGGGTGCAGTGGTGACAAGAGAGGGAAGAGAAAAGGAAGAAGCTATATCAGGTAACCCTATTACTATAAACTAATAGGAAGGGGAGCCTGTTTCTATGAAATCAGTGCAACTATAAGATTCTCTTAAGTATCAGAGTATATAACCAGAAAACTTACCCAGAGCCTGAGGGAATACTGAGCATCTCTTTGATATTCCAGACATTAAAATTCATGTCTTATAATTATTCCTTTTAAAAAGAAGAGAGGAACATTAATTTAAAAGATTAATATACTATAATTTTTTCCAAAGATTACTTTACTGGTGACTATTATATGTAGACAAGGACATCTCAGCAGTTATATTCGCATCCAATTGGTGAAAATACCCATTACCTATGTGCCAGAAATAGGTTTTGTGGTTTGTTTGTTTTGGGGTTTTTTTGCAGTTAAATTGCATACAAATTCCCCTCCTTAATACCAGAGAGAGCCCAGCCACCTGTGAAACAGTAAATTTGCCTTCCATCCTTTGCTCTCTTGTTTCTTGTTCTGCCACCCTACTAATAATCTGCTTTTAGAAAAAGACCAATAGGGCTTCCCTGGTGGCACAGTGGTTGAGAATCCTCCTGCTAATGCAGGGGATACGGGTTTGATCCCTGGTCCAGGAAGATCCCACATGCTGTGGAGCAACTAAGCCCATGTGCCACAACTACTGAAGCCCACACGCCTACAGCCCGTGCTCCACAACGAGAGAAGCCACCATAATAAAAAGCCCATGCACTGCAACGAAGACCCAACACAGCCAAAAATAAATAAATAAATTTATTTAAAAAAAAAAACTGGCAATATTGTCCAGCTTGGTCCACAGGTAAATTTTACCAAACATTTATGGAAGAAATTATACTAATTCTCTATAATCTCATCCAAGAGATAGAAGCAGAGGGAACACTTTCTAGCTCATTCTATGAGCCCAGCATTACCCTAATAATATAACCAGACAAAGACATTACAAAAAAAACTGCAGACCAGTATGTCTCATGAACATAGATGCACAGTCCTCAACAAATTATTAGCAAATTGAATCCAACAATGTATAGAAAGAATTATACACAACAACCAAGTCATGCAAGGCTAGTTCAACATTTGAAAAATCAATTAATATAATCCATCACATCAACAGGCTAAAGAAGAAAAATCATATAACCATATCAATAAATACAAAAAAAGCATTTGATAAAATCCAACATCCATACATGATAAAAACTCTCAACAAAGTAAAAAATAGAGGAGAACTTCCTCAACTTGATAGAAAACATCTATCCCAAAACCCAAAGCTAACATGATACTTTTTTTTTCATTTTCATTGGAGTATAGTTAATTTACAATGTTGTGTTAACATCATACTTAATGGTGAGAAACTAAACGCTTTCCCACTAAGATCAGGAACAAGGCAAGGCAAGGATGTCTCCTCACCTCTCAACACATCATATTGGCACATGATCAGTTAGACAAACCAGTAGAACAGCAATAGATCTATTTGAAAATGTAATAGTCTATTATAATATAGCAATAGATGTATTTGAAAATGGAAATGTAGTATGCAAATGATAAAGGTAGTATCTCAAATATATTGGGGAGAGAGAAACATTTTAAAAAGTAGAGTTGGGATAACTGAATGGCTATATGAAAAAAAAATCGGATCTAGTCCTTTCACTATATACTACAAAATATTCCAAATGGATCAAAGATAAAATAATAATGAAACCATAAAAACACTGGGGTGGGGGAACTGGTAAATTCCTCTATAGCCTGGAAGTGCAGAAAACTTTGACTCAAAGTCCAGAACAAAAAAATCACTGACAAATTTAACTACATAAAAATTTTAAAAAGAAAATTTTGTATCACATAAAAGTTATAGAAAATGGTCAGGACATATGAGCCAACCGTTCACAGTAAAAGAAACACAAAGGCCCTTATATGGGAATTCCCTGGTGGTCCAGTGGATAGAACTCCTTGCTTTCACTGCTGCGGGTGCGGGTTCAATCCCTGGTTGGGGAACTGAGACCCTGCAGCCGAGTGGCACAGCCAAACAAAGAAACAAACAAAACAAAACAACCCACAAAGGCCTTTATATATATGTGAAAATATGGGCAATCTCACTCACATTAAAAGAGATACAAATTAAATCATACTGAGACTATTTTCTTTCCTATGAAATTGGTAGAAATCTAAGTATGATGATGTATTCTGTTACTGAGGCTGTGAGGAAAGAAGCACTGTCATGTACCTCTGGTGGGAAGGCCAAATGGTATTTCTCTGTGGAGGAGAATTTGGCATTATCTAGGACATATATATGTATTTAGCATTTAATCCAGCAATCCTACTTCTAGCGATCTATCCCAATAATACTATGGCAAAACACAAAATTGTATATACACATGCCTTTTCAGTGCAACACTATCTTATTATAGCAAGACCAGAAACAACCCAGTGTCCATCAGCTGGGGAATAGTTGAACAAACTATGGTACACTCACACAATGGAGTTTTATGGAGCTGTTAAAAGGAGTAAGGAAGATTTCTTCTATATACTCTGGCAGTGACCTCCAGGATATATTGCTAAGTTAAAAAAAACAAGGTGCGGCTTCCCTCGTGGCGCAGTGGTTGAGAGTCTGCCTGCCGATGCAGGGGACATGGGTTCGTGCCCCGGTCTGGGAAGGTCCCACGGCTCGGCCCGTGAGCCATGGCCGCTGAGCCTGCGCGTCCGGAGCCTGTGCTCCGCGGCGGGAGAGGCCACAGCAGTGAGAGGCCCGCGTACCGCAAAAAAAAAAAAAAAAAAAAGCAAGGTGAAGAACAGTGTGTGTGGTATGCACTTATTTCATCCAAGAAAAGGCAGGGTAATATGAATATAAATACACACACACAAATGTGCTTATATTTTTCTTAAAAAGGGAGGAAAGAAGGGAGGGAGTGAGGGAGGGACATATAGAGAAGATAGATAAACTGAAAACCAATAAAAATGTTTATCTTTAGGGGGAGGGTGGCAATAAGGTGAAGAGGCTAGAGATGGAAGCTAAGCTAGACCTCTCCAAATGTAGCAGTTTTCAGTTTCAACTTTAGAATTATGTAAGTATCGTTACATGCAGTCACACAATTAAAATTAAATCAAAATGGGGGAAAAAAGTAATCCCAGCAAAGAAGCAAAGTGAAACAAGCAAGGTGGTGATTGACCCCCATAGAGAGAGTTTATTTCTTATGCCTCTAAATATGGTGATGTGACTCCACATCCCTGGTGGAGCGTATCCTAAGGAAAAAATAAGCAACACAGGAATCTGTGTATCTGTTTTCATATATATATATATATTGCAAATAAATATATTAATGACATTGGGAATCAAAATTTTCAGTTTATGATAAAAGACATACAAATATAAAATCAATGACAAAATTAAACAAAAACCCTATAATCCTATGTTTGAAATAAATTGAAAAATCATTAACTCTTGATGTATTATTCTCTTTAAAAATATGTTTCATAGCTCCATCCACTGAAAATGCCACGAAATAATGACCAACCTTATTATCCAGATTTGGGTCTTGAAATACCATTCCTCACTAAAAGGAACCAGGTCTGGGGCAGGAAATGTGCAAGATGAGTCTGAGACATTGCCTTGTACCAGACAACAAGGAAGTTATCAAAGATTACTAGGGCCAAAGACTACAAGAGAGCTAACTTAAAGGGGCTTTCTCTGTTAAATTTATAATTATATTTTTAAAAACCCTCATCAGTCACTTTGGAGGATAGGTAACCAACTCATTATTCTGAAAACTGGTAGGGAAAGAATCTATAATTTACCTTACCTTTTAAAACTGTATCTTGGGGTAACCAATATATAGATGAGAAAAAGGTCTTCTTTATAGAAGTATTCCTGCTAATAAACATAGAATGAATGGTAGAATTAGATCATCATCATTTTGGAGCCCTAATGAAAATAAAGGATCTAGTAAATGATCATTAATGGCTGCTAAAACCAAGATGTGAAGGGCTGATAAGGGTACTTGATACTGGATAGATCAGGCTGGCAACACCTAAACCTCTGGATTGATCTTTTCATCACAAAGAAAGATCCAGACTTAGTATGTACCTCTTGATGAGGTTGAACAGGAGGTTCTCAGCATTAACAAAGAAGTATACATACCAAAAATATTGAGCCTTAATTTGATTAAGCTTCTAGATGTAAGGACCAGTTTACAGAAAATACAGGGGTTAATTGGCACAAAATGAATGCAATCAGCAAAATCCAGAGAGTGGGAAATTCTACAGTTTAAATGACCGTATTCTTTCAATCCATAAAAGGCAAGAGGAAAGAAGGTGTGGAAGACTATAGATTTAAAGAGATGTATAGGGACTTCCTTGGTTGCGCAGTGGTTAAGAATCCGCCTGCCAATGCAGGGGACATGGGTTCGATCCCTGGTCTGGGAAGATCCCACATGCCGTGAAGCGACTAAGCCCGTGCATGACAACTATGGAGCCTGCACTCTAGAGCCCCTGAGCCACAACTACTGAGCCCGAGTGCCACAACTACTGAAGCCCACATGCCCTAGAGCCCGCAGCCCAGCCGCAACTACTGAGCCCACGCATTCTAGGGCCCACGTGCCTCAACTACTGAGCCCATGTGCTGCAACTACTGAAGCTCGTGCGCCTAGAGCCTGTGCTGCACAGCAAGAGAAGCCACCACAATGAGAAGCCTGCTCACCACAACAAAGAGTAGCCCCTGCTTGCCGCAACTAGAGAAAGCCCGTATGCAGTAACAAAGACCCAATGCAGCCAAAAAAAAAAACCAAAAAAAAAAAAAAGTTTTTTTTAATTAAAAAAGAAGAGATGTATAAGTCACATCAACCAAGTACACTTGACCTTGAACAATGCAAGGGTTAAGGGCACCAACCCTCAGTGCAGTTGAAAATCCAGGTATAACTTATAACTGGCTCTCCGTATACGTGGTTCCTCTACATCTGCAGTTCCACATCACAGGACTCAACCAACTGCTTGTGTAGCACTGTAGTATTTACTATTGAAAAAAATCCATGTATAAGTGGACCTGTGATGTTCAAACCTGTGTTGTTCAAGGGTCAACTGTACAGGTCCACTTATTCTGTATCCTGAATTGTAGGAAAACGAGGAAATTTAAACATTGACTAGTTACTTAATAATATTAAGAAATTGTCATTTTAAGTATGATCATGATATTTTGGTTATGACAAAAACAGAGTCTTTATCTTTATATATACCTAAGTTTTAAATGGATGAAATAATCTAATTTTTTTGTGCTTTGCGTTAAAACAGTGGAGATGGGCTTGGGCAGCTGGGGAGGGGTACAGATTGGCCTTGAGTTGATAATTGATGAAGCTAGGTGACAGGTACATTGGAGTTCATTCATCAAGAATCTCTACTTTTATATATTTGAAATTTCCCACAATAAAAAGTGAATAAATGAATAAATACCTTGTATTAGCTGACAACTCCCAAAGTTGCTACCTCTAGCCCAGACCCTTCTCCTGAACTTCAGACTCCTTTATTCAACTGCTGACTTGACATCTCTACTTGGATGACTAATATGCACCTAAAACTTAACATATCCAAAACCGAGATCATTATCTTTCCTCTCAAACATTCCCCATCTAGTCTTCCCATTCTAGTTAATGGCAACTTCATCTTTCCAGTTGCTCAGGCCAAAACCTAAGAGTCCTCCTTGACTCCTCTTTCTCAAATCCAATCTTTAAGCAAATACTAAGGTAATTCCTACAAAACATATCCAGAAATTTAACTGGGTATCCTGTATTTTTATTTGCTATATCTGACAAACTCATTCCACTGCCACAAGCTTGGATTACCGCAATCCAAACTGGTCTCCCTGATTTCACCCTTGTTCCAAGTTAATAGTCTCTTCTCTAGGAAAGGGTGGAAGTTACTCTAACCATAAGTCAGATCATATTACCCCTTTGTTCAAACTCTTCACTGCAGCCAGAGTTCTCATGGTTTTCTTCTGTGTCCTCTGCAGTCTTCCCTTAACCTTGCCTCTCTCCCGTTTACACTCCATTCCATACCTTTATGGGGCTCCTCACTATTGCTCTCCCTTACTTGATACACACCAGCTTCAGATCCCTTGCCCATTCTGTTCTTTCTTGGTTTACGCCTTCCTCAGATATCAGCATAATAGGCTATCCCACCTCCTTCAGGTATTCTCTCAAATTATTCAAAATTGTAAAACCTCAATAATCACTATGGGGAATACCCTGGCGGTCCAGTTGTTAGGACTCCGCACTTCCACTGCAGGGGGGCATGGGTTGGATCCCTGGTCAGGGAACTAGGATTCTGCATGCCACGTGGCGCAGCCAAAAAAAAAAAAATAATAATAATAATCACTATGTCTCTCCCCTGCTTTTTCTCCACCCTATCATTCTAATACACTACTTATTTTATGAATTTATCTTATTTTGCCTGTCTCAGCATGCACACCCATGCCTACCAGAATGTAATTTTAAGCTCTTTGAGGATAGGAATTTTTGTCTGTTTTGTACACTGCTGTATCCTCAAAATCTAGAAATTGTGCTGGCAAATAATAGGTGCTCAGAAAATATTTATTGTTAAATGAGTAACTAAATGGGAACTAAATTATGACAATGGAGCAAATCTTTCCAAGTATCCACAAATTTAAAATAGATGGAGACTTCCCTGGTGGTCCAGTAGGTAAGACTCTGCACTCCCAATGCAGGGGTCCCCTGTTCGATCCCTGGTCGGAGAACTAGATCCCGCATGCGTGCTGCAACTAAGAAGTCTGCATGCTGCAACTGAAGATTCCTCATGCCATAACTAATACCTGGCACAATAAAAATAAATAAATATTTTTAAAAATATATATGATTTGTTTTCAGTTATTGCATTTCAAGTCCCTAATCACAAATTTTATTATATATTTTAATAAAGGAGATGAAATAAATATGGGATTCCTGAGTCCCATGTTTACTTATTTCTTTGATAGTAGAGTTTTTTTCTTCCATTCACACTAGCAGAATTTCCTCCATCTAAAGTCTAGATTTAGAATCCAGACAATTTTTGGACCTCCCTGGTGGCACAGGGAGGTCCAAAATTCTTAACCCCACAGTGGTTAAGAATCCGCCTGCCAATGCAGGGGACACGGGTTTGAGCCCTGGTCTGGGAAGATCCCACATGCTGTGGAGCAACTAAGCCCATGTGCCACAACTACTGAACCTGCACTCTAGAGCCCACGAGCCACAATTACTGAAGCCTGTGCGCCACAACTACTGAAACCCACGCACCTAGAGCTTGTGCTCTGTGACAAGAGAAGCCACCGCAATGAGAAGCCAGTGCACAGCAACAAAGAATAGCCCCCGCTTAACGCAACCAGGGAAGACCCATGCACAGCGATTACCCAACGCAGCCAAAAATAAATAAGTAAATAAATTTATTTTTTAAAAAAAGAATCTAGACAATTTTATACATATCACTATAAGGCCATTATTTAAGGCCATTATAACTACACATAGATAATAAATCCTCTATTGTCTTCCATTTCTGTTTATGGTGACAGAGGAGAGTAATTTATATAGCATGTGGTTTGGGGTTTAGAATGACTACTTCCCAGGTTCCAGACCTAACTTACTCTTGAGGTTTCTTAAATGTGGTTGAAGAAATTCCATGGTTACAGCGACTATGCTTAATGACCACCTGGGGCTTGATGTGCTCAGTCTCAGGTTTACCTGTCCTCTCTGCATTCACCTCTCACCATGCTATCTGTATACATGCTTTTATATTCTCAGAGGGCAACGCTCCCTTGCAGATGCTAATACAACAGTAATGAAGAGGTAATCACTTAGGTAGGACCTTAGCCATTCTAAGGTAAATGAAAACTGAAATGCACACTTTAAAAACTTTCAATGGCAGAGTTCCCTCTCTCTTATTCCCCAATCGCACTAAAGGAAGCATAAAAGGAAGAGAAAGGTTTCAGTGCATGCGACTGTTTCCACAAGAAGGGCCTTGGCACAGTGATGGGCAGGGAGGAGTATGTGGGCTGAAGGGGGTGTCCTAAGGGGCACAGAGCCTTCCCATCTGACCCGGTCTTCAACTCTGAGAATGCTGAGGCCACGGTTCAGGCCTTGAATCCTTCAAGGGCCCCTACGGCTCTTCCATTTGGCCACAGGTTAAACTAATCTCTCCCTCAGACTTTGTGGCCCCTCTGGCCTCCACCAGGCCCGCCTCAACCTCGCGTACAGTCACTCTCTCTCATTTTCAGTCTCTTCTTTTCTACCAGGAGACATGCCCCAGAGTAAATCATTCCCTGTCGTTTCCAGAGACCTCCAAGGGATTTTCCATCATAGTAATCAAAGACCAATCCCAGTGGGTTTCCCTGGGTTCCGGTTCACCCTGACTTCCGGGGCGTACTCTCTTTCTCTTGTCTCTGAGGCAGGCCAGGAGGCCGTGGTCCCCAGCGCATCTGGCGAAAACAGCTCTCCAAGGATAAGCACAGAAGTCAAGTCCCTTGAAGAGCCAGGCTGGTCTTTCATCACAGGGAAAGGAAGGGCGACTAGGCACTCAAAGGTTAAGACAAGTGGAGAAGCCAGCGCCCTGGGAAACTCCTCGAGATACCCGGGAATCCCGAACCCATTCGCGAGGACCCGATGGCTCCCCAGCCCCCC
>NW_020171816.1:891255-922284 GCF_003031525.2 Neophocaena asiaeorientalis asiaeorientalis
TGCGGGATCTGCCTCGAGGCCACTTGGTCCCGCGGAGGCAGCCTAAGCTGCGTGGCCACGCCCCCCAGGGCGCGCTCTGACCAATGAGAGTTACTCCTCGCCCCTGGGCCCCGCCCCCGCTGCGGCAGGCTGCTAACGGTTTTAACGGTCCTAACGGTTTCAACCGTTAACCATTTAATCGTGGGCCTGGCCTGCTAACCTACATTTCGCCGGGCACCAACACACCCACCCACGCGCACCTCACGAGATGGACCCTCCCACCTCCACACTCACACCCTGCAGTCCACCCACCCCTCACCAGGCATCCTTAGCCGATGAAGACCCTCTCAGTAGTCAACGCACAGTAGTTATAGACGGCTGGCTAAGTCATGAAATGGGATGAGATCACCAATGAAGGAGTATGGATGGAAAACAGATTGTATTGAGTCCTAGGACACACAACGTTTAGAGGCTTAGATGAAGAAAAAGCAGCAAAGGAGCCAGAGTGGGAGTGGTTAGGGATAGGGGAGGAACCCCAGGAGAGTGAGGTGCTGTGGAAGCCACCTGGACCATCCTTCAAAGAGGAGGAGGTTAGCTGTGTCAAATGCTGCTGATGAGTCAAGGAAAATGAGGAGTGAGAATTAATTATTGGTGACCTGGAAGGAAGCAGTTTTAGTGATGTAGTGGGGACAAAAACCTGATTGGTGTGTGGTTTCAAAAGATATTGCTGATAAAGGACTAGTATCCAAAATCTATTTAAAAACTCAACAATAAAAAAATTAAGTTGGCCGAAGAGCTAGACACCTCCCCAGAGAAGATACACAGATGGCAAATAAACATATGAAAAATGCTCAACATTATATGCATTAGGGAAATGCAAAATAAAACAGATAGCGCTATGCAACTTTAAGAATTGCCAAAATCCCAGAATGCTGGAAACACAAAATGCTTTTGAGGCTGTGGAGCAACAGGAACTCTCATTTGTTGCTGATGGGAAAGCTGAATGGTACAGCCACTTTGGAAGATGTTCTGGCAGTTTCTTATAAAATTAAATATACTCTTATCATATGATCCAGCAGTCATGCTCTTTGGTATTTACCCAAAGGAGTTGAAAACTTATGCCCACACAAAAACCTGCACGTGGATGTTTATAGCAGCTTTATTCATAATTGCCAAAACTTGGAAGCAATCAAGTTGTCATCTTCAGTAGGTGAATGGATAAATAAACTGTGGTACATCCAGACAATGGACAATTATTCAGGACTAAAATATCTATCAAGCTATGAAAAGACATGGAGGGAACTTAAATGCATTTTACTAAGTGAAAGAAGCCAATCTTGAAAAGGCTACATACTGCAGGATTCTAAACAGTATGACATTCTGGAAAAGGCAAAACTATGGAGATAGTAAAAAGATCAGTAGTTGCCAGGGGTTAGAGGGGGAGGGTGGGCTGAATAAGTTGAGCACAGAGGATTTTTAGGGCAGTGAAACTATTCTTTTTGATACTATAATGGTGCATACATGTCATTATACATTTGTCCAATCCCATAGAAGGAACAACACCAAGAGTGAACTCTAAGGTAATCTATGGACTTTGGGTGATAATTCTGTGTTGATTTAGGGTCAGCATTTATAATAAATGTACTATTCTGTATGTGTGGGAGCAGGAGGTATATGAGAAATCTATGGACCTTCCACTCCATTTTGCTTTGAACCAAAAACTATAAAAAAAAGTCTATTAAAAAAGTAAATTAAAAAAAAAGAGCAAGAGGAGAGATTTGGCATATCCATACAATGGAAAACTACTAAGCAATAAAAAGGAATGAACAACTGATAGGCACAGTGACATGGATAATTCTCAAAATAATTATGCCAAGTGAGAGAAGACAGACACACAAAAGAATACATACTGAATGATTCCACTTACATAAAGTTCTAGAAAATGCAAATTATAGTGACAGAAAGCCAAACAGCAGTTTCCTGAGTGCCATAGAGAAGGAATACTAATGGGCAGAAAGAAACTTTGGGGTGTGGATATGTTTACTACCTAGATTGTGGTTATGTTTCATAGATGTATACATAGATCAAAATGTGTCAAGTTGTACATTTTTTTTTTGTTTTTTGGCGGTGCCCCGTGGCTTGTGGGATCTTAGTTTCCTGACCAGGGATTGAACTTGGGCCCTCGGCAGTGGAAGTACAGAGCCCTAACCACTGGACTGCCAGGTAATTCCCTCTACAACTTTTTGACTTACCATTTTTAAGATTTATCTCTGTGGATTCAAGTATCTGTAGCCAGACCTACTAGAGAATGGACTTCAGGATATGGGGAGGGGGAAGGGTAAGCTGTGACAAAGCGAGAGAGAGGCATGGACATATATACACTACCAAATGTAAGGTAGAAGCTAGTGGGAAGCAGCCGCGTAGCACAGGGAGATCAACTCGGTGCTTTGTGACCGCTGGGAGGGGTGGGATAGGGAGGGTGGGAGGGAGGGAGACGCAAGAGGGAAGAGATATGGGAGCATATGTATATGTATAGCTGATTCATTTTGTTGTAGAGCAGAAACTAACGCACCATTGTGAAGCAATTATACTCCAATAAAGATGTTAAAAAAAAAAAAGTATCTGTAGCCAATTTATAGTAACTCCGTTATTTCATTGTTTGATTATAGGCCAATTTTCTCATTGTCCTCTTGATAAACATTCAGCCTGTTTATAGTTTTTCCCCTATACAGATACAGCAATGAACATTTTTGTAGTTGTGAATACATGTGAGAGGGGATCCCCAGGGTTACTATACTAATAGGGTGGACTTTCTGGCTAGTAGGGCTTGTGCCAGTGACAAAGCCCTACTGACTCTTTCCTGTTTTTGAACTTTTCATTGGCAGGGTTTTAGAGGCTAATCGCCAGCTTCTTTGGGTTAGTAAAAGGAGTGAACTGTTCATGTCCCTGTGTTATAAATGAGAGAGACAATAATCTGCCCAAGGCTAGCTTGGGATGGAACCATGGTGTCAGATACTTTCATGCTGCTTCTTTTGCTCCTCTGTTATGCTCTCTCCTCCTTCACTTGGGCCCTTGTAACATTCACCAACATTTGCCACCAGTTAGTGTTCCCAGTCACCACAAACTCCTGAGAAGTTGATAGAGCCTTATTCTGAAGCAGCATTTTTATCCTAAGAGCTACCAGCCCCTTTAGCATTTCTTCTAACTCCATGAAATATGTTATAAATTTATATCCCTGGCAGTATGGTTGCAGTTTAAAAAATGCAGGATTTGCCTTTAAAATATTCGCTATTTCATTGACTGTGAGTTCATCAGACTCCACTGTGGAGCCTTATATGTTTATATAAGAACTCTCCCAAGCTGTTAATGCTGAGGGACAGATTTCTCTCAGAGAGAAGTAAGAATAGAGCAGGAAGCACAAAGGGGTAGCAGGCGGGGCTCTGCCTCAACAATCAGGAGCATTGTGTAGTCACAACATCCCTTTGTCACTAAGCAACAAGAAGTTGACCTGCTGAGATGCTCTTTCTCCAGAAGTAACCTCAAAAAGACAAGAGGAAAGTTTGCCTTTTCTGCTCCTTTCCCAGAAAGATGCAAAGTGCTTTAGTAGGCTCCTGGGTAAGAGTGTACTTTACATTAATCCTAGCCCCTGGCCCTGGGGTAGTACCTGAAATATGAATTACTCATGAGAGTAAAGTGAGAATGGTTTCATCCAGCATCCAGGCTAGAGGAGGACCCCAAACTGCCCACTCCCCCTCTGCCATTATGAGGTCCCCCTACAGCTTATCTAGTCTTCCTGACACCATGCCCTCTTCCATGTGTCCTGGTCTCATGCCTGGATTAGCTGATCCTCTTAGTCCTCTAGCTACCCCATTTATTTCCAGTCCTTTGTTTGATCCCCCCAAACTTCTGTAGTTTGACTGCTCTCTAGACTGGGAACATCTTGAGGCTAAAGACTGCCTTCTTCTATCTGTATGTCCCATGCCTAGAATACAGTAAAGGCCCAGTAAATATGTTGAAATAAACTGAATAGAGAGAAAGGAGTGTTTGACAATAGTAGAAGGATGGACAGACGAGTTGGATGACTCAAGCCCTCAGTGGGATGAAAAGATAAAGGGCTTCCCAGGCACGCTTAGGAGCCCACTTTGATGGCCAGAGGCCAGCTGGGAACAGGTTCTTTCTGCTCAGGACTATGATCATGGCGTGGACTAGACACATTGTCCTCTCCAGGGGGTATTCAGGACAGTGAGGTTGGGCCATAAGAGTTCCCAGGCCAGACATGGTCATCCATGTTGTCAGCCTAATGACATCAGCACAGTACAGCTTCTTATACCCCCAATAGGTGCTCATTTCTGTCTTCTGCCAGTCCTTGTCTCTGAAATTCTCTCCAGAAGGTATCCACTGTTGGTGAAGTACTTCTTTGGGAAAGTTCATCCTTTGTTTAAGTGCTCCAGTTTCAGAGGGTGCCCTACTTGCCCCAGAATAACAAAGTGTGTAGCAAACAGGTGTTCGTGACTTTGTCAATAGATGCAGAATATGTATCCATTTAATCCTGGCTTTTCAGTGACCTTTGACCTCTATTAACAATGCAGGGAAGACAATGAAGGGGACTTCCTCTCAGATCCCCCAGGGAAGGACCACGCTACTAGATGGTGGCCCTGTTCTCAAAACTCTGCTCAGTACTTCCTAAGTCACCCCAACTCAGAACCTGTCTGGTCCCCTTCCCTGCTGAAGTCTTCCCTTGCTCTTGGAAGAGAATCCATATTCCTAACCCAGCCTAGGTCCTGTCCCTCCCTGATCTCACCTTACTTCTCCTTGTCTTGCTCACAGACTTTTAGTCAATAAGGCCTCTTTTTTTTTTTTTTTTTTCGGTTCTTCCAACACAACTCTGTCTCTGGCTTCTGAATCTTTGCACTTGCAGTTCTCACCACATAGAATGCTCTTCTGCTGCCCCTCACATGGCTGACTCCTTCAAGTACCACACCCATTGTCATGAGATGCTGTCCCTACTCCCTGTCACTCGATCTAGTCATCAGGTTCTTTCTTTCCTGACTCTATTCACTTGTCTTACTCCCTCACCAGAAGGAAGGTTGATAGAAGCAGGGTCTTTCTGTCTTTTCACTGCTGTGTGTGTCCCCAGCCCATATTAGGACCCTATTGAAGAAAGAAAGAGAGAGAGAGAAAGGAAGGAAGGGGGGGAGGGAGGGAGGGAGGAAGGAAGGAAGGAAGGGGAGGGAGGGTGAGAGGAAGGAGGGGAGGAAGGAAGGAAGGCACCCTTTCCTTACAGACATAACCCTCTCAGGTGGGCCAGCACAGCTGAGGCCAACTGTTCTAATGGTGGATGGAGACACCTCTCTGTTGGCCCCTCTCCAGGGTGTCCCTCCTCCTCTGATTCTTTTTATTCTGTCAGGAACTCCCAGGAGAGGCTTCTAGCCTGGGGGCTCTGAGGTCTAGGACTCAGGGTGGGGGTTGGGGTGGGATTCACCCTCAAGCCTGCCTTGTTACAGCACAACAGTGGCTTCTATGGGCACTACAGAGGCCAATTCAAGAGTGAAAGTGCTCGAGAATATCGCCTTGCAGCCAAGCCCCAGCCCCCAGCAGTGTTCCTGCAGCGCTGTCAGGTACGAGGCAGCCCTGGGTGCAGCTGCCACAGCTGAGCTAGATTCTGCTTCTCTCAGGCCCCAAGAGCAATATCCTCAACCTTACCACAACTGGACTGACACTTGAGGCCAGCCTATCCCCAGGACTTGCATGAGGCCTGGCCCCTCTTCCCTGAAATATCAGGTCCTCCCCCTACAGATACATGGGTGGAGAAGAGCCAGTACCAGGCTGGACAGTTTTGCTCACTGCTCCTTCTAGATGGAGGAAGAGTCAGGGTCCAGGTGGGATGGGTGGTCATGGTGAGAGAGCCTCCAGAACCCAAGAAGTAAGCCTTGAGTTTTGCAGACAGCTGTCCTTCAGCACAGATTCCTTGATGCCATGAAAGTCAATGGTCTAGCTCACAGTCAGCCTCGTAGTCCAGGGGCTCAGGAGTGAGTAGGAGGCCTCCTCTGGTCAGTAAAACAGCATAGAAAGTGGCAGGTGTCCACCCCCATGCCTAACCAAGGAGGACTGGAAAGGAGTGATGGCAGAATCGGCCTAGGGTGGCTGGAAAAGTCTTCCAGATAACAGGCGAGGGACGCAGGGCTGCAGGCCCTCCACTGCTTCCAGGCCTGGAGACAAGGAGGGGACACTGAGCATAGTCAGGGTCCCAAAAGTAAAAAGCCCACTCAAAACAGAACTCAGGAGGGTATACATATAAAGGAGTAGGTGTGGGAGCTTCAGGGAAAGGCATTCTCACAGGATGGTAACAACCAAGTGGTCAGTACTGCTGGGCCTTAAGGAACAAGGGGAAGGCATGGCTCCTAGAACCCAGATGGAGAGAGTGGTATGGAGAGGGCTCTCCTGAGAGAAGTGGTGATTTCGGGTAGAGAGACACAGCCAGGTAGGGGCGGGCCTGGAAGGGAGCCAGGAGAAGAAACACCTCCTCCCTCCTTCCCTCCATCTCCTTTCCAGGCTTCCTTTCAGGTCAGAGGGAAGTCAACCTGGTGAGAAGTGTGCTCACATCAGACTCCTGTGAAAGATCTGGGTGGAGGAGGGCTGAGCGGGACCTGGAGGTGTGCCTGGAACATGCTCCGCCCACTGCAGCTTCTTGTTTCCCAGCCTCTAGCCAGGTCCTACTTGACTGGCCATCTGGATTCTCTACAAGTTGCTTTCCCAGGCCAAGAGCAGGGTCTTGGAGTCTGCCATGCTACAGAGCCTGAACTTCCTTAGCATGCCCAGTTGGAACGGCTGCCTGGTACTGCCTACTGAGCAAGGCCCAAATGCAGCTCCAGACTGCTCGTCTGGGGCCACCTCCCTTGAGAGAGTGATGAGATCTGCCTAGTACAGGGACAGAGGTAACCTGGGCACTTCCTGCTGGGTGTCTGTAGTAGTCCTCAGTGGCAGCCCTCATCCCAAAGACCTGAATGTCCTCTTAGTCTGTCCCCCAGGAACAGAGTAGAGGATATATTTGGGGACATGTTTCGATTGAAGTGAAGTCTTGTTACATGTTGGCATTATCAGCAACCCCAAAATAGCATGGTCTGTGTATCTTGGGCTTAGGTTGTACAAATGCCAAGTCTGACCCTTTCTAGATCTAAAGCCGTTTTAATTAGTGGGACTACTCAGGGAAGGTGCACGTTCTTTTTTCTTATTTGCTGAGAGATACCAAGTGTCAGCTGGCTGACTGCAGCTATTCTTGTTGAAAACCTTTCCAAGATGTAGCAGCCACTTACCTTTAGTTTGGGGCAGGTAGAAATTTTGTCATTCAGATGCAAGAAGATTCTTTTTTCTTTTTATTCTTCTTTTTCTTTTTTTCTTCTAAACCAGATTAGTTTATTTCTAGCCTTCACCTGTCTGACTCTTGGGAAATGTAATCCTGGTCTTGTTTGTTCTTAAGGTCAGGCCAGAGTGCCAGGGTTCATGGTTGGATGCAGGTCCTTCGTTGGTGGTGCCGTGATTGCTGTGTCTCTGCCTCTGCCCCACCCCCCACCATGCCTCAGTCTGCCACAGGGACTCCTCACTCAGTACCCCACTAATTGCACACTGCCCAGCCTCCAGAGAGGCCCTTAGTCCTCCCACAGGCAAACATTGACCCATCCCAGGAAACCTACTTCTCTTCCAAGGCCTCTTTAGCTCAAACCCTAGTCCAAGCCCTACCTGCTCAGAGACCACGGATTTTACCACCTGAGTGGAAAAGGAGCTTTAGATGGTTTAGAAGCAAAGATGCAGGTGAAATTCTCCTCAGGGACAAGAATACTTAAAACTGCCTGGGTGGAGAGGAAATGGCTGCACTTTTCACTAGACTCCCACAGTTGTGAGAATAAAACTCAAGTCAGTGGGAGTCGACAGATTATCCTGTCACTGTAAGAATAGTGAGTTTCCAAGTTCAGACCTGCCTCCAACAGCAGAGGCTTCCACATTCTAGGGCTGTGTACAATTTTAAAGCTAAGCGTAGAGATGGGGGAGGGATTGGGGGGGCAACTGGAACATGCCCCAGACCTCCAGATTTTTTAATTGAAATTTTTTTTGAGATGGTTGTAGATTCAGAAACTGTTGTAAGAATTAGTAAAGAGAGATCCCTTTTACGCTTTGCCCAGTTTCCCCCAATGGTAACGTTTTGCATATCTATAGTAAAATATCACAACCAGGACGCTGACATTGCTGCAATCTACCTATTTCATTCAGATTTCCTCATTTGTGTGTATGTATTAAGATCTATAAAATCTTGGAATTCTCTGGTGGTCCAGTGGTTAGGACTCCACGCTCTCACTGCTGAGGGCCTGTGTTCGATCCCTGGTCAGGGAACTAAGACCCCACAAGCCACGTGGCATGGCCATAAAAACCCATAAAAATCTATAAAATCTTTTTTAAATTAATTTTAATAACAGTATAGCTGATTTACAATGTTGTGTTAGTTTCTGCTGTATAGCAAAGTGAATCAATTATACATATACATATATCCACTCTTTTTTAGATTCTACTCCCATATAGGTCGTTAAAGAATATTGAGTAGAGTTCCCTGTTCTATACAGTAGGTTCTTATTAGTTATCTATTTTATATATAGTAGTGTGTATATGTCAATCCCAATCTCCCAATTTATCCATTCCCCCTGCTTTCCCCCTTGGTAACCATAAGTTTGCTTTCTATATCTGTGACTCTATTTCTGTTCTGTAAATAGGTTTATTTGTACAATTTTTTTAGATTCCACATATAAGTGATATCACATGATATTTGTTGTTCTCTGTCTGACTTACTTCACTCTGTATGACAAGTTCTAGGTCCATCCATGTTGCTGCAAATGGCATTCTTTCTTTTTATGGCTGAGTAGTATTCTTTATCTATTCTTTATCCACATCTTTATCCATTCCTCTATTGATGGGTATTTAGGTTGCTTCCATGTCCTGGCTATTATAAATAGTACTGCAATGAACATTGGGGTACACCTATCTTTTTGAATTATGGTTTTCTCCAGACATATGCCCAGGAGTGAGCTTGTTGGGTCATATGCTAGCTCTATTTTTAGCTTTTTAAGTAATCTCCATACTGTTCTCCATAGTGGCTGTTACCAATTTAAATTCCCACCAACAATATAGGAGGGTTCCCTTTTCTCCGCATCCTCTCCAGCATTTATTGTTTATAGAATTTTTCATGATGGCCATTCTGACTGGTGTGAGGTGATGCCTCATTGTAGTTGTGATTTGCATTTCTCTAACAATTAATGATGTTGAGCATCTTTTCATGCCTCCTGGCCATCTGTATGTCTTCTTTGGAGAAATGTCTATTTAGATCTTCTGCCCATTTTTCGATTGGGTTGTTTGTTTTTTTGATATTGAGCTGCATGAGCTGTTTGTATATTTTGGAGATTAATCCCTTGTTGGTCACTTCATTTGCAAGAGAAAAAAAAGATCTATAAAATCTTATCACCCGTGTAGGTTTGTGCATCCACCACCACAGTCAAGATACTGACCAATATCACAAGGATCCCTGGTCCTGCCCTTTTATACCCATCAGCCTCTCATTCCTCCACGCTTCCCCTTGTCCCTAACTGCTATTTTTCCTCCATTTCTAAAATTTTGTGACTTCAGAAACGTTATGTGAATGGAATGATACAGCATGCAACCTTTGGGGAATGGCTTTTCTTGCTCAGCATAATTTCCTGAAGATTCCTCCAAGTTGTGTGTATCAACGGTTCAATTTCCATTACTGAGTAGTATTCTGTGGTATGTATATAGCAGTTTACTTAACCATCCATCTATGAAAATGTATCTGGGCTGATTCCAGTTTTTACCTCTTACAAATAAAGTTGCTATGAACATTTGTGTACAGGTTTTTGGGTGAACATAAATTTTCATTTCTTTGGAATAAATACCTAGGAGTGCAATTGCTGGGTCATATGATAGTTGCATTTATTTATTTATTTTTAATATTTTATTTATTTATTTGGCTGCACCGGGTCTTAGTTTCGGCACACGGGATCTTCGTTGCCGCGTGAAGGATCTTTAGTTGCAGCATGCAGGATCTTTTTTTAGTTGTGGCATGCGGGATCTTTTTGTAGTTGCAACATGCAGAATCTTTTAGTTGCGGGCATGCGGACTCTTAGTTGCGGCATGTAGGATCTTGTTCCCTGACGAGGGATAGAACCTGGCCCCCTGCAATGGGAGCTCAGAGTCTTAGCCATTGGACCACCAGGGAAGTCCCCGTAGTTGCATTTAAGTTGTTTGTCTGGTTTTATAATGTGGATGGAAATTTTTTTTAATTGAAGGAAAGATTCTTTAAATTCTATAGCACTTTACAATTTTCAAAAGTTTCACACACGATTTCATATAATCCCATAATAACTTTTTTTCTCCTACCCCTATATTGTACCTCCTGCATGTTAAGTTGTTTTTTTTTTAAATTGTCAAACTGTTTTCCAGAGTGGCTGTTTTACATTTTACATTCCCACCTGCATTGAGCAAATGATTGTATTTCTCTGCATTCTCACCAACATTTGGTGTTGTCTCTATTTTTTATTTTAGCCATTCTGACTGATGTGTCATGATAGCTCACTGTGGGGTTTTTTTTTTTTTTTTGAGTGTGTTGGGTCGTCATTGCTGTGCGCAGGTTTTCTGTAGTTGTGGTGAGCGGGGGCTACTCTTCGTTGTGGTGTGCGGGCTTCTCATTGTTGTGGCTTCTCTTGTTGTGGAGCACAGGCTCTAGGCACGCAGGCTTCAGTAGTTGTGGCACGTGGGCTCAGTAGTTGTGGCTTGCAGGCTCTAGAGCGCTGTCTCAGTAGTTGTGGCACACGGGCCTAGATGCTCCATGGCATGTGGGACCCTCTGGGGCCAGGGCTCTAACCCGTGTCCCCTGCATTGGCAGGCAGACTCCTAACCACTGCACCACCAGGGAAGCCCTCTCACTGTGGTTTTAATTTGCATTTCCCTAACGTTCAGTGATGGTGAACATCTTTTCATGTGTTATTTGCCATCTGTATATCCTCTTTGAAGAAATGTCTTCATGTTGTTTGCCCATTTTCTAATTGGATTTTTTATTTTGCTGTTCAGTTGTAAGAGTTCTTTATACATTCTAGATACTAGTCCTTTATTGGATATGTGATTTGCAAATATTTTCTCTCAGTCTGTAACTTGTCTTTTCATCCTCTTCACGTGGAATTTCACAGAGCAAAACTTAAAAAAAATTTTTGATGAGGTCTAATTTATTGATTTTTTTTTTCTTTTATGGCTCTTGTTTTTGGTGTCACATCTAAGAACTCTTTGCCTAGCTCTAGATTCTGAAGATTTTCTATTTTTTTCCTAAAAGGGCTCTGAGTTTTTAATCTCTTGTGTCAGTTTGCTTTATGAGGAATGAAAGGTAAGGCCAGCTGGCTTCCTACCTTCATGGAGCTTTCATTCGATTTGGAGAACACCAGCTGTCTAAGGCAGGAGGTCCCAATAGGGGAGCTTGTTAAAGGCTCCACCCTGAAGATTCTGGTTCAGGGATCTGGGATGGAGCTAGCCCCTGACTTTTATCTAGCAACTTATTGTCAGCCATTGCTCATACCTCAATCCAGCCAAGATTGGACTCACCAGATCAGGTACTTCATTCTGGTCTGCAGCAGGAGAAGCTGAGTGGCTGAGGTGGAGGGACCCTGGGAGCAGAGACCAGGCACAAAGGCAAGGTGGATGGTCTTGGGAGAGATTCCTGCTGAGGTCTAGGGGCCTGAGAGGTGGTCTCTCTCTGCCTGGGGATGGGGCATGGCTCTCTGGTCCCAACTGGGCTAAAGCAAATGCCCTGGGGATCTTCTGTCCCTGTTCACTGATTTAACAGCAAATATGTATTGAGCACAGTGCCAGGCTCAGTGTTGGAGTTACAGATGTGAGTAAAACAGACAGTAACCTTGCCCATGAGGTGCTTGTGTTCTAGTCAGGGGCATCAGATGGTAAACAGCAACATAATACATAGTAATACAGTATGTTAGAAGGTGAAAAATGCTGGGTTGGGGTGATGGGACTGCTGGTGTAGTAGTGGTCAAAGAAGGCCTCCCAAGAGGTAGGTGAGAGGGAGTCATGGCCAGCTGGGAGAAAAATCGCAGGCAGAAGTAACTGGTAGTACAAAGGTCCAAGGTGAAAGTAGCTAGTGTATTTGAGGAACAGTGAGGACGCCAGTGTGGCTAGAGGTAATGGAGGAATCAATATCATGTGGATCTCATGGACCACTATGATGACTTTGACTTTTATAAACATGAGGAACTGTTGTGGATTTTTGGCAAACAAGGAGTGTGATCTGATTTACATATTAAAAGAGTTATTCTGCCTGCTAAGAGGACAATAGACTGGAGAGGCAAGCTTGGAAGTAGGGACACCAAGTGGGAAGCTCTTGCAGTAATTGAGGCCTGAGGGGAAGGTGGCTTAGACCAGAGAAAGCAGCGGCTATGCTGAGAAGTGGTCTGATCCTGGGTACATATTGAAGGAAGTATCAGCAGGATTTCCTGGCACACTGGATGTAGAGTGTGAAAGAAAAGAATCAAGGGGACTCCGAGGTGTTTGGCAAGATCTAGCTGCCATGACCTGAGCTGGGGGAGGCTATAGGTGGGGTGGTTTTGGGGAATGATCCAGAGCTCAGCCATGTGTTTGGAGATGCCCATTAGACATTTACATGGAAATATGGAGCAGGTGGTTGGCTAGTGAGTCTGGAATTCGGGAGAGAGCTCAAGCTCTAAAGAGAAATTTCAGTTTCCAGATGGTATTTAGGGCCAAGAGGCTGGGTTGCTGATGAGAGAGTGAAAGAGAGGAGGAGAGAGCTGGAGCCTAGTCCTGGATGATCTAAAGGACCCAATGTGAAACTTAAACCACTGCCCCACTAACGGCAGGATGTCCTGGAAAATGCCTCAGCCCCTTCCTCAATCAGTGGCCCCAGAGGCTTCTGCTTTGAGAGCTAGTGCTGGGATGAGATGTTCCAGGAATGAGGTGTTGCTTTAATTTTTATCTGCCCTTTCAGTGTGTTGGCAGTTTAGCAGTTTAAGGGTGGTGGCTCCTGGCAACTTCCCTCCATTATGGGGCCCTGAGTTAGCATCTTGGGGACAGGTAAGCATCATCTTTCCCCATTCACCTTCTTTTTCACTGTCTTTCTAGGAGCCAGCGCAGCAACATTTCTTCTCCAAGCATGACAACCGCACTTCCTTTGACAAAGTGAGTGCTAGAGAGAGGAAGGAAAATGGGCAGACTCCCAGCCTAGGTTGAAGTTGAGGTAGGGTGGAGGGGATAAGACATTGCAGGGAGAGAGGGCTCTTTATACAGACAGAGGAGTGTCTGTCTTCCTGACAACCTCTTTCTTCTGGGAAACAGCCCATTCTACAAACAGATGTACCTCTGCTTTGGTTTCCCCCACCAGCTTGCCTGACAATGTGCAAATATCTTAGGAACCACTGACTTTCTGGGGGCTTCATTCACTCTGGAATGGAAGGCATGACTGGGGATGCAGGCCAAAGAGGCTGGGGTCCAGGCCAGGGAGGCCAGGCACAGGCCAGGCATCACCAGGCAGGCTTGGGTATAGGAGGGGCCCAAGGAATTGCCTGGTGCCAGGACTGTGGGCCAAGGGCCCGTACCATTGAGGAGGGCCCCTCCTGCCTGCTACAGGGAATCGGAAGGCGGAAAGACCTGGAGCGCCTGTGGCAGCAGCACACCTTCCTGCGCTGGGTACCCTGTGAACTGGAGTTGCGCCAGCCACGGCCCCTTGAATCCTCCTACCAGGCTGATTTTCGGTCAGGGCCAGGACTCAGTGACCTCCCCCAGCGCCTTGTCCACTTTGTGCAGATCCAGCCTTCCCGTGCCAGCACCACCTACCAGCAGAACTTCTGCCAGCCATCCCATGGTAGCCATTGTGGCAGTGACAACATGGGGCCCCAGGCCCCAGTCACCAACACACTGCCTGACCTCCCAGGGATCCCAAGACCCAAGCTGCTGCAGCATTACCTTCATGCTGGGGTCTCTGAGTGTCTAAACTGGTCCAGAACATTAAACAAGGACAGCTAACTCAGTGGCCTGTCTGTGCTTGCAGCCCAAGAGATCTCAGAGGCTGGAGAACAGTAAGGCACAGCCAGGCCCTGCGCCTGGCTCCTATGTTGCTTGTGCCATGGAGCCTTGTGCAGCTTTGTGCTGGTTGGGGGAGGTGCTGCCTGGGGAGTCTTGCCAGTGAGTGAGAAGAGGTAAGGCCTGCAGGAGGCTAATGGTCCAGGAGGGTTACCTTGGCCACAGCAGGTGGGTTCCAGGACCCCAGATCCATTCTTGCCACAAACTCAACTGTGAACCCCTTGCAATCAGTATGGCTGCAGGGAAAGCAGAGTCAATGGTCCCTACTAGTGGGCAGCAAAGACTGGAGGAGGAGGCAAGGGCTGGCAGCTTTGCTTTTTCTGGGATGCTACTGCCTCTAGGGGTCTGGTGAGTGGCAACACAGTCATGCCTAAGAGACAGCTTCACCACAGCTGGGACAGACGGACAGCCCCCACTGGACACACACCCCGCCCCCGCCACCGGAGGTGAGCAGAGGCTTTGAGGATGCTGTGTGATGTGAATCTTGAGGTCATCCTGATCCTATGGTATTTTGTTGCAGTTTTCTGAGCTCTTCTATGGTCTTGCTGTGAGTGCCCTCTAACAGCCAAGGCAATAGGGGATGGGGGTCATCCTACGTCACCAACAGAGAACTGAGGCTTAAGTGGGACTAAGACACCAGGACACTTTGGGGGCAGAGGCCAGGTCCTAAAGGCTCCTCTAGACCCTCATCCCTTGAGAAAGTTGAGGGCCAGGGGCTCAGGGGCAACGCAGGAGTCCACACCAGAGACCATAAGCCAGATTTAGCAGCACTTTTACTTCCACATCTGAACTCCCTGGATCCTCACAACAGCCCTGTGAGGTAGGTAGGGCAGGAAGGTTTCAGAGATCCCCATTTATAGATGAGGATGCTGAGGCACAGAGAGGTGAAATGACTTGCCCAAGGTCACACAGCCAGCAGTGTAAAGGGCCCAAAGCCACCATTCTTCTGGCCCTCTGGAGGTCCCCACATCCACTCCTGTACCCCTCTGTGTTCCCACCCTCTCTTACCTCTTCTGAGTCCACAAGGGCCTTCAAGGCAGGCTGACAGCTAGGACTTTTCAGGAACAGCCATTGGGGAGGGCCTGATCAACTCCAGGTAGGCACTGACCTGTGGGGCAGGAGGCCAGCTCTGCCCTCTCCCACTTCCCAGTTGGACAGAGGGCCCAGTAGGTTCCACAGCAAGGGTGGAGCTGGGCATGGTCCGTGAATGAAAGGGAGTAAAGGTGGGTATAAAGGTATGTGTGTCCTTTGCTAAAGATGAAGGCCACCCCCAAGTCCCAGACACGGTGTCTCAAGTGCCCCACCCTGTGCCTCCCTCATCCCACAGAGCCACAGTGAGCTTTCTCAGCAGCAAAAGGAACCACAGACATCTGCTTCTGGCACTGAACTGCTCCAGTGGACAGGTCCCATCAGGCATTCAGACCCCATCACGCAGACACAGTGCCTCCACAGCTTGACTGGGACCCTGGGCCACACCCCCGATGGCAAACAGCCGGGGCCCAGCCTGCAGACTAGAACAGGAGCAGCGGGCCGTAGGCATGGCAGGCAGTGCCTCCCAGCGCCGCCGTGCAAGGCTGAAGCCCTCCACGGAGCCCAGAGGGCACGGCTGGTTTCCTGCAGGAAGAAGACATATGTTGTAAAGGGCGCAGGCTGCAGGGGCTCCAGCTCTTTTTCTCCCTGAGCTCAGAGCATGGCCCAGCATGCATTACCCCAGGATGGGCTATCCATGCGTTGCTATTCATTGCCCCCATTTCATCACTCATTCATTTATTCATTCACATTTCTATTTCTCCATTCATTCAGTGGTCATTTGTCCTATTTTTATCTCCTAGGCCCCTGCTGGTACAGAACCCACAGTTAGGTGCTGAGAGACACCCCAAAAGCTGAGCCAGGCAGACCACCCATTGACTGTTTTACAGATTGGGAAAGGGAAGCTCACAAAGCCCTGACCCCTGGAGTACCTAGAGAAGGGCAGGAGGTGGTGCTCACGCAGGGGGCTACTCTTTCCTGTCTTGGGCTCCCCTCCTATCCCTAGCCCCACAGAGACTCACCAAGGCCCCCAATGGCCACGATGTGGTCCCCAAGTGAGCCAACCACAAAGTCGGCCCTCTTATCCCTCATGCGCAGGCTTCGGGGCAGCTTGGTCCAGGACCCTGCAGGGGAGGGGAGGTCAGATCTAGCCCTCTCACACACACTGTACCCCTCCATCCCATGGAGAGTGGGAGAATAGCCCAGACCAGCCACTGCTCACCATGCTCCAGGTTGAACATCTCCACAGTGTTGACAAAGTGTGGGCGGGAGTAGAAATTGTGGGGCCCAGGCTGCTGCAGGCCACCCAGGCTAAAGACGCTGCCTTCGGCCATCACGCAGCCGGCAAAGGCCCGGCGGCTGGGCAGGCTTGGGTGTCGGGTCCAGGTACGGGCCTCCAGATCAAAGGCCTCAAAAGCAGTCACTGGGAGCTTGCCCTGGCGGCCCCCTGCCAATGGAATTGGGGCACCTGGGAGGCAGCCCAGGAGGCCTGAGAGCCTCTTCCTTTACCAGGTTGCTGAGCCTTTACCACTGCCCACCCCAGCTACCCATACCCAGCTGTGTGCACACCAGAGCACAGATCAACCGCAAAGATCCTTAGGCACTGGGGTTTGGTTTTCCAGCCTCAGCAGGACCACCAGAGGTCAGAGCCTCAGAGCAACCCTGGCTCAAACCAACAAAACTTCTCTTGTCCCACCATCCCAGATTAAGCTTGATCCCAGCCAACCTATAATTTTCCACATCCCCAGGTCCTTACCCAGGACATAGATCTTGTTCCCGTTCAGGAAGGTGGAGGCCCCGTAGCAGGGTGTGGGCATCGAGGGCAGCGAAAGCCAGCAGTCCCGGCGGGGTTCATACACCCGAACCTGGGCCTGGGGGGTTGTGTCAGGGCCCATTCCCCCCAGTGCATACACCATACCATCTGCGGAGAAAAGAGTAATACAGACTATCCCTGGGCCTGGCCACAGCACTCCACCCTGACAACAGCCCTGGTCAGGACTGGAGGTGGCTTAGGACAAACCTATTTATGGTACCCCTCCCTGGCAGCAGAAACCCTCCTGCCTGCCTGGAGTGGGGGCTGGGAGAGCTAGGATTCCCACTCTGGCCAGGGCCCCTTCAAGTGCAGAGCAGGAGGCAGCCAATCTAATTATAAGCCATCTCTGTCTCCCTGGAGACGCTATGGCAACCAAGTCTGGCATCCAAGCAGGACTGGTGGTCAGACCTGGAGGCCACAATGTAGGGACTCTCACGGGGGAAGGACGGTGGGGGATGGTTTAAGCCAGGGGTGGGGGCCATATGGAGATCTGTTCAGCATGGAGCTCAGACTGGGGAGGGGGCTCTGGGGATCAGCTGGGGGGCTGGGAGAGGAGCTTGGGCCTGCAGGATGGGGGTGCTGTCCACAAGCCTTCTGCCAGCACTTCTGTACCCTGCCCTTTCACTAGAGTAGGCTCTTGAGGGGATGGTTTAAGCCAGGGGTGGGGGCCATATGGAGATCTGTTCAGCATGGAGCTCAGACTGGGGAGGGGGCTCTGGGGATCAGCTGGGGGGCTGGGAGAGGAGCTTGGGCCTGCAGGATGGGGGTGCTGTCCACAAGCCTTCTGCCAGCACTTCTGTACCCTGCCCTTTCACTAGAGTAGGCTCTTGCCCTGTTATACTCTCAGGGTCAGCTGGGGGCATGTGTGGGGGCCTTGGGCAGACAGCCAGTTAGCTAGGGGCTTCCATGGCAACTGCCTCCAGGCCAGCTTGGCTTTTGTCCATTTCAGTCTCCCTGGTTTGTTTGTGTGGTGCGAGGAATTTAAGCACTTGCCAGGCTCTGAGCCAAGGCCCTGCTCCCATCCCCCTCTCCCAGACTATTTATTATATATTTATATGGGAGTCATTGGGCCACCCCTCCTTGTCTCTTACAGAGGAGGAATGGGGCAGGGAGGTGGCTTGGGCCTCCCATCATGCTGGTGGCTAGCCTGGGCTCTGACTCCCACCTCACAGCTGGAAAAGGCAGTTTAGGCTGCTGCTAGCCCAGCTCAGAGCTAGGTAGGGAAGGGTACAAGAAACAAAGCCATGTCCAGGGCACCCAGGCAAAATTTACAGCTCTTGCCCAATCTCTGAAGGTAAGGGACCAAGTCAGGAAAGAATGGAGGGTGTTGGGGCACCTGAGGGACCTTCCTTGGAAGGCCACTCACCTCTCTCCACAGTTGCAACCCCCATGGCTGCCTGAGGTAGGGTGGCCCGACGCTCCCAGCGGCCCTCGTCAGCCAGGAAGGCCTCCACAGCAGCTACCGGGCTCTGGCCCTCATCCACACCGCCCACCACTAGCACCTGCTTGCCCAGTACCACAGCAGCCGCACCAGCCCGGGCAGTGGGCAGGGGTGCCAGTGCCAGCCACGTATGTGAGGCCATGTCCAATGTCTCGGCAGTGTCCAAAGGCAGTCCAGCTCGGCCACAGCCCCCCAACACTAGCAGGTGCCCATCCTGGTATGCCACTGTACCATATACCCGGCAGGTGGGCATGGGTGGGAACACCTGCCAAGCAAAGGCCCGGCCACCTCCTGTAGCCATGGTGTTCACCTCCAGTGGCAGGCCATGCTATCTGCTCAGGCTGCAGGCCTCACTGAAGGGCATGATGGGGCCACATCTTGACTCTACCAGGGCTACAAGGGAGTATGGGGCCAGTCCAAGGATTTTGCTTTCACCTAGAGAAAAGAGGGAAAACAAAGGGTCAGAGCCACTGACCAGCCCCTCAGGGTACAGATGAGCAGCCTGGCCCAAAATTGCTGGTGGGAAAAGCAGAGGGAAGACACACCTCCACTGCCTAGCACACTGATGTGGAGGTCCTCCTAGAGTGGGAAGGAGGGCAGTCTCCCAGTTACCCAGGCAACTTCCTGACTTGCTATGGGGCTTGAGGGATTCTCCTCCCATACTTTGTCCTCACCTAGTTGCTTCCCGGTTGAATCTAGGTCTAGGTGGGAGGTAAGGTGACTAGAATAGGACTTTCCACCCTAGCCCCCCCCAAACACCCATCCTCACCCTGGTGCTCTGCATCAGTGGAGTTTTACCGTACCCACCCCCCTACTGGCTTCCAGTGTGCTCTGGGCAGCCATCAGGGTCTCCAACCTGCTGCCAGGGATCAGAGTTCAGGGTATCCTTAAAACCCCTTTGGGAGCCATTCCATAGACTGCATCCATTCCCACCAGCAAAGGCCAAGATCAGGGTGTTTGAGACTGGGAGGGGAGGGGCTGGAGGCCAGAGTCCCACATTTCCCCTCAAGATCTACCCTCAGGGGTTTGCCCATGCCAAGTCCCCAGAGGCCTGCCTTCTTGGTGTCTGGGACGGGGAGGGGGATGATTTTTGGGAACCCACGAGCACTGGACTCTAGGTTCCCAGAGTCCAGGGCGTTGCCAGCAGAAATGGGCAGCTGGACTTCACAGATTCCAAGTTCCCTGGCTTCTCCTTTCCCGCGGGGAGGCACGCTCCTGGGACCCCTGGCGCGAGGGCCTCCTGGCGCGAGGGCCTCCCGGCCCCAAACTTCCAGCTCGCGGAAGGGGGGGGCGGGTCCGAGCGAGCGCGCTTGGGGCTCTACACCCCGCGCCCTAAACTTCCCCTGAGCGCGGCTCCCGCGGGACTCACCGGCCGGGGCTCCGGCGCCGCCGGGGCGCAGGGTCCGCGGTTCCGGTTCCGCTGGTGCCTGCTCTGGCTGGGTCTGAGGCCGGGCTCCGGCGGGGCTCCGGTGGGGCTCCGGCGGGGCTCCAAGGGTCCGCCCCTCGTCCCCCCTCCCGACTCGGGAAAACCTCCCCCCTGCTTTAACCCCGCACCTGCCGTGGCCGGAGCAGGGCGCGCCGACCCATGGTCACACGGAAACCGGTGAACAGACAGACGGACATGTGGACGCTGGGCCTGCCCAGGATTTGGGGTCCGACCTCGGACTGGGGGAGAAAGGAAGAAGCGGTGGGCCGCACGACACGTGTATGGTGGGGGCCGTTCTCGGCAGGACCCAGCCTGCGAGCACCGGCGAAGGGGCGGGCCAGCAGAACCTGGGGGCTTGAGAATGGGGCGCCTGCCCACCACCGCTGCGCTCCGAAGAGCCCACGACAGGCTTCGCGGCGGCGCCCCCTGGAGGCCTCTTAGGGTATGTCCTGGGCCTTTGGTGGGGGCAATGGCTCGGTCGCCCTTCCCCAAGCACTGATGAGGGCACAGAACAGGTTCTGTGGTGCACATTGAGGGTAGCAGAGGGTGGAGGAGCAGAAAGTGCCAGCCTCCATACTTGACAGGCCCTTCCACAGGCATGGGTGGGGGCAATTTTTGTGGGGGAGGGTAACAGAGCAGGTGATGAAGAGTCAGAGGCCAGGGGACCTCCCAGGCAGGTCACTCTGGGCTTATTCTGCAGGGCCTGAGGCCTGGGCTACTCTGGGACCCAAGGCACTTTGTGACTGTCCATCTTCAGGGTCCTGGGCCTGCCTCTAGCCAACTCCGGGGTCAGGCAAGAACAAGTTGGTGTGACAGAGGCAGACCTACCTCAGACCCAGACCCTGGCCCATCCTATCTTCTGAGCATCAAGAGTACTGGCTAAGTCTGTGAGCTAGGGGCCCATTTGTACAGGTCAGTGGTCACCTATGAGAAGAAGTCCTCGTGATTGTGCTTGCTACCATTTGTCCCTCTTTCATGGACAGCGTCTGCCTCATTTTCTCCAGAAGCACACCAGGAGACTGAGATACAAGTGCATATAGTTAATGTGGGAGATGAGGATAAGAAGCACTAGCAGAGGAGTGGCAAGAAGACAGGGAAAGCAGCCAATAAAGGGGTGTGTCATCAAATAAGTTCCCACTGTGAGCAACAAGGACCAAATCCTGCTGGGGACTCTGGGAGCCATTGTAGAACATGGGCCTCACATTATTGTTCCCATCAGAGCAAGGGAATGCTAAGGTATTCATTCTCAAATCTCCATCAGTCATGGGTTGAGAGCAACTTGGAGACATGAATACCCTAGCCTGCCTGACTTCTGGCCAGCCTAGAGTGTGGGCAGAGCATTCTGACCAGAGAGAGAGTCTTCAGTCCCTTTCAGGGGCTGGCAGATGGAGTTGGACGGCCCGCATGGAAATGGTGCCAAGGCTGGTTGCAGATCCTGGCTAGAAGGCTTTCATCCTCCCACTCCACTCTGCCCCCAACATGCTCCTCAGTTAGGCCAGTCACTGGTACCTTCCTCCATAGGGTATTCACACTGTCCTGCAGACCCCCTCACACTTCCCACTGTTCCCTTTCCAGGCCCCTTCCCCTCTCCTTTCCAGTAATTAAGCACATAAAAGCCTCCTGCCTTTAGATACCTCCCAGCACCCCAAGTCCTTCCATTGTTCCCTTCCTTCCAGTCAAACTCTTGAAGTCATCTTCTCTCACAGTTTCCATTGCTTTGGTGTTGGCCATCTTATATCTGCTACCACTGCTCCCCAAAACTTGGTATTGCCAAAGTCACCATGGAACACCATATAGCTAAAATGGGGCAGGGTGGGGCAGCTATCGTCTTTTTCTCAACTGAAATCTTTCTGGCCTCTTCAAAGCCTCACCCACCCTTGTGACCTTGGCTTCCTCCTGCTGCTTGTCCTGCCCCTCGGAGGCTTTTACAGGCCCTGCTTCCTCTCCTTCCCCAGGAAGTGCCTCCTCAAGACCCAGCCTTGGCTTTTCTCCCTGGCACATAGACTCCCTCCTGGGGTGATCCCTCCAAGGCCACTGGCCTCACTCACATCTAGATCTTCACCAGATCTCTCTGCTCAGGTGGATATGGGTCTAGGGTCCATCACTAAGGGATATAAAAGATGCCAAATGGAGAAGAAGGGCTGGATCCTGGGACGGCCCTGTGGTCTCTCCAACCTCATCTCATCTGATCCCAGTTATGCCTGGGAGGGTCAGCATCCACCAAAGTCCAGGTCAAGTCAGACTTGGCCCTGATTAATGATCCCAGAGAGTTCCATCTGGGACATTCTGGGTACCAAGAGGCAAAAGGATCAGCCTCCCCTCAGGAAGCTAGGTACCCCAGACCATTTCCCTGAACCCATATCATCCCCACAGTTCTAATGTGTGGAAGGGACACAGACTAGGGATGGACCTACCTTTTTTTGTCTTCCACTTTGCGCTGACCTCTAGGCTGGACATCACCAGAGAGGTATCCTCTTTCCAGGACACACCTAGGCCCATGTCATCCCTGGAGGTTGGACACTGCTTCTTCATGGAAGTGGCTTCTGTTTACACAGGCCTGGCCCCACCTGCACATGGGGGCCCAACACTGCTGGCTTTAGAGAAGCTGTAGAAGACAACTTGGGCAGAAGATGAGGCTGGATTGGTCCTAAGAGTGAACAACTAATCCTCAACCATGGATGGGGCAGAGATGGGGCTCACCCTCAGTTGGGGACTGGGAGTGCTAAGGTGGGACTTCCTGATTGCAACCCTGAGACCCTGGCCCTTGAGACCCCATCCTTCCCTTCTATCAATACAAGGGGCCAGAAGCATTGACCCCAGAGGAGCAGGAGAGTTTGCATTTCCTGCTGGACATCTTGGCTATGCTTAAAGGCACTGAGGACCCCACCATCAGGGCTGAGGCCCTGAGAAGCTCAGGTGCACAAGGTGAGGCCTAGGGTGGGGTGAGTGTTTCTCTCTAGGGGTGCCCAGACCCCTCTGTAGAGGCAGGGAAGCATAGATCAGGTAGAGGATCCTGGGGTTTTATGGGGAGTGAGGAGGGCTATCAACCAGTCCCCAAATGAAGCATCCAGTCACACTCTGTGACTGCCCATAGGCTTCCACCTGCCCCCCAGCTACCAAATTTACACCACTGTACATGTCAGGTCCAAGAGTTATGACAATATTTTTGCCTCTTAGCTCAGGCTCTGACCCAAGTACAGATGCCCCCACCATCTCATCCATGAAACCAGGACTTCCAGGTTGACTCCCAACCTGGAGTTGGGGGCCCTTGACCAAGAAGTGCCTTTGGTCAGAACAATAGAGACCATTCTGACCCTTTAGACTCCTAAGGTTAATTTTTACCTATGTTCTCTCATCTGATGCTGCTTGGGTAGTGAGCCCTGTAACTGTCACCTCTCTGCTGGCCCCAGGGTACATGTGGAAAGACTGTACAGGTGGAAAGAAGTCCCAATCTCTTAGGCCAAAAAGCAGGGATTTGGGGAAGAGTTAAGACTTTAGGGAGGGCTTTCTGCCACTGAGGGAGCTAAGGCTGGACCAGGGTCCTCCCACCACACCTGTGGGCATGCTCCTAAGCAAGTACACTCAGGCCCACACTGGTATGCTGGGACTCTCAGATTGGACATGCCCAGCCCAGCTTTGGGCTTATTTGCCACAAATGTGTGCAAACCAGCCTTTCATACCACATGCAGTGGGCCCACTCTCAGGAATAGGGGAAGGCCAGCTGCCCTCAGAGGAGGTACAAAGAGGCTCCCAAGGGACACCTCAGGCAGGGTGCACTCCTCTTTCACCCTCTGTTCAGGCATCTGGGACAGAGGTGGGCCTTGCCAGTGGCTGTGGGAGGACTAAAAGGGTGAAGGATAGCTTGGACCTTGCCAAAAATCCCTCCCACATGTCGTTCCACCATCAAGCCCCTCAGAGAAGGTGTCAGATGGGCCCCTAATCCAACGCTAGTCTGGTGCAGTCTTGCCTGGGGCGGGGGCCGAAAGCGCCTCTGCCCCTCACACTCCTGCACAGGTCCGCAAGGGTTTAGAGCGGTCCCCTCTGCCATCTCCTCCAGGAAGTCTTCTCTGGTTTCCGCTTGTCCAGCCCCCAGACTTTGGGGGAAACGGGGTCTCGGGGGGTCAAGGGTCACTAGGGCGGGCCAGGTCCCGGAAGCGGAAGCGCGGCGCACTTCCGGTGCGCAGCAGGCGGCCATGTTGGAGCAGCGGAGGCGGCGCAGAGGCGCGTCCTGGGTCCCCGCGGCGGCGCCGGTAGGTTGGGGCCGTGGGCCTAGCCACGCCGCGGAGGGGTCGTCCGCGAGGCGGCAGGGTGGATGGGCCGGGCGCCCGGCTCCTTCGGAACCAGCGCCCTCCGCCGGTCCGGCCGAGACCCCCAACCCCCACCCCGTGCCCAAAGACCCCACCCTGGGGCTGTGCGACCCGGTCGCGCTCTCATCGCCTGTCCCGTGCATTTCGCTTCCTCTAAGGCCCCCAGCTCCTACCGTCGGCTTGGGTCTCAGGGACGCGGACTCTCAGCCTGAGGGCCCTGATCTGCTCCCGCCCCAGTTCCGCTTGGTTAGGGCCGCTCCCGTCCCACATCTTTTCATCAGCTTCCCCGGCCGGCCCCGGGGACACTTGTGAAGGGAAGTCAGGGGTCGGGCTGCAGTCTCTGTTTTCCGGAGCCTCTTGGAAAGCCCAGGAGACCCCTCCCAAGGGCCCAGGCCGACCTGAGCGGAAGAGCCCCCGGTTCACCCCCAGTATCTGTGCCTGGAGGTAACAGGTCCCTCCTTATTGTACTCACAGCCCTGGGAACTACACCCCTTGGGAAAAAAGAGAACTAAAGTCATGTGTAAGGACTGTACTTGGAGAATGGCCTCTGGAGAGGGGAAGTGCCCGAGACACCTGAGGATCCAAGAATGTTTCCAAACAAAGAGCCCCAGGGCACTTCCTCCAGGGAATTCTGAAAACTTCTGCTCCACTAGGGGGAGGAAGAAGCTGCACAGACTCACCTCTTGGCCCCAGAGACTTGCCTGATCCCAGCTGATCTTTTAATTCTACTGTGCAGCTGCGGAGCTGTCTCTGCGACCCCTCAGTGATGGGTTAGACTAGATGTTAGTCATGATTGACGGCCTACAGCTTTTAAAGAGAAGCCTGGGACAACTTGGGTCTTCCCAGACAGCTCCAAATGGGCTGTACCAAAGTCTTCTTCCAAGCCCTAGTTAGGACAGTTCAGATCTCTAGGGTCCACTTTATTAACCATCTTTCTCGGAGTCATTGGCTCCCAGACCTTGGGCTCTTGGTCTGGCTGCCTGGCGCCAGGCTGCCTGATTGCCTAGAGATGTATTATTAGTACCTGCTACTTATCTTTTTAGTTTCTGTTGAAGGAGAGTCTGGCTTTTTCCCTGGGGTTGGTCTCCGTGGCTCTAGTGCTAGGAATTGGACCTCTGAGTGGACTGTCTGGGAACTCTGAAAGCAGAACTTCTGGTGGGCAGGGAGGTCCACCTCTGGGCACCTGAACAGCAGCAGCTGTAGGAACAGAGATGGTCATGGACTTTGGATGTAAGTCTGGGCCCTTTGGCCAGCATTCAAGGAACATTCAAAGCTTGTATTGCCCTGCTGTCCCCTGTTTTTCCAGCTAGACCTCCCAGCCCTGACCACAGATTGCAGTCACACCAAGTTTGCCTTACTCTTTCTCACTTTGGAGCCATTGCATTGGCTGTTGCCCTTTTTGCTCCATCTCCATCTGGTCCTTTCCTATTCATCATTCATGTCCCACATGAATATTCCTCTCCCGGGAATCCTTCCCTTACCCATTGGCAAGCTAGCTGTGTGCCAGTGTGCATTCCCAAGAACCTTGAGGGTATCTCTATCTTGCCTTCTGTACAGGGCTCCTGGAAGACAGAGATATTTGCCTGTATTCCCAGTGTTGAGTCTAATACTAGGAATTTGGCCAAGCCCAGATCTTTCCAGGGGCCCATCAGCAGGTTGGATGGCTCTGATGAGCTTATGGGCATGTATCCTGAAGAAGCTGCCTCTGACCCATATGAGTCCCCCACCTCTTCCCCCCCACCCTCCACCGTGATAGATGGAGAAGACCAGGGTTTTGCCCCAAGGAGTGGCTCACTCTGGCCAGGCCCCTCTGTGTCAATAGATGTTATTGTGAAGATTGCTGGCCCTGATTGACCTATCTACTGGTCCTGGCCCCTGTCTCGGTGCTGTTCTTATTGACTCTTCCTTTTGCCTTGGAGGTGCCAAGCGCTGGTTTGCGGATACCCAGGCAGATCTGCAGTGCCTAATGCCATGAGCGTGGTGGTGCAGCATGTGGAGGAGAAAGCTGTGCACTCCTGGTCGCGGATCACCACGGCAGGGAAGAAGGCCCTGGAGGAAGCGTTGCTTGTCTTTAACCCCATGAGCCAGGATCTCAGTGCCACTGAGGCCCAGCTTGTGGCCTTCCTGCAGGGCCTGCGGGATGATGGCTTCCAACCTACCATCCTGCGCAGCGGTGATGTCTATGGCTATAGTTCGTGCACAGCCAACCCCCCAAGCCAGACAAAGCTTCAAGCTCGTGCCCCCACCCCAGCTGCCACATCACCTCCAGCCAGTGCTCCCCGAACTGCCATGCGGCTGCCTGCAGGCCGGGCCACGCTGCTCCCCATGCCACTGTCTGGCAGGCTGGCCAAAGCATCCACACCAGCCCTCGCCAAGCATGCCACCACCAACCTGCTACTGAGCTCCCTGAAGCAGTCAAGTGCCAGCCGTGCCCGGGGTGCAGCAGTGGGCTTTCCCACCCACCTCTATCCAGGTGTCTACCCTGCCATGCGGCTCTCCGTTGTCCTTGAGGCCCTGGTTCCACTCAAGACTCCCATGGCCTGCTTGGGTGCCAAGCACAAGGCACAGTCACTGCAGCTCTCACTTGCAGACTCTCCCCTGAAGCTGCGGAAAGGTCCAGGGAAGAGGCTGGGGAATTCCCAGCCCAAAGCTCCCAGAAAAGCCACAAGCAAGGGCTCCAAGTGTCTGACTCGAAGAGGCCCCAGGGCTGGACCCCGACAAGGCACTGGGCCCCAGAGCAAGGCCTACAAAGCCTCTGGTTCCTTCAGTGGCCCACGAATGAAAGGTGGCTGTGCTCTGGGCACCAAAACAGCCCAGGCCAAAGCTTCCCGTGCCCAGGCCAAGGTGTCTCGAACACAAGCCAAAGCTGCCAAGGCCCGGGCAGAAGCCAAGGCAGCACGGATCAAGGCCAAGGCCAAAGCCAAGGCAGTGCGGGCCAAGGCTAAGGCCAAGGCAGTGCGGGCCAGGGCCAAGGCCAGGGCAGTGCGGGCCAGGGCCAAGGCCAAGGCAGTGCGGGCCAGGGCCAAGGCCAAGGCAGTGCGGGCCAGGGCCAAGGCCAAGGCAGTGCGGGCCAGGGCCAAGGCCAAGGCAGTGCGGGCCAAGGCCAAGGTGGCTCGGACCCAGCCCAGGGGCAGGGGCAGGCCAAAAAGGTCTGTTCAGGCCAGGACTGCAAGGAGGGGCCGGAAAAGCTGCCCTGAGACTGTGGGACAGAAGAGGAAAAGGACTGAGGAGGCAAAGGATCTTCCTCCCCAGAAGAGAACACGGCTTGGGCCCCAGTCCCCTAAGGTATGGCTAGGACCTGGAACGGCAAAGCTGCTGAAATTCCGGGCCATCAAGGTGGACAGGCAGTCCTCAGATGATGAGGTGCGGCAGCAGGCTCAACGGATCCTCCGTGTGAACCTTTCCCCTGTAATACGACTTCAGCCATTGCTGCCATACTCAGCACCCTGATTTCTTCACGTAGCAACGTTTGGGGAAACTGAGCCCAGTTGTCTGTATGGCCAGTGGCACAGTGTGCAATGCCCATGGATTCCACAACCCTAAAGACTCTGGGTGCCTCTCCAGGGCCCTGGGAGCCACCAGCCTCCTTTCAGAGACGGGAGGATGTGGGGTGGGGTGGGCGGACTTCAAGTTGTATGTCCACTATTCCATCTATCACGTTTTATACCTTTCCACCTTCCAGTCTCCCTGCCCACACTCCATGGTCTTTTTTTGTATATGTGACTGCTGGTAGGCCAGCTTGGGTGTTTAGAAAAGGTAGCCCCAGGAACAGGAATGCCAGAGAGGGTCCTGGTAGCCCAGGGAAGGTCATGGATGTGAGTGAAGGGCAGCCTCCAGGCCTCTGAGGGCAGGGGCAGAGCCACTCTAAGGTGGGACACCTCCCCTTGGGGCTGCCCTGGTTTGATAATCCGGATGCTCCCTTGGAGGAGGACAATAGGTGGCTCTGTGGGGAAACTTGCAGCCTGCAGGTTTTTAGGCCAGGGAAGGGGAGGTGCAGACAGCCTGGCCTTGTCTTCCAGTTTACTCTGGCTGAAACCTTGGAGCTTTGTGTGGGCTTGTCTGGGGCAGGGCGGGGCCTAAATCGGCTGAAGTACTTCTGCCTATTCTTTTCTCTAATTCTTTCAGGAGAGGGACTATTGTCGACTTCCCCAGTTGGTGGCAAGGGGTTGGGGCTTCAGTCAGGGGCCAGGGTAGCTCTGGGTTGTAGGGCCACAGAGTCCCCTCACTGACCAAGGAATTATATTGGATGGGTGGAGTGCTGCAGTCTCTGAGCATGGAGAGTTTCCACACTGCCTCTCAGTGCTTTCTGCCTGGGTTCCAAGTGCTCTATTCCCAGGTCCAGCCTCAGCATGTCTTCCAACAGGGGCCTGTATGTTCAGACATTATTGGTCCTTCCTGCTTTGGAGAGGGGACAGAGCCCTGAGCCCTGAACAAAACTAGCTCCCTGCCCATCTGCCAATCCATCACTGTCTGCCCAGCCTGAAAGGCAGTGGCTGGGGCTGTCGGGGAGGGGGATACATTCCCCAGAGGCTCCTGGAGATGAACAGCCTTTCAGAGCTAGGGGTGGAAGCCTCATTTGAATGAGAATTGGATCTTTTCTGTCTGAGGGTTAGTCTGAACCCTGGCTGCACCAGCAGCAGCTGCGTTGGATGGCGGACCTGTAAAGAAGCTCTGCTTCTTGGTGCCCCCTCCCCACCTTTCTTCTGCATCTGGTGACTGCTATTAATATCCTTTCCCTGGGCACGGCCTCTCTTGGTTTCCCAGGCTCTGGGGACACCCCCCCCCCCTTCTCCCAGCTGCACCATGATTCCACAACCATGCATGCTCCTTGCCTCTGGCATCCTTGAACTCATCTACCATGTGAGTATGGGGAAGGACCTGAGGGCAACACTCAGATCCTTAAGGGCAGCCCAGCTAGGGGCACACTCTGTATTCTCTCTCTCTGGCCTGATTCTAGCTCCAACAGTCCAGGACCCCCAGCCGGGCTAGCCCCTCCTTTCAGCTCTGCTGCTACCAATGGGTGAGAGGTGGTCTCTACCTGAGAGCCATCTGGAGGGGGAGAGGAAATCATCGGGCCTCCCTGTGGGATGGGGTGAGGTGGGGGGGCGTACCCCTAGGATCTCTATACTCAGACCCTGCCCCTCCCAGTCCAGGCTCCCAGAGCAGCTGCCCGGGACGTGCCAGACAAACTTCCTCCACCCGGCTGCTCAGGCTGCTACCCACCTACCAGCAACCTGATTATTGGCTGTGGCCAGGACCTTCGATCCTCATCCACCTGTGGCCTCCATGGCCCTGAACTCTACTGCATTGTCAGTAACCTACAGGTAGGGAGGAGGGTACGGGCTCTGGAGATGGCATCTTGGGCAGGTTCAGCACCTGTGGGAGTTCAGGTCATTGACAAGGGCCAGAGGGAGAGGGCTGTGCTGTGAAATTTTGGAGGGGGTTGTAGCCAACCAGGCACCTCCTACCTAGACAGTCTCATTGGGCATCCCTCCAGGATGCTGAGAATTGCTTCTTTTGTGACTCTCGGGACTGGAAAAGCCATGGCATTGAGAACGTGATCTCCCAGAGTGGTCCTGGTGGCGAGCAGAGGGTGGTGAGGGTCCTTGTGTACCCATGTGTGCAGGGCTGGGATCAGGGTCAAGGCCTGGCCACTGACCAGCCCTTGTGGTTACAGGTGTTGAGAATGTCACCAGCTGGACCTAGAAGATGCCTTTTACTTTACCCACCTCATTATGACTTTCAAGGTGACCCACTGCCCGAGACTGAAAGCTTATTCTCTGCCTCCTGACCTGATGGCCACCGGTGATGTTTGCCCCTGGTGACCCAAGGACCCCCTCCTATCCCCAGACATTCTGGCTCTGCTCCTTGAGTGCTCAGTGGACCATGGCCACTTCTGGCATGTGTACCGCTACTTTGCCCACAACTGCTTAGGCCTCTTTCCTGGGATTCCTCTTGCCCCTGGCCACAGAGTCAGTGACCTCATCTGTGAGCAGCATTACTTAAGACATCGAGACTTCCACTGAGGGAGAGGTCAGGCCCAGAGGAAGGGGGGTTAGGCCCTGGGATGAAGCCAGAAGCTCAGGCTTGCTTCTTAGGTAATTTCAAAGTTCTGGATCCAGCCATTCTGGTGGAGAACCCAAATAATACCAAGGTTCAGGGTAATTATCCCCACAGCCAGTCCTGTACTCCTTTTTTGGGAAAACCAGATACCCCCGGTGGGAAGTGAGGTCTTACCTGGCTATGCGCACCGCAGGGCAGGGTGGCGGGCAAGCCAGCCCAGTCCCCCAAGGATTGTTTCCCAGCTCTGCTGCATTATGGTCCCTGTTACGGCTCCCCATTCCTGTCCCATGTTCCCCATACCTGTGCCCAGTGCATAGGGACTGGCCTGGGTAGCAGTTTTCATCTCTGTCCCTTATCTCTGCCCCATCGCTGAATTCCTTTGTGAGGCCCCATTGTGGTCATCACTGCTGGCCATGCCAGCCCAATCTTTGTCCCCCACCCCTGTTCCTATCACACTGTACCTCATAACTCTCCCCTTTGTGAGCCGCTGTCACTGTTCCCCATCACGGCCCCCTGTCTGCCCTCCCCACTTTGATTCATCACCCTGGCCTTGATTGGTACCCTGCGTTCCTGAAGCTGCCTCCAGGTGGCGCCAGGGCGTCTCTGGGTGTGACCTCTTCCTTGTAAAACAGAAGTCTTGTTAAAGGACTAGAGAGACATAATCATAACCCAGCAGGGCAGCCCAGAGCCAGGCCAGGAGAGTACCAGAGCAGGAGGACAAACCCCAAAGTAGCTTTTTCTCTACATTCTACGTTCTCCACCCACCTTGACATCGATTATTACCAACTACTTACCCTGAGCATGCGTGCACATACACGTCCCC
>NW_020171816.1:922342-934525 GCF_003031525.2 Neophocaena asiaeorientalis asiaeorientalis
TGTGTGCTCCTCTGATCAAGAGAAAGGGGAGGTCTGGCAAAGAGATACAGGAGGTGGCCTCGGCTTGGTAGCTGACTTAAGCTGTGAGGAGCAAGAGGAGCCATGGCCCCATCTTTCCATCCATGTGTACATTTAACAAGTGCCCATGGAGCCCCACTGTGTGCCAGGCATCTTCTGGGCCTTGCTCAGTGGTGAGCAGATAGACAAGTTATCTGTCTTGGAGCTGACATAGAAATGAGAAAGGCAGTCAATAAATAAACATACCTTATGTGGTTTGGCTGGATAATAAGCTGATTTCTAATGATGGGCTGGGGACTGGAATCCTTTACTGCCTTGGGGAAGCAGGTTTCCAATATCTAGAGATACCAGAAAGGGGTGTCCAGGAAGCAGTGGGATATGCAGGTCTCAGCTCAGGAGTGATAGCAGGTCTGGAGCAGTGCAGAGGTGGGATGATCACCATTAGGCTGTGGTCATCCTAAAATGGTATAATCAGGGGAGCAGGGATGGGAGAGTCCTACAGCATGGGTGCTGGAGGAGGTGGCTGCAATGATGTAGAGAGGGGAGAGACCCCCACCAATTCCTTCTCTATCTCAGCCATAGAGGGGTAACAACCAGTGGACCTGAGGGCTCTCGATCTGTCTCCAGAGCTCCTGCATGTGACTAACCTCCGTGCGAACTTCAAACTGCACACACTGGGTGACAGGCCCCAGGGGGGCTTCAAGGGACACCCCTTCTACTACTATGCCCTCTGAACTTGTGGTCCAAGGCAGCTGCCTGTGCCATGGCCATGCCTCTGAGTACAGGCCTGCACCCAGGGTCCCACCCAACGTGGAAGGCATGGTGAGTACCGTAGGAGGGGCATCCTGTGGCTGGTGGGAAGGCAAGCTGGGGGACTGGGGTAGACTCGTCTTGCCCTCCTCCCTGCCAGGTGCGTGGCCTTTGTGTCTGCTGCCACCACAGAGCTGGTACCCACCGTGAGCACTGCCAGGACCTGCACCAGGACCACCCATGGCAGGCAGCAGAGCCTGGGCACCCCCATGCCTGCCAGGCCAGCCCACTCCATATCCACCTTCCTTGTTCTGCTCCAGAATGTGAGTGTCATGGGCATGCCCGCAGTTGTCACTTTGACATGGCCCTGTATCTCGCATTTAGCAATGTGAGTGGAGGTGTGTGTGATGCATGTCAACACAAGACACCTGGGTGCCGCTGTGAGCTCTGCCAGCCCTTCTTCCACCGAGATCCCAGGGAGGCTCCCTGCTCCCTTCACTCCTGCAAACGTGAGCCCTCCAACCCCCAATCCTAATTCTGACCCTGTTCCTTCAGTTTCAATGGTGACCTCTGACCTGACTCTGTCCACACTTCTGACCCCTGATCTAGCCTGTGACTGCAACCCTTTGGGTGCCCTGGAAAGTGGTTTGTGTGATGCCCACACAGATGAAACCTCAGGCCTCCTCTCTGGGCAGTATCGCTGCAAAGTTCACTTGTGCGGCCAGTGCTGTGACTCCTCTGGCCTGGTCACTACGGCCTGAGCTCGCAGTCAAAGGGCTGCCAGTGTGAGTGACCCTCAGAGTGGACCCCCACCGCCAGGTCCTCCTTGCTCTGCCCCCAATTACTGCCCTAATAACGCATGCACCTACCTACCCCTGTAGCACTCATTAGCACCCTGACAGCCCTGTGCCTTAGCCTGCAGGTGCAATCCCCGGGGCTGCATCCCTGGCACTCATGCCTGTGATCTCTCCAGTGGTGCCTATCACTGCAAACGCCTTGTCTCTGGATGGGACTGCAGCCGTTGTCTGGTGAGGTTTGACCCACCTTCTGATTTGACCTTGATTTTGGGTGCTGAGCTCCTAGAAGCTGACAAGTACAAGGTTGTAATCAGTGTGACTGCAGACTAAGCCTTGCTGGTGGGTTGGTGCCACTTCCTGATCTGGTCACTAGAGTCAGTGCCACCTTGTCTAGCTGAACCAGCACATGCCCTCAGGTGGGAGCTTTGGGAACAAAAAGAAAAGCATTTAAAAGAGTTACAACAATATTATGCACTGAATTTAAAGGTGTTTCACAGCAAAAGTGTTTGAAGGGACACGCAGTGTATCCCCTTCTTGCCTCTCCTTGAACATTACAAATCCTTTGTTTAACTTTTATTTTACCCCTGGCTGTGACCTCATTTTCTTACCTCTTACCTCCCCTCCATGAAGCCGTGCAGGAGTACACCAGGGTCTCCTCTCCACTTCTCAGCCAGAGGCAGAAGAGCATTAAAGCCCTGGGCTCACCCTTGCTTCTTCCTGCAATGAGCAGTCCCAGCATATGGCCTTCCAGGCTCCTGACCCTCCTCTCCTTGCCCAGGTCTTCCTGTCCTTTCTCCACCCACCTACTTTCTCTTATAGCCCAGCTTCTGGGGTCTGAGTAGTGACTCACTAGGCTGTCGGCCCTGTGACTGTGACTTTGGGGGTACAAGGCAGGGACTGGGGGTCCAGGTCAAAGGACAAGAATTGGGAGTTGACTCTGTCCCGTCCCCACCCGTACGCTGGCTCAGGTGTTCTGCAAGGTAGGGCCTCTGCCTCTGCCGTCCCCACCTGTCTCCACCACTGCCGTGAACACTGGTCTGGGTACTTCTGTGCTGGCCTCGACCAGGCCACTACTGAAGCTGAGCTTGGTCTGGGCCTCCAGCCTGCTGACCCCCAGCTGCTTGTGAGTGTCCAGGAAGGGCAGGGGCAGGAGAAAATCAAGGCTCACACCTTGGTGCTCAGGGGAGGGAGAGAGTGTCCAGAGAGAGCTAGTTGGAAGAAGAGGCCAGACAGGGTTAGGAAGGTGAGGCAGGTCCAAGTGAGGCAGCATCAGCATGGTCAGAAGTTTGGTGTCTTGGATGGAGTCCATATTCCCAGGACAGGGAATTCCCTGGCAGTCCTGTGGTTAGGACTCCCAGCTCTCACTGCCTCAGGCGAGGGTTTGATCCCTGCTCGGGGAAGCAGGATCCCACAAACTGCACGGCGCGGACAAAAAAATCCTCACCCAGGACAGTGTGGGAGGACACTGACACCTGACTTGCCCACAGGGAGCCCCCGAGCCTGCTCCTCCCAACTGTACACAAGCCCCAGGGACCTCCCCTGGTTGGCTCAGGCCCCGACTTCAGAGAAAGTGTGTCCCTCGATATGCCTCCACCCTGCCAGGTGAGCCTGTTACAAATACCAGCTGCCCAAGGTAAGGAGTGTGAGGAACAGGGTTGGGTCACAGGCCACTAGGTCTTAGTCGGGATGGGCCCAAGCCCTGGGGCTATGAGTCCCTGGGGTCTTAGAGGAATGGGAATCTAAATCCTGAGGGTCCTAGGTCCTGGAGTGGTCTGGACCTGGGAGTCAGTGTCTCACATCCAGGCCCCAAAGGAGCCCCTGCCCCTGCATCAGGGAGCTGGCTGTACACTGTGGACTGGCTCAGACTTTGCACGTGTGGTTGATGGGGCTGGCCTCTCTCTTCTGGCACCCATAGTGCCTTCTGCCTTGGAGTGTGACATTGTCCTACGCTATGAGACCCAGGTCAGTAGCATGGGTGCCAGGCAGGTGGATGGGTGGTGCTGGGTGGTGGGTAGGGGCAGCTCTATGACCACTGACCCCTAACCCTAGGCATCTGAAGAGTGGCAGGCATTAGTCAGGGTCCATGCTCAATCCCAGCCCAGCAGTACCCGCTGTGCCCATCTGCTGCCCTCAGAGCAGCTGTTCTAGGTGGCCTTGACCCAGATACACAGGTAGGCTAGACCCCATGACCCCCAAAATACCAAGACCCTGTTATGTAGCCAACACATTCAAAGCAATACCCAAACAAAGTAGAAACCTTCCAATATGGAATACCATCATGTCATAGAACAATCAAAGCAGGGACCTAATTTAAAACAGGGCAGGGTTTAAGAAGTTGGTCTTTTTCCATTGGTTGTATGATGAAATGTTGGACCCCATATCTGCGCAGTGGAAATGGGGCATTCCTGGGACCACATGATCATGACCTCCTTACCCCACCCTGACTCCTCTCCCTGGTCCCTGCAGAGCTGTGTTTCTATCCAGACTTTTCCACTTTGAACCTGGAACACGCTACTCCATAACCCTGTGGCTATGGCAGACCAAGGGGGTGCAGAGACCTGGGAAGGGGGCACCATCCTTCTGGACTCGGTGAGATCCTAGGGATTCCACCCCACATCTGGGTGGAGACACAAATTAGCAGGACAATATGGATGCAGTGGGCTCAGGGGACAGGGGATTGTGGAGACATAGAGTTGCACCAAGAGGATTGAGACAGGTGGAGAGTGTAGGGAGGGGGAATCAGTCAGGGGAAAAGCACATGCCAAGGATAGAAGGTGAGACTGGCAGGTGCCAGACCTCACAGGAACTTGTGGGCCAGGCGAAGGGCTTATCCTGGGGAAATGGGGAGCCCTGGAAGGGATTTGAGCAGGGAAGAGACATAGGGAGGATGGATTGTTAGGGGGAAGCTACTTCAATGATTCTGAATGAGAGGTGGCATTGCCTGGACTAGATCAGGGCTATTGGAGAGGAAGGAGAAACAGAATCAGAAGAGAAACAGGAAAGGGGTGGGAAGGGGCTGTGAGGGCCAACGTACAGAAGTTCCATTGTAGGTGTTAGTGAGTGGGACTGGGTTCACTACCCCCTGCCTTCCACCCTTTACCTTCCTAGTAGGTTGTGCTCCTGCCACAGGTGAAAGGGTTGCCTGGACTGAGGTCTGTGGACCCTGGGGCCACGGGGCACTTGCAGGAGCTCCACAAGGCGGGCTGCATGGAGGCAGCGAGGATGAGCCTCTCCAACACTATGCCTGAGGCCTGTGTCCACCTTGCCGGCAGCATCTCTGCCCTGTTCCAGGGGGGTGGACTTGGTGAGTGTGTGGCCCTGGTTTGAGGGGGCTGAAGGATAGGGGTTGCAGGAGACACCATGAGGTTCATCTGATCTTACCCCTTCTCCTGGCAGCATGTGAGTGCCACCCCCAGGGTTCACTGACCACCGAGTGTGCCCTGCTGGGTGGGCAGTGCTGCTGCCACCCTAACATTGATGGTCGTACCTGTGACCACTGCAGGCCTGGAACATATGGCTTCCGGTCCACTGGCTGCCGTGGTGAGCCCTCAGGGCCAGTGGGTGTGGGGTCTGGGACCAGCCATCTCCTTTCTCTAGGGCTTGATTGCCCTGTCATTTCCCACAGAGTGCTGCTGCCACACCAAGGGTGCCACCAATGCCATTTGTAACCCTGTGAACGGGCAGTGCCCCTGTCGGGCAGGCCTTGCTGGTCGCTGCTGTGACCACTGCCTCTATGGCTGGTGGAGCTTCCCATGCTGCCAACCCTGTGCCTGCAATGGAGCTGCTGAGTTGTGCCATCCACTCACAGCAGTCTGCCAGGACTGCCATGGGGCCACAATGGGCCAGCACTGTGAGAGGTGAGGCTGCCACTGGAAGGCTTGGGGAGGGATCGTGATGAGTGGGCTAGGCCCCATTCCATGTGCTACTGCCCCCAGGTGCTTGGATGGCTACTACGGAGACCCCACCCTGGGCTCAGGGCCAGCAGAGGCTGGCCCTGCCTCTGTCCTGGGCACCCTGGCTCAGGCATCTATCATGGGACTTCCTGCCATGTGGACAGCACCAGTGGATGTGTCCTGTGTCTCTGTGCATCTGGCTATGCAGGTGAAGCATGGTTGGCAGCGACAAACCCATGGCCCTGCTCACTTGTTCACAATCCCATCAGGTCCACGAGGCAAATCTTTGCCAGTGTCACCTGTGTGTTTGAGCTGCAGGGCGCACTCCTCTCCTCAAGAAGTTCCCATTCTTGAGGAATTATAGTAATGGAACTTGTAAGCCAAGAAGATGGGTCATAATATAGCTATTGTGTCCTCTGCCCTCCTGGCTGGACCTCAGACCTTTTGGCTGGTTAAGTGGGACCCAGAGGCCCCAAAGGTACCGGAAGACTACTGAGGCAACCCACACATACCCCAATCCACTCCAGGCCCCCGCTGTGACCGCTGCTCCTTGGGCTACTTTGGGCACCCTTGGCCAGGAGATGACCCCAGAAGGAGTCTGTGCCAGCCCTGCCAGTGCAACAACAATATTGATCCCGTGATCCAGCCGCCTGTGACCCCCCACAGTGGACACTGCCAGCACTGTCAGCACCACAGCCATGGCCCTGGCTGTGCCCACTGCGGGCCTGGCTTCCAAGGCAGTGCCCTGCACCAAGGGGGCTGCCGGCATGAGTGTGTGAGTGGGATGGGTGAGGGTATCCCAAGGTGGGGGGTGCGTTCTCTTTCCTCAGACCCCGTCAAGCCCTTCCTCTCCCCAGGCTGTGGCTGGGGCCGCCAGGGCACCATACCTGCGAGGTGCCTGTCTGGGGCTGAAGCCTGCTTCTGCAACCAGGTCAGTGGGCAGTGCCCCTGCTGCCCCCACACGCTGGGGCGGGACTATAGCCGCTGTGCCCCCCTCTTCTGGAACCTGGGGGTGGGCCCCGAGGCTGCGAGCCCTGCAGCCGCCGTGCCCAACACACTTTGCAGCCAGTGTATCACCCAGTGAATGAGCCCTTGTCACACATAGCATGTGGCAGTGGCCAGGTGTGAGTGAATGTGTGTGCCTGTGGTGTGATTTATGGCTGGTGTGAGTGTGAGTGTTAATGTGACTACCAGCAGCAGTGTGTGTGGCTGCAAGCAGCTGTGTGTGCTCTTGTGCAACATTAGCTATGAGCAGACATGAGACCATGTGGGCCCGACCCCACGTGCCACCGTGTGTTGGCGTGTAGGTGAAGCACTGTGAGTGGGTCATGGCAAGCAGAACGAGTGTGGCATGGGTGGGGCCGGGTGCAGCTGGGAAGGAGGCAGAGGAGGCACGGGCTGAGGGGGAGGATTGGGAGATGCAGGCAGAGATGGATGGCCGTGGGAAGCGAGTGTTTCCAGGAGGAGAGACGTCAGGGACTGAATGAGATGAGGTCTGAAGTGTGTTCTCGAGTCCTTGGTGAGGAGAGGGTGGGAGTCGGCGGGTGAGCGTGTGGAAACAGTGGGGTGCTCCACTCAGGACACAGAGGAGCAGGTCAGGAGTTGAGAACCCAGAGGGCCAGTCTGTGGGAGGCGAGGCTGGCAATGTAGGGACAAGGTGGGGGCCGGCCAAGGGGGTCAGACCAGAGGAAGCAGGAGGGGAGAAGCCCTCAGCCAAGCACAGGTATGAGTGCTGCCTGGACAGGAACAGGGCTGAGAGGAGGCGACTGTGTGCCGCCTCTGAGCTCTCCTTTCCTTCTTCCTCCCCCAGAGGAGGCTCTTTGTTTCTGCGGACTGGCCACACACTCTTCCTTCAGGTCATGGGTCAGTGCCCCTGCCAGGCAGGATTTGGGGGCTGCACGTGCTCCTGGTATCAGGATGGGTACTGGGGTGACCCAGAGCGGGAGTGCAGAGGTGAGCAGGGCATTCACACAATCCACCACCAGGGGTGCGGCTGTCCTGATGGGATCCTCCCTGTGGGATGGCAGGGGAGCCACCAGGTTGTCCTGAGGGAGAGCACGTGTTTATTGCTGTTTTCTCCAAAACTTAAAGAAATACTCATGAAAACAGCTGTAGGGAAAGAGTGTTGGCAAGGCCAGGTCGGGTAGGCCTGCGGAGCAGACACATTGGGTGGTTCTTTCCTGACCCCACCTGCCAGTCTTGACCCAAACTGACCTCTCCCTGGGCTGTAGAGCACCTGGAGCCCTGTGCTGTTTTCCTGCCCAAAGGCTGCCATGCAGTATGGCCTCTCTGGCTGGGGTAGATGCCAGTACCCATGACCATCCTCTCTTTTTTTTTTTTTGCTGTACGCGGGCCTCTCACTGTCGTGGCCTCTCCCATTGCGGAGCACAGGCTCCGGACGCGCAGGCCCAGCGGCCATGGCTCACAGGCCTAGCTGCTCCGCGGCATGTGGGATATTCCCGGACCGGGGCACGAACCCGTGTCCCCTGCATCGGCAGGTGGACTCTCAACCACTGCGCCACCAGGGAAGCCCCCATTCTCTTTTTTTAAAAAAAAATTTTTTTAATTTATTTTGGCTGTGCTGAGTCTTAGTTGCGGCACGTGGGATCTTTTTAGTTGTGGGGTGCGGGATCTTAGTTGCGGCATGCATGCGAGATCTAGTTCCCCAACCAGGGATCGAATCCGGGCTCCCTGCATTGGGAGCGCGGAGTCTTACCCACCGGGGAAGTTCCCCCATGGCTGCTCTGAGCAGTGGCTTAGGTGAGGCTCTCATACTCACACAGGGTCATTCTCCTCCTCAGGCTTCTTGGCGGCAAGCCTAGTGTGAGTGCTGCTTGCTCCCTACCCTGAACCTCTCTCTCCCCCACAGCCTGTGCCTGTGACCCCCAGGGCTCCATCTCCCCCAGCTGTGACCCACACACAGGCACCTGCTGCTGCAGAGAGGGCATCTCAGGGCTGAGGTGCCAGGCATGTGCCCGTGGCTCCAGAGGTGGCTTCCCACACTGCATGTCCTGCCCTCCCTGTTTCACCTCCTGGGACCAACACCTGGCTCTGCTCCAGCTACAGCTGGACACTGTGGCCCACAAAGTGGCCACCTTACGCCAGGGGATGCCTGGCTGGGGTGCTGGGGGCACCTGCAGGCCTGGAGGGGGTACTCCAGCAGGCCCAGACACTCCTGGAATCTCCTTCCCCCGCTGTGGGGCCCCAACGACAACTTATGGAACGGATAGCTGGACTCAGGCAAGGGGTCTGGGGCCAGTAGGAAGGAGGTCTCCAGCTAGCCTCCCAGGGTCAGGGATTCAGAGGGTCTTGGGTTGGCCTGTCTGAGTCCTGGTTCTGGGAGTGAGGTGAGTTTTCTTGAGTGAGGAATCAGGGAGGAAAGGGCATCTCTGGCCAGGCTGATACTCCATCCTCCCACAGACCGGAAACAACTGCATTGGCCCAGACACTGTGGGCCAAAGGACAGGTTGTAGCAGAAAGAGAGCCATGGGTTAGGGGGCAGTGTGAACATCTGGAAGAATTATCCCAGAAGCTAGACTGTGTCAAGGGCTTGGCCTGGCTCAAGAAGGCCACAGGAGCCCAAGGTGAGGCCAAGTAGGCAGGTAGGTGGGCCGCAGGTGATGGTGGGGTCTAGGCTGGGGCAGGAGGAAGGGACCAGGTGCCTTTGCTTACATATCTGGGGGACCCAGGAGTCTGACTGACCCTGCCAGTGGAAGCCCTGAGCCAACCCTGTGTCTATTGTTCCTATCCCCTGCAGGTGCTGAGGCCCAGGCCTCCTCAGCTGCCCTGCTTTCTCAAGAGGCCATGCTTACAGCCCAGGCTGTGGCCACAGTTGGAGGACTAGACAGCATCCTGGGACAGGCCCAGGAGGCCTGGTGGTGGACAGAGAAGCTGCTGTGGGGGATGGGCCGACCCAGAGGGACAGCTGTGTGGCAGCTGAAATTGAGGGGCTGGTCCACAGGGTCCAGAGGCGTCACCCTCAGCTTCTGCAGCTCCTAGTCAAAGCTGGAGTGGTAGGTGGAGATATGGGTCACTGTGGGAGGCTTTGCCAAGGCGAGGACTCTCTCCTAGGGGTAAACTGGGTGTAGGGCAATGGGAGCGCTGGGACATGCATTCCTCACTGGATCCCCTAGGAATCGGGGACCATTCCCCTAGGGGTCGGGGACCTCGGTTGGTTTATGTTCCTGTACCCTGTGGTGTTCTCTCTTGTCCTGGGACCCTGCCTACCTCCCAGTGGGCTCTGGTTACCTCCCATAACTCCTCCTATAGCCTGGACATGGCAGTCACAGCCTTGGAGCAATGTCAGCAACTGGTACAGAGCCATGGGGGCTGTGGAGGAGAGCATGGTGGGAGTCACAGTGTACCATGGCTTGGCCATGGGATTGCAAGAGACATATTCCACATCTGACCCACCCCTACCAGCAACAGCAAATCCAGGCCTCTGCAAGCTCCACGGGAATCCAGGCCTGGGAGATGTGGCGTCATGCAAGGGGGTCTGGGGTGTGGCCACCATGGCTCACACGCAAGCAACTGTGCAGCCCATCCAGCATTTCCTCTTGGGTACATGTCTGCTTGTGTGTCTGAGGTCAGGGGCAGGGGCAGGTGGGCATCCAGGACACTGCTATGATACTCCTTCTAGAATGAGGAATACTCATCAGGGCTGACCAGGGATCAGGTGGGAGCACTAGTGTGCTTCTAAATGTTTAACAAGTGGGGCCTGGGGGTCAGGAGGAACTGATTCCTAGTGTTTGTCAATTTCTATGGCGTCAGTAATCCCCACCGTGACTGATTTCATTCTGCCTGTCATTTAACAACTGATTCACAGAATTCCTGAAAATTTAACAATTGGCTCTTGGAAGCCTCTAGCACACCATGTAGTCATGTCAGAGGCAGTGTCAGTGAGAGATTAGGGTCAAAATTCGTTGGGTCAAGGATCGGAGTTCACATCCAGGATCCCTACCTCCATCCCCACAGATGCTGTGAGTGTGGAGCTGGTGGCATGCCATGTGCTGGCGGTGCCCCTCCCCCAAGGTGGGGCAGCGGGCATTGCCCTCCTGCTGGATCAGATCCAGGGTGCCCTCCCTGTGCCAGATGCTGTAGGCCAGGAGCTGCCCAAAGCTGAAGGTGTTCTCCATCAGGCACAGCAGACCAGGTTAAGGGCCAGGAGGCTGGAGGTAGAGGTCAGAGGTTGGGGAGGAAAGGAATGCTGGACTGCCTGATCATCTGTGTCCTTCAGGGAGGGTACAGCCAGGGCCTTGGACCAAGCGCTGGATGTTTAGGGAGTGCTGACTGAGGTGGGAACTCATGCAAGGGCTGCAGAGCAAGGACTGCAGGTCTTGAAACAGACTTCGAGGTCTGGAAGCCAGTGTACAGGAGGTGATACCCCACCCATACCCCTCAGCTCCCTCACACCTCTTGCTCAGAGGCTGCTGTGATCCCCATTCTTTCCCTGAGATCCTTGACCAGTTGTGATACCACAGTGCTAAATACCCTGACCATGTAATGCTCTACCTTGCTGTGACCTCTCTGTGATTCCCTAATCTTTGCCTCAGGTGGCAGGCCACCTGGCCTGGGTGGCACTGGCAGTGGATGTGACCCCGGTCCTTGGGCATCTGTCCAGTGCAGCTATGGCTCTCAGGACCTGTTTGGCCCTGAGTCAGTGGCAGGCCCAGGAGGCAGAAGAGTGAGCAGCACATGCCTTGGGTGTGGCTGGGAGCCTGGGCAAGGTGAGATGGGAAAAGTGGACATTAGGGTCTCAGGGACACCTCTGGAATAGTGTGAAATGGGGTTTAGGCTGGGACTGGGCTATGCCAGGCTGAGGCAGGGTCTCAGTTCTAAAAGCCCCTGCCCCCCAAACCCAGGAACTTTGGGTGGCAATGTGTTTGGGACTGTAGAGTCTACGTGGGGTGGGGTTTCAGATCTAGTCTTGCTCTAGGAATTGCAGGTGGCCCAGTTAGGTGTGGTGGAGTTGCAGGAGGGCACGCATAGCCCGGTGGCCACGGTGCAAGATGCAGAAAAGCGGGTACAGTGGGCATGAGCTGAGGGCCAAGAGTTTCTAAAGCTGGCACAGAACAGCTAGAGCTGCCTAGAGGGTACATGGCTGGGCCATGGTGGGGTGGGTATGGGGGGTGGTCAGGGTCAGAAGGGAGGGTCAGAGTTATAGGGATGGTGTGGGAGGGTCAGGGAAGGGTGCAGGTCAGGTCCAGATTCATATAGGGGTCAGGTCCAGATTCATATAGGGCTCAGGCTGGGGTTAAAGTCTAGAACAGGAGGTCAAACGTTAATTAGGGTTACAGCTTATTTAGGGCTGGGGTCAGAGTCAGGGTCAGAGATTAGGACCAGAAGTCAGAGCCTGGCTCAGATGACCCTGATCCCCAGGGTTGGAGCGCCACTTGGCTCAGAATGCGCAGGCACTGGGCAAGAAAGTGACCACCCTGTGGGCCCTGGAGCAGCAGGCAGCAGAGCTGCTTGATCACATGCAGCTGTGGGCCATTGTGTACACCACCTGCTGACTGCTGTCTGTGGATGCCAGTAAGAGGGACTCTGGGACTACCTGGGTGACTCAGAGTGACCCCAGAGTGACCCAGGAATCTCCTGACCTTGAGAGACCAGAGGCACCACTGAGTGCCTGCTGATCCTGAGCGACCTCTATGTGACACCATGTTGTTTTCCAGTGGCCCTCTGACCTTGAGAAACTGGGAGGCGGCGGGTGTCGGGGGGTGGGG
>NW_020171816.1:934545-959065 GCF_003031525.2 Neophocaena asiaeorientalis asiaeorientalis
ACCATCAAGTGCCCCTGAGATCCTGATAGATCCTTATCTCTGAGTGAGCTCCAATTCTGAGCCCCCTCTAATATCCCTGAGCCCCTCAGATTGACTACATGACCCCCCGGGTGTCTGGAGACCCCTCCTCCACATAACTGGTGCGACTCCCAGCAACTCTTCAAGTCCAGCAGATTGACTGCCCCCCCTGCCCAGACTCTCCCTGTGAAGCCTAATGATTCCCCTGAAGAATCCCAGCTTTCTCCCCTGGGCCTACACCTCTGGGGTACTCTCCACCTGACCCCAGGCAGTGGGCGCAGCTGTGGCAGCTCAAAGCCACCCCGACAGGGCCCTACAGACCCCCAGAATCCGTGGTCCCTACCGCAGTCCCAGGGGCCTGGGTGGGGCATGGGCTCTGGGCAGCACGCATTCCAAGCCCGGGCTCAGAAGCTCTCGGTGGGCCAGAAGGCCCGGAGTGGATGAAGAGCCATAAGATCTGGATTTGCTTGCTACTGCTCTGGTCTGTTGTCAGTGACCAGCACTCATTTTCATAGTGGGAAACTGAGCTCTTCTCATGCCTACTTGTTGTTGTGATTGGGGGAAGCGGAGACCCCGGGCAGGAGATGGCCTTTCTCCATCTCCCCGCTACCCGTATGTTGTCCTGTCCTTCCGGCCAGGCTGTCCATCCCACATCCCTGAATAGGGGAGCTTGACACCCTGAGTGCACCCTTCCACCTCCCCACTGATGCTGGAGCCCTGGGACTGAAAAGCCTAATTGATGGTGACTTCCACAGCACCAACGACACTGGAGACAAAGGCTAGTTTCCATGGGCCACTTGAGGTCTCAAAGATCAGACTCCTCTTCTTTGTTTATGCCATAGCCCCTGCTTGGTGCGTCCCCTCACTATAGTGGCCTAAGGACCCCAAACCCTGTGTTCCCCTGGCTCTGTGCAGACCTGGGCATGGGGGCACAATAAAGATTTGCAGGTGAGCCAGCCTGTGTCTAGTTTCTAGAGTGAGGGTCGTTTTCAGAGAGGTGGGGGTTTCTGCATGATGTTGTGCTCCTGCCCGAGATCCGCTCCGTGCTTTGCTTCCTGCCGTACTTCCCAACTTTGCTCAAAGTCGCCGGACTCCGAGCTAGTGGAAGGACCGCCGGACAGACAGAGGACCGAGTGGGGAATCGGCCAAGGACCCACACAGGCAGAGTCAACACGGGACCCCAAGGGAGGGGATAGATGGGCATGGGCCCCAGACCTCTCATCCCCCCTCATCCTGATTCCTCTCTTCTTCAGGATGGAACGGGCCGCAGGGGAACAAGGGAGGGACCTGCGGGGACAGCCTGGGCCCTGGCAGCTTCTACTGGGCCTGCTGCTGAGCGGTGAGAGGGCCTGGTGAAGGCCTGGGGGTTGCGGGATGTGATGGTGGGTCCTGGGGTAGCTGGCTCTGGGGCTATGGGGTGGGAGTGCAGCAGAACCAGCTGACCCCCTGTTTCCAGTGCCGGCCACCGCCCTAGCCCAGGCCCTGGCCCCGGATGTGCCAGGCTGTTCTCGGGGAAGCTGCTACCCCGCCACAGGGGACCTGCTGGTGGGCCGTGCTGACAGACTGACCGCCTCATCCACCTGTGGCTTGCATGGGCCCCAGCCCTACTGCATCGTCAGTCACCTGCAGGTGTGGTTGGAGTTGAGGTGGGGGGCTGAGTCAGGGTGGTGCCCACTGGCTGAGGTACTAACGCTGATCCTGACCCTGACCCGACCCAGGACGAGAAGAAATGCTTCCTGTGTGACTCCCGGCGCCCCTTCTCTGCTAGAGACAACCCAAACAGCCATCGCATCCAGAATGTAGTTACCAGCTTCGCACCACAGCGCCGGGCAGCCTGGTGGCAGTCAGAGAATGGTGAGGCTGTGGGTGAGGTATGGGTGAGCAGGGCTGTCCACCAAGTAGCCTCAAGTCCCTGACCTCCGACTCCTGCCCCAGGTGTCCCCGTGGTCACCATCCAGCTGGACTTGGAGGCTGAGTTCCATTTCACGCACCTCATTATGACCTTCAAGGTGCCCGCGTGTCTGGGAGCCTGCTTGAAGCACCCTGCTTGGCTCCCCATTGCCCCTGAACAGAGTCCCAGCTCTTCAGCCCAGCCTCCCTGTGCTCATATGCTGTGCCCTGGCTGGATGGGAGGCTCTTTCACCTCCCACACCTTCTGTTGCCTGCCCCCTCCAGGCCTTTGTACACGCTGCCTCAATCCCAGGCTGGGTCAGGTGCTGCCTCCCTGGGCCCCATGACCGCTGAGTCTCCCCACTAGAGGTGGCTTCCCTTCCTGATCCTTGCTTGGCTTCCCCCTGGTCACCTCCACCTGTCTGTGAGCTGCTTGAGGGCAGGCCCCAGCTGGGCAGGGCTCTTGATGGGCCTGGGCTGAACTTGGGTCCTAGTGCCCGCTGATCAGCCATGCTCCCCACCCAGACGTTTCGCCCTGCTGCCATGCTGGTGGAGCGCTCAGCAGACTTTGGACGCACCTGGCACGTGTACAGATATTTCTCCTATGACTGTGGGGCTGACTTCCCAGGAGTCCCACTGGCTCCCCCACGGCACTGGGATGACGTAGTCTGTGAGTCACGCTATTCAGAGATTGAGCCATCCACTGAAGGCGAGGTGAGGGCTGGGATCTGGGCTTGGGGCAGAAGGGGGGCACGACGGGCATGAGGCAGGTCCAGTGTCTCTAATGACTCTATGCCCTTCCAGGTCATCTATCGTGTGCTGGACCCTGCAATCCCTATTCCAGACCCCTATAGCCCATGGATCCAGAGTGAGTGTTCCATTCTTTGAGGCTGGTGCAGTCCCAGCGTCCGGCTGGTGATGACTATCTGGGGCCTCAGTAGCTATTCTGGGTGCTTCCTAGGGCAGGTGCCAAGTCCAATTTAGCTCATATAGCTGTAGACAGGAGGTCTCCCAAGGTGACCTTGGCAGCTTCAGCTCCTGGGTGGGCATGGAGCAGCAAGAGCCTGCCTGGACAGCTGGCCCCCAACCCCTTTCCCCCACTTAGACCTGCTAAAGATCACCAATCTACGGGTGAACCTGACACGGCTACACACGCTCGGGGACAACCTGCTTGACCCACGGCGGGAGATCCGCGAGAAGTACTATTATGCCCTGTACGAGCTGGTTGTGCGTGGCAACTGCTTCTGCTATGGACACGCCTCACAGTGTGCACCCGCCCCAGGGGCACCAGCCCATGCTGAGGGCATGGTGAGGGTCTTCAACTGGCTGGAGTAGGGCTGGGGGCAGGGGCAGGCATGGCTGGACAGTGCTGACCACTTGCCTACCCACCCTGCTAGGTTCATGGGGCCTGCATCTGCAAACACAACACTCGTGGCTTCAACTGTGAGCAGTGTCAGGATTTCTATCATGATCTGCCCTGGCATCCGGCTGAGGACGGCCATAGTCATGCCTGCAGGAGTAAGTGAGACCCTGGCCCTCATAGCCCCAGGACTCTGTGGCCTGGCTGTGCCCTGGGCAGAACCTAGAGCTGGTTGGTTAAGCCCCTAACACCTAGGCTGTGCCTGAAGGGTATCCTGATCTTAATGCCCCTGGGGACTCCCTCAACCCTCTGCCACAGTCTGCTCTGGTTAGGGGCCCAGTATGATGCTGAAGGCTTAAAGTCCCTGAACCCCCACCCACAAATTCTGGCCTGTGGCAGGGACCTAAGGTGGCATTGGGGGCCCCTAAACCCCTTACCCTCAGGACATGGTCCCTCAAGTGCCTTTGCCCTGCTCTTCTCCCCCCGCTCCCAAGAGTGTGAGTGCCATGGGCATACCTACAGCTGCCACTTCGACATGGCCATATATCTGGCATCTGGCAACGTGAGTGGAGGTGTGTGTGATGGGTGTCAGCACAACACAGCTGGGCGCCAGTGTGAGCTCTGCCGACCCTTCTTCTACCATGACCCAACCAAGGACCTGCGAGACCCAGCTGTGTGTCGCTGTAAGGCTGGAATTGGACATGGGAGAGGGAAGGCTGATCCTGGGGTATGAGCTGAAGTGCCAGACTGCTGTGCAGGTTGCAGGGATTTGGGGTGGGGGGATGGAGGGTGGAGCCAGACTGGGAATCTAGGGTGGGGGCTTGAGAGATGACTGGTGCTGGGCTAGTTGGCATAAGGGTAACCCTGCACTTCTTTGTGCTCTCAGCCTGTGACTGTGACCCCATGGGTTCCCAAGACGGTGGTCGCTGTGATCCCCATGATGATCCTGTACTGGGGCTGGTCTCGGGCCAGTGTCGCTGCAAAGAAAATGTGGTGGGCTCTCGCTGCCAACAGTGCCGTGATGGCTTCTTTGGGCTCAGTGCCAGTGACCCTCTAGGCTGCCAGCGTATGTGCTTCCTGTCCTAACTCCTGTGCTGACCTTAACCCTTGAGCTCTTACTCTGGACCCAACTGGACACGAGCACTGCCCCAGCTCCCCAAAGTGCTGATGGGTCTCCTTCTCCACAGAATGTCAGTGTGATACACGGGGCACAGTGCCAGGGGGCACCCCTTGTGACCGCAACAGTGGAGCCTGTTTCTGCAAGCGTTTAGTGACTGGACGTGGCTGCAACCGCTGCCTGGTGCGACTGGAGGGGCTGGAGTTCTGCACTTATCCTCAGAGGATAGGGATGGGAGTGGTGTCCCTGCCCCACTGGGTGGGCGCTGAGGGCTTTGGGTCCGATCCTGGTTGAGAGGCCTCAGGTCTGGGAGGCCAAGCGTGGGAGCCAGTGGTCGGGGGGCCATGCTTTCCCCAAGGGGTGGTAGAGGCTGAGAGCCATCATTAGATTCCCTGTTGGGCAGAGAGGGGGGTCTATTTCTGGCCCTCAGCAACCTCTTCTCCCCAAGCCTGGCCACTGGGGCCTGAGCCACGACCTACTTGGCTGCCGTCCGTGTGACTGTGATGTCGGTGGTGCCCTGGAACCCCAGTGAGTACTGTATAAGGGGCCCTGGGAGGGGTGGGAAAAAATCCTGGGCGGGAAAGGGGATCCTTCTTGAGTAACCATGTGTTCCCCAGGTGCAACGAGGCCACAGGTCAGTGCCACTGCCGCCAGAACATGGTGGGGCGACGCTGTGAGCAGGTGCAGCCTGGTTACTTCCGACCCTTCCTTGACCACCTAACTTGGGAGGCTGAGGAAGCTCGGGGGCAGGTAGGGGGGCACTGTTGAAGGACAGGGCATGGGTGATACTATGGCTGGAGAGACAGGGTTATGGGTGGTGCCTGGTGTAGGGAGGGTGTCTGCCTCGGGCAGGGCCTCAACTAGAGAGCTGGGGTTTGGGGACAGGCTGTGGCAAAAGAGGCAGTGCCTTGCCTGAGCCCACACCCCCAGCCTCATTGCTTCCCAGGTACCTGATGTGGTGGCACGCCTGGTGACCCCTGGGGGGATTCCATCTTGGACTGGCCCAGGCTTTGTTAGGCTGCGGGAAGGCCAGGCACTGGAGTTCCTGGTGGCCTCTGTACCAAGAGCCATGGACTATGACCTGCTACTGCGCTTGGAGCCCCAGGTCAGACCTTGTGACACCTAACCCAGAGCTGACCCTCTGGGTGTGGGAGCATCTCATCCATCACCCCATTCCCCTAGGTACCTGAGCAATGGGCAGAGATGGAACTGACTGTGCAGCGCCCAGGGCCTGTATCTGCCCACAGCCCATGTGGGCACGTGCTGCCCAAGGATGACCACATCCCAGGGACTCTGCAACCAGGCACCAGGTGAGGACACTAATGGTAGCACCTACAACTGTGGGGGGTTGTGGGTCAGCCCTAAGCTCCCTGCAGGGCACTTGGAAGACCCCCCGGCTCATTCATCTGTTCCTTCCTTCAAGTGCCTCCTCCTCCTGCGTACTGTTTGCCAGCTGCTGCTGGGCGTGGCACTGGTCAGAGGAAGGAAGTAGACAGAACAAGACCTGCTCCTTCAGGGGTCTAAGTTCCAGAGGCCAAGGCAGGAAATAAGGGGAGCCCATTGATTGTCAGGATAGGTAGTGCCCTTGGGGGGAAGGGAGGGTGTCAGAGTACTCTGAGTGGGGATGTAACTGGTCTGACTAAGGCTTTATTATATTTTGGGTAGTATTTGTTTCATGTATCTTTTTTCATCACTTTTTTTTTAACTTTTTATCATGTAAAAATAAAAATACATAGAAACAGAGAATAGCATAATGAACCTGGCTGTACCCATTATAGACATTTTGCCAACTGTGACTTATGTTTAGCAAAGATTCCCCTAGTTTCTGAGAGGAGAATAGACCTAAAGGGCCAAGGTGGAAGCTGGGAGATCTGCTGGCAGCTATTGAGTTAGCTAAGTGACAGTGGGCTGGACACAGGTGTAGCAGTTGAGGTGGCGAGAAAAGGAAGTTTCCAGAGGGTTCCATTGGCAGAGCTGATGGCTTAGGAAAGGGAGAAAAAGTGGAAAGGTGACTCTAGGGTTTGGGGCTTGGGCATCTGGATGGCATGTGTTCTTCGCTGAGATGGAGACATAGGAAGGAGCAGTTCTGAGATGCTTAGACATGGGGGACAAGGCCAGTGGGTGGTTGGACTTCTGTGTCTGGAATTACTGGAGGGCTCAGGTTGGAGATGTAAATTTGGGACTTGTCCCTAAAGAGGTGGATCTAGATTAAATGACCAGAGAAAGGAAGGAGGAGCAGAACCAAGCTTTGGGGTACTCTAGTGTTAGAGCCCAGTAGAGAGGGAGTAGCTGGGGGATGGGGAGAAATCAGGAGTCTGCACAAGGTCCCAGAAGCCAAGAGAAGAGCGTCTCAGGAAGGAAGGCGCACTGACCTCACTGCATGCTGCTGGATGCTGGAGCAGATAAGAATAGAGGAGTGGCCGCTGGGTTTGGCTAAATGGAGGTCACTGGTGACCTTGGGACAGGCTGACTCTATGGCATGCTGGAGGGGGCAAAAGCTCCCCTGGAGTGGGAGGCTAGACAGTGGAGGCAGTGACTACAGTTAAATTTTAGGGGTTTGTTGGTCAGGAGAGCAAAGACAAAGCAGCAGCCAGGGGGAGACTCGAATCTTGAGCAAAGATTTTTTTCAGGGGGGATAAAAGAATCCTAGCATGGGTTTTCAGGCTGATGGGAATGACCTGGGGTGAGGGGAGGTGATGCAGTCTTGGTGAAGAGGAGCCGTGACTGGAGGCTGGAGGTCGAGGTTGGAGGAAGCATAAAAAGGGCATTGAGGGAAAATTGGCAAGCATTTGTGCCAGGGAAATGCTCTGGGGTTGCAAGGCTGTATGGAGTGTTCTCAGTAAGACTGTCTGCACAGGTGATGATCCCAGTGAAGGCACATTTATGGGAATTTTCTGTAGAGATTCTCTGTCAGGCTGTCCAGCTGTTTTTGGCCTGGCCCAGCCCTAGTATCTTTCTTGGCCAATGATTTGGTTGCTGTGTGTGGGGTGGGGAGGCCCAAGATGATTGATACGGGAACCCTGGGTGACCCCATACCTGTCCTCGCCTACCTCAGGTACATGGTGTTTCCCAGACCTGTCTGCCTTGAGCCTGGCATCTCCTACAAGCTGCATCTCAAGCTGGTGCGAACAGGAGGAGGTGCCCAGCCTGAGGCCCCCTATTCTGGACCCAGCCTACTCATTGACTCGGTGAATAGTTCCCTCTCCCACACCAACCAAGATGGCAGGGCCTGTGGGATGGGTCCTGTAGTGGTGACTGTATAGAAGGGGTCTGTGACAGAAGAGGCAGGTCTGTGGCAGTGCTAAGCTTAGTGTCCTGGCAGTTCCAACATGGTCCTGGGTCTGAACTTCATTCTTCCTTGCTCATCTCTTAAGCTGGTGCTGCTGCCCCGTGTCCTGGTGCTGGAGATGTTTAGTGGGGGTGATGCGGCTTCTCTGGAGCGCCGTGCCACCTTTGAACACTACCGCTGCCACGAGGAGGGTCTGGTGCCCAGCAAGACCCTTCCCTCTGAGGCCTGCGCCCCCCTCCTCATCAGCCTGTCCACACTGGTCTACAACGGAGCCCTGCGTGAGTGCCTGTGGTTTGGCTGGTGGGGTGGAGGTGTGTGGGCTCAGCTTGACCTGCCCTGTCCCCTCTCCCCACAGCCTGTCAGTGTGACCCCCAGGGCTCACTGAGCTCTGAGTGCAACCCCCATGGTGGTCAGTGCCTGTGCAAACATGCAGTGGTTGGGCGTCGCTGTGACCTCTGTGCCCCTGGCTACTATGGCTTTGGCCCCACAGGCTGTCAAGGTATCACCTGCCCCTTTGTCTCTCCTGTTCTTCTCTCCACACACCGCCCCCACCTCTGCCCCGCTGCCACTACTGTTCTCCCTCCTTCCTCTGGCTCTGCTTCTTCCTTTTTCCAACTCTGCTTTGGACCCCATACTCTCAGCCCTGGTCACTTGCAGTTCTCTTCCATTCCCTGACCTTCTACCGTGACCTCACCCAAACTCCCCTCAAACCCTCTCCCTGGCTTAGCCTCTGCCTTGCCCCCAGCCTGCCAGTGCAGCCCTGAGGGGGCACTCAGCGGCCTGTGTGAAGCAACCAATGGGCAATGCCCCTGCCAAACTGGTGCATTTGGGCTTCGCTGCGACCGCTGCCAGCGTGGCCAGTGGGGATTCCCTAACTGCCGGCCGTGTGTCTGCAACGGGCATGCAGACGAATGTGACCCCCACACAGGCGCTTGCCTGGGATGCCGTGACCACACAGGGGGTGAGCACTGTGAAAGGTGAGCCTGAAGCAGCTATGAGTGAGCTGGTGGGTGGGCGGGCTGCTCAGGGATGACACAGCTCTTCCTCCTTCTCCCTGCAGGTGCATTGCTGGCTTCCACGGAGACCCACGGCTGCCATATGGGGGCCAGTGCCGGCCCTGTCCCTGCCCTGAAGGCCCCGGGAGCCGGCGGCACTTTGCTACTTCTTGCCATCGGGATGGGTACTCCCAGCAGATCGTGTGCCACTGCAGGGCAGGCTACACAGGTGAGTGGGTAAGGTGCAGGCGTGGGATCAGGGTAGGGCAGCTGGGCTGAGCACTCACGCCTTCCCCCGACCGTGGGCAGGGCTGCGGTGCGAAGCTTGTGCCCCTGGGCACTTTGGGGACCCATCAAGGCCAGGCGGCCAGTGCCAACCATGCGAATGCAGTGGTAACATTGACCCCACGGACCCTGATGCCTGTGACTCCCACTCGGGGCAATGCCTGCGCTGCTTACACCACACAGAGGGGCCGCGCTGTGCCCACTGCAAGCCTGGCTTCCATGGGCAGGCTGCCCGACAGAGCTGTCACCGTGAGTGTGGGTATGGAGGGGGTGGCTGAGGTGGGGCTCCCTGCTCCAGCTCTCCTTAACCAGTGTGCTCATCTTGGCTGGCATAGGCTGCACCTGCAACCTGCTGGGCACAGATCCCCAGCAGTGCCCATCCACTGACCGGTGCAACTGTGACCCAAGCAGTGGGCAGTGCCCATGCCTCCCCAATGTCCAGGGCCCTAGCTGTGACCGCTGTGCCCCCAACTTCTGGAACCTTACCAGTGGCCATGGCTGCCAGCCCTGTGCCTGCCACCCAAGCCGAGCCAGAGGCCCCACCTGCAATGAGGTATGGGACCTTCCTGTGGATCCCTGGGGAGATGGGGCCAGCTGCCTGCCTCACGTCTTGAGGGTTCAGCCTCTGACTGACCTCTGACCTGTTCCCACTCTAGTTCACAGGACAGTGCCACTGCCGTGCTGGCTTCGGTGGGCGAACCTGTTCTGAGTGCCAGGAGCTCCACTGGGGAGACCCTGGGTTGCAGTGCCGTGGTAAGGGGGCTCGTGGGGCCAGGGTGGATGGGGGACTTCCAAGGATGCCCCACTGGCGCCCTAACTCTGTGGTCTTCCCTTTTCCTGCAGCCTGTGATTGTGACCCTCGTGGGATAGACACACCTCAGTGTCACCGTTCCACAGGTCACTGCAGCTGCCGCCTGGGCATGTCTGGTGTGCGCTGTGACCAGTGTGCCCGTGGCTTCTCGGGCGTCTTTCCTGCCTGCCACCCCTGCCACGCATGCTTCGGGGACTGGGACCGTGTGGTACAGGACCTGGCTGCTCGTACACGGCGCCTGGAGCAGTGGGCGCAGGAGCTGCAGCAGACGGGTGTGCTGGGTGCCTTTGAGAGCAGCTTCTGGCACATGCAGGAGAAGCTGGGCACTGTGCAGGGGATTGTCGGTGCCCGTAACGCCTCAGCTGCCTCCACTGCACAGCTCGTGGAGGCCACAGAGGAGTTGCGGTGCGGACGGGCCTGAGGATACATGGTGGGATGGGGCAGAGGCCCGATGCATTAGTGCTGAAGTCTCTATAAATAATATCTCCTCATCACCCCATGCAGGCGTGAAATTGGGGAGGCCACTGAGCACCTGACCCAGCTGGAAGCAGAGCTCACAGATGTGCAGGACAAGAATTTCAATGCCAACCATGCACTAAGCAGTCTAGAGCGAGACGGGCTTGCACTTAATCTCACACTGCGGCAGCTTGACCAGCATCTGGACCTGCTCAAGCATTCAAACTTCCTGGGTGAGTTGTTGGTCAACTAGGCGGGTGGATCAGGGTTGATCTTCAGCTGACTGCTGCCTCTGCCTGACTTAGGTGCCTATGACAGCATCCGCCATGCCCACAGCCTGTCTGCAGAGGCAGAACGTCGTGCCAACATGTCAGCCCTGACAGTGCCCAGCCCTGTGAGCAACTCAGCAGGCACACGGCACCGGACAGAGGTGCTGATGGGTGCCCGAAAGAAGGACTTCAACCACAAGCACATGGCCAACCAGCAGGCACTGGGCGAGCTCTCTGCCCGTACCCATGCCCTGAGCCTGACAGGCATAAATGAACTGGTGAGGCACAAGTGTCGGGTGGGACATATGGGTGTGGCTGTTCCTTCCCCCAGACCCTGACTTGTTCTGTGCCTGGCAGGTGTGTGGGTCCCCGGGAGATGCACCCTGTGCTACGAGCCCTTGCGGGGGTGCTGGCTGTCGGGACGAGGATGGGCAGCCCCGTTGTGGGGGCCTCAGCTGCAGTGGGGCAGCAGCCATGGCGGATCTGGCGCTGGGTCGGGCCCGCCACACACAGGCAGAACTGCAGCGGGCATTGGCAGAAGGTGGTGGCATCCTCAGCCAGGTAGCTGAGACCCGTCGGCAGGCAGGCGAGGCACAGCAGCGGGCCCAGGCAGCCCTGGACAAGGCTAATGCTTCCAGGGGACAGGTGGAACAGGCCAACCAGGAACTGCGGGAACTTATCCAGAGTGTGAAGGACTTCCTCAGCCGTGAGCCTCCCTTGTGGCCCAGGCCATGTGGTGTTTCCCCCATGTCTGTGTTCATACTTGGGTCAGGGCCTGCACTGTACCTGTGTTTGTGACCACAGATGGTCAAGGGCTCAGGGTGTCTGGACCCTGAGCCCGTGCCCATATGTAGTCCCCAAGTCCACGACCCTGCATCTATGTCCCATGTATAGTCCCTGTCATTGTGGTTACATCCTTATGCCTATTAGCAAATCCATACCCCATGTGTGGTCCCTGAGTCCATACCCCAAGACTGTGTCCCCATGCCCGTGCTGGGGAATCTGTGTCCTTAAGCCCTTGCCTGTGTCCCCATAGAGGAGGGGGCTGATCCTGACAGCATTGAGTTGGTGGCCACACGGGTGCTAGAGCTCTCCATCCCAGCGTCACCTGAGCAGATCCGGCACTTGGCGGGCGAGATTGCAGAGCGGGTCCGGAGCCTGGCAGATGTGGACACGATCCTGGCGCGTACTGTGGGAGACGTGCATCGGGCAGAGCAGCTACTGAAGGATGCACAGCGGGCACGGTCTGACCCCAGCCTTGGACCCCATCCTTGACCCCTAGTTCTGATACTTGCAAGTCCTAATTCCCTCTCTTCTCCAGGAGCCAGGCTGAGGGTGAGAAACAGAAGGCAGAGACAGTACAGGCAGCGCTGGAGGAGGCCCAGCGGGCACAGGGTGCTGCTCAGGGTGCCATCCAGGGGGCAGTGGTTGACACACAGGACACAAAGCAGACCCTGCACCAGGTGTGGTCTCCCTGGGACATCAGTGGGGCAAGGTTGTGAGCATGCTGCATAAACCTGTTTAACCCTAGGCCCACCCGTGGCAGGTGCAGGAGAGGATGGCAGATACAGAGAAGGCATTGAGCTCTGCAGGTGAGCGGGCTCAGCAATTGGATGGTCTCCTGGAGGCTCTGAAATTGAAGCGAGCAGGGAATAGCTTGGCAGCCTCTAGCGCTGAAGAAACAGCTGGCAGTGCCCAGGGTCGTGCCCGGGAAGCTGAACAGGTGGGTTGAGGCAGAGCCAGTTGGAAGGGGTGGGGGTAGAGGCTGGGCCTCCACTGGGCCACCACCCTGCCCCGGACCTGTATGTCTGCAGCTGCTGAAGGGCCCACTAGGTGACCAGTACCAGACAGTGAGGGCCCTGGCCGAGCGCAAGGCCCAGGGTGTGCTGGCTGCACAGGCACGGGCAGAACAACTGCGGGATGAGGCTCGCGGCTTGTTGCAGGCTGCTCAAGACAAGCTGCAGCGGCTGCAAGGTGAGGATGGGACGCCAGAGATGTGGGACTCTGGGAGAAGGACCCTTCATCTGAGACCTGTCTCTCCTAGAGCTGGAAGGCACTTATGAGGAGAACGAGCGGGCGCTGGAGGGCAAAGCGGCTCAGCTGGACGGGCTGGAGGCCAGGATGCGCAGTGTGCTTCAAGCCATCAACTTGCAGGTCCAGATCTACAACACCTGCCAGTGACCCTTACCCGAGGCCTACCCCAGTCCCCAGCCTCGCCCCGCACTTATTACTGCCTGTGCATGGAATAGTCCCCAGCCTGGCAAGGCCCCCAATAAACCAGTGTGAATCCCCGCTGTGTGACCGACTCTGATTTGGGGAGGGCGGAGTCTCTGGGCGGAACCTAGAAGCTGCGACCAGCAGGGCCCCACCGAGGCCAAAGCACCGGAGCCCCGCCTCCTCCGTTCGGCCCGCCCCGGAGCTGCTCCCGCCGGAAGTGCGTCACCAGCTCTGCGTTCAGGCACCCGCGGCCGTAGCTGGAAGTGGAAACAAAACAAGCAGCTGAGGCCGTGGTGGCGGCGGCGCCGGGACGGGGGAGGGGCGCGCCGGAACCGGAACCGACCTGACGCCGGAACCGGAATCGAGAGCGGGTTGCCAGGGCCCGAAGAGGGCTGGCTGCAGCGGCCTAGCTCGGTGAGTGGGGCTGGCCGCTGCTGGCCTGTCTCGCCGGAGCGGGGAGGCCGAGACGCGGGCCTAGGGCGACCTGTTCAAGGTCACGGGCCGTACCAGTCTCCGCCCCTCGAGCCCTGCGGCGTGCCGGGCCCACTGATGCAGGCGGGGCCGTTACACTAAAGCCTGTGGCCGGCCTGCCGTCTCGAAGAGGGCTGGCGGCGAGCGAGGGCGGCTTCCTGGAGGAGGTGGTGGCGGGCCCAGGGTTCGGAGGCTGGAGCTGGGTCGCAGCCCGGCAGGGGCGCTGGTCTGTGGTCAGTAACCCCGCGCGGCCGTATTAGGCCACCTTGGGGCTCTAGGCAGCCCCTTTCCTTCCTCAACGTCCCAGGAGGAGAGGGTAGGGACGCGACCTTCAGCTGGGGCCTGGGAGCAAAGAGGTAGCAGATGTCCACCCCTCGATTCTGGACCTGTCGTCACTGAAGATCCAGCCCACCAGTCCCACATCTGACCCGTAGAAGAATCCCCCCGTCCCCCGCCAAACCTCCGCTCCCCACTCCCACACACTCACACTCTGGGGAACACAGACTAATCACTATCTGTCCTACTACTGTCTCAGGCCATGCTTGAGCCTGCCAGGGGTCCTGGATCCATGGTTTGTTCATCCCCACCCTTATCTCAATTTTGAGAACTTTATCTTGGATGGAGAAACAGCCCAGAATCCACTGGTGGGTCTGTGGGAAACTGGCTAAGAGCTGATGAGGGGGTGGACATGGGAAGGAAAGGGATAATGCCTGTTTCAGTCTCAGACTGCATGCCCACCCTGAGGCAGAGATGCTGCTGAAAGGGAAATGTGACATCTGAATACCCTTTTCACCTTAGCTTTTGCAGGCCCCTCTTTGCATAGGAGAGCAGCTGGAGAGGGGAATCTCTCCAGATGTAAGAAAACAAAAACAAAAACCAAGCAGTGCACAGAAGCAGGTTCAGAGGAGGGCGGGAACTGGCAGGTGGCAGGTGGGGCTCCTTAACCTCAAGATGATGCCTGGGCAGTGGTAGCACCTGGGCTGGGCCTGTTTTCAGCCACAGAGCCTGGTCCTCCTGCTGTTTAATTGTCTGTCTCCTCCTTTCTTGCCTTCCTCCTACTTCTCGGGTGGTGACTAAGCAGCCAGTGAGAGTGAAGGAAAAGTGAGCACCCTGCTCAGTGTGCCAGCCCTGTGGGCTGGAGCTATGGCTCCTCTCCAGATTGGAGGAGCCTGGTCCCAGGCCATGGCTGCCTTGACCTGACACCTCCTCAGTGAGGCTTCTCTCTTTGTGGGTCTGTATGGCAGGCATCTAGGAGGCTCAGCCAGAAGTGGTTGGTTCTACTTGCATTATTTATTGTGCCTTAGGAATAGTCTTGAGTAGTCTAGGGCTACATCAGGTAGTAGAGAGATATTTCTCCATAGGCTTAGAAGTGTCCCAGGTTGCTGAGCCCTGGGTGTAACCAAGGAGCAAATTTTGGGCCTTGGTAGTGATCACTTGTCCCCTTCTCATTAAGCTGTCAGTTCCTTGCTGGAGAATTTGTCCACAAAGAGTTGCCAAGATAGCTGGGCCAGGAAGAAAGCGCCGTAGCCCTGACCCAGACACCGTTGCCGACCCCGGGGCACTCTGGCTGTCACCCAAGCGGCTCAAGATGTCTGGCGGGGCCAGCACCACAGGCCCAAGGAGAGGGCCCCCAGGACTGGAGGAGGCCACCAGTAAGAAGAAGCAGAAGGATCGAGCAAACCAGGAGAACAAGGATGGAGATCCTAGGAGAGGTGGTAGTGGCATTCCCGGAGTGCTTGTGGCCTTCCCCTCCTCCCTTCCTGTTGAGCATACAGATTGGGGATTGGGAGATGACTTTTTTGCTGTTCCTTCCATCCTGGTCTGATGCTGAGAGAAGGACCAATGGCAGGCTGGGTAGAGCCTCAGTTTTGAAGTTGGGGTACTTGGCTGAAGTCCTAAAGATGGTGTTTGGTGGGATGTTACAGTCTTGGAGGCTGCCTGTCCATCATCCTTTCCCTGTTCTTTCCTTTGTTGTCAGGGTCAGCATTCACTCGGGAGGAGCCGACCAAAGACGGTGAGTAATGAATAAGCCTTTTGGATGATAGAGTGCTTGGGGAGAGGAGGGGGCACTGGGGATATAGCCCTTATCTAGAGCAGTTGCATTAGGGCTGGGTGTCTGGTACCTGCTTACTCCCATCAAAATTTCATGGAGACTTTCACAATCTTTTTGACACTCCCTCTGTAGAGTTGTTGCTTGATTGGAGGCAGAGTGCTGATGAGGTGTTTGTCAAGCTGCGTGTGGGAGCCGGTCCCCTGCGGCTGGAGGAGGTAGATGCTGCCTTCACAGACACAGACTGTGTGGTGCGGCTTCCAGGTATGTCCATCTGCTTTGAGCCCAGCAGTATACTTGAATCCTTTGATATCCCCTACCTCAGCTCACTCCTCCCACTCTGTTGCCAGGTGGTCGGCAGTGGGGTGGTGTTTTCTATGCTGAGATAGAAAGTTCTTGCACCAAAGTGCAGGCTCGCAAAGGTGGCCTCCTGCAGCTGTCACTGCCCAAGAAGGTGCCTCTGCTCACGTGGCCCTCTCTCCTGGTAAGTTCCAGAGCAGAGTAGGGTAGGGATACTCAGTGTAGTTAACAGGGCCTGACTGCTGTATCTTTGGCAGAAGAAACCTCTTGGGACCCAGGAGTTGGTGCCAGGGCTGCGGTGCCAGGAGAATGGGCAGGAGCTGTCTCCTGTTGCCCTGGAGCCAGGCCCTGAGCCCCGCCGGGCTAAGCAGGAGGCCCGGAACCAGAAGCGGGCCCAGGGCCGTGGTGAGGTAGGCGCAGGGGCTGGCCCTGGGGCCCAAGCAGGGCCCAGTGCCAAAAGGGCTGTGCATCTCCACAGAGGGCCGGAGGGGGAAGGGTCCAGAGATGACCCTGGACCCCGGGGTGATGCCCCCCAATTCCTGGCTGAGCCGGCCACCCAGGTGAGAGTGGGTTGCCTGCTTGGGAGTTGGGAGGTGAGGGGGAAGGGTGTGGACTGCAGTGGGGGGCCGCCTGCCAGACCCAGGGCTGATCCTGCCCACAATCTCGCCATGAACAGGCTGAGGCTGAGGAACAGCTCCGTGTACCACCACTGAACCCCCAGACCTGCCTCCTGGGCTCAGAGGAGAATCTAGCACTTTTGACAGGAAAGAAGGCAGTAGCCCCCAGGAATGACCCAGTGTCCCCAGTCATGGCCCGGAGCAGAGACTCTGAGAAAGATGATCGTTCCAAAGAGGAGATGGCAGTGGCAGCAGATGCTACAGCCTTGGTGGATGGTAAAGGTGGGGCTGGGGGTGGGCAGGCAGAGCTCTAGTTTGGGTTGCAAGGTTGGTGGGTGGGTAGGAAGTAGAGTAGGAACAGGCTGGAACCTGTCCTGGGTGGTGCTGAGATGTGGTCTCAACATAGAGCCCAAGGCCATGGTGAACCTGGCATTTGTCAAGAATGACTCGTATGAGAAGGGGCCGGACTCAGTGGTGGTGCACGTGTACGTGAAGGAAATCTGCAGGGACACATCTCGAGTGCTTTTCCGCGAGCAGGACTTCACGCTTATCTTAGTGCATCTCACGTTCTTTCTCCTGCCTCTTCTCCTGCCCTCTGCCCCTGCTCTGCCTCTACAGGGACGGAAACTTCCTGAGACTGCACCCGGGCTGTGGGCCCCACACCATCTTCCGTTGGCAGGTGAAGCTCAGGTGGGTGGTACCCGGCCCCGCCACTGTGCAAGTCCCACCCTGGGCTCCATCCCCCTGGCCCATCTAGCCCTGCATCCCCTCCACCTAAGTTTCTGAGTTTAGCCTCTTCCTGCAGGAACCTGATCGAGCCAGAGCAGTGCACCTTCTGCTTCACGGCCTCTCGCATCGACATCTGCCTCCACAAGCGGCAGAGTCAGCGCTGGGGGGGTCTGGAGGCCCCAGCTGCACGAGGTCTGCACACGAGCTCCCTTCATTGCCCAGTCCTCATGACCCAGACCCCCACCCCATGCCACATGCTGCTAACCACCAGCCCCACCATTCCCCCTTTTTAAGGTGCAGTGGGTGGTGCAAAGGTAGCCGTGCCGACAGGTCCAACCCCTCTGGATTCAACCCCACCGGGAGGTACCCCCCACCCCCTGACAGGCCAGGAGGAAGCCCGGGCTGTGGAGAAGGAGAAACCCAAGGCTCGATCTGAGGACACAGGCCTAGATGGTGTGGCAGCCCGCACCCCCATGGAGCATGTAGCCCCAAAGCCAGAGCCACACCTGGCGTCGGTGAGAATCCTTGGTGGGGAGGGCCAAGGATGAAGGCTGGAGAGACCCAGGGCTGCTCTCTCATGCCCCTCTTGCTCCCACAGCCCAAGCCCACATGTATGGTGCCTCCAATGCCCCACAGCCCGGTGAGTGGAGACAGCGTGGAGGAAGAGGAGGAGGAAGAGAAGAAGGTGTGTCTGCCGGGCTTCACTGGCCTTGTCAATCTAGGCAACACCTGTTTCATGAACAGCGTCATCCAGTCTCTGTCCAATACTCGGGAGCTGCGGGACTTCTTCCACGGTGAGAACGGGGGCTTAGAGCCCCGGGGATGGGGGATATCTTCCCCTGCTCACACCTCTCCTTGGTTGCTGTCCCTAGACCGCTCCTTTGAGGCCGAGATCAACTACAACAACCCACTGGGGACTGGTGGGCGTCTGGCCATCGGCTTTGCTGTGCTGCTCCGGGCGCTGTGGAAGGGAACCCACCATGCCTTCCAGCCCTCCAAGTTGAAGGTGATCTGTGGCCACTCCTACCTTGGCTGGAGAGGGTGGGAAGGGCTAGCCAGCTGGGTGCATTGTAGGTGCTGGGGCTCCATGCTCACATCTTGCCCCTGCTTCCAGGCCATTGTGGCGAGCAAGGCCAGCCAGTTCACAGGCTATGCACAGCACGATGCCCAGGAGTTCATGGCTTTCCTGCTGGATGGGCTGCATGAGGACTTGAACCGTATTCAGAATAAGCCCTACACGGAGACTGTGGACTCAGATGGGCGACCTGATGAGGTCAGAGTTGGGGGCGGAGGTGGGCATGTCTCATGCACGTCCCTGTCCCCAGGTCTCCTCGGTTCTCACCACTCTGCTCCTCAGGTGGTAGCTGAGGAAGCCTGGCAGCGGCACAAGATGAGGAATGACTCTTTCATCGTGGACTTATTTCAGGGACAGTACAAGTCGAAGCTGGTGTGCCCCGTGTGTGCAAAGGTGTGACGGATTCTCCTAGAAAGACACCCCCAGCTTGTCCTAGCTAGCCTGGTCAGAATGGGGTCAGAGGCATGTGCATCTTTAGGTGTTGCAGGGCAAGATTTGGGCAAAGAAGGTGAGGGGGAGGCCTTAGGCTCTGTGTGGGCTGCAGAGGTCAGGCTTGGTAGGCTTCCTGACTGAGGTAAAAGTGATGTTTGGGTGATGTAAGGTGGGGTGGGGATGGGTAAGATTGGAAAGGCACAAGGTGTGCAAATGAGAGACAGATGGTTAAAGCGGCTTGGCTGAGGAAGGCCTCAACTACCAGAAAGAGGGATTGTTCTCTCCTAATGGTTCTCCTCGTCCATCTAGTGTTGTCAAGCCTGAGAATTTGCTGGTTGGCTGTGAGACCCTGAGAGCCATCCAAGGGCGTGGATTGGGCTCTCAGGGCACAAGCATCCTGCCCCCCACCCCCTCTGTGGCCACCCAGTGGCAACTGTACATTTGCAGGTCTCCATCACTTTTGACCCGTTCCTGTACCTGCCGGTGCCCTTGCCACAGAAGCAAAAGGTTCTCCCCATCTTCTATTTTGCCCGGGAGCCCCACAGCAAGCCCGTCAAGGTGAGAAGTAAGCCCGTATTGCTGGGCTTTCGCAGAGACCCTGGCCTACCTCCCACCATGGACTCTGTACTCTTGTCACCACAGTTTCTGGTGAGCATCAGCAAGGAGAACTCCAGTGCAAGTGAAGTGTTGGACTCCCTGTCTCAGAGTGTCCACGTGAAGCCTGAGAACCTGCGTCTGGCTGAGGTGTGTCTGTCTTTCCAAGGCTCTTACGCGCATGGACACATGTCTGTGTTTGCAGCGCGCAGATACGTTGTACGATCATTAGCATCTGTATGTGTACACACAAACGTGCATGTGACTGCACAAAGACAGGTGGGGTGCTATTGGTTGAGACATGGTTGAAACCAGGCATTTGGTCTATGTAACTGAGGTGTTCTCAGTTCCCAGCCATCATCTGGATTTATTCCCCCTTTTGTTGTTGGCCCCCAGCTGCTCTTCCTTCTTCAGACAAGGAGCTTGAGCTGCAGGACTAGCCATCCACCAGCTATAGACGTTCTCCATCCATTCTGCTTCTCCCTCCTGTTTTCCCAGATCTGTGTGCCGGTTTTCCCCAAAGGTTCCTAGCCTGCTGCCTGGTAGTGTCCTTTACCTCGGGGGTAGAGGTAGGGAGATGCCTCCTTGAATGCGGCCCCTTCATAGTAACCATGGTGCAGTCTCAACAGGGCCCACTGGTTGACAGCTGGGTAGAGGCCCTTGGTGTGGAGAGCTGGTATGGTTGATACCTGCCCCAGTCCTGGTCTTTTCATGCTCTGTGAGGCACCAGGCTCCTTATTCCATTGGGCACTGAGGCTGGGGCCAGCAGAGGCATATACTTCTTTTGGGCCACAATCCCCAACCCTGCCCGCATTGACCCAAGATCAAGGTCATATCTTCATCTTGTGCTTTGTGGCAGGGCCACGGAAAGCGCTTGTCCTCACATAGGATCTGTGTGTTCTCTGTCCTCAGGTGATTAAGAATCGCTTCCACCGTGTGTTTTTGCCCTCCCACTCACTGGACACTGTGTCACCTTCCGACACACTTCTCTGCTTCGAGCTCCTATCCCCAGAGTTGGCTAAGGAGCGGGTGGTGGTGCTAGAGGTGCAGCAGGTGAGTGGGGGCCAACCTGATGGCACAGGGCCCTGATGGGGGAGGGGGGCGTTCCTGCCTGCTCTGGCCTCACTGAGGCAAACGACCCACCCTAGCGCCCCCAGGTGCCCAGCATCCCCATCTCCAAGTGTGCAGCCTGCCAGCGGAAGCAGCAGTCAGAGGATGAGAAGCTGAAGCGCTGTACCCGTTGCTACCGCGTGGGCTACTGCAACCAGTGAGGACTCCCGTGGTCTCCCCCCGTCCCTCCTCTCCACCTTCCACTTGCTGCCCTACCTCTTCTCCACATAAAGGCACATATATTTTAAGCCCTCTACCTGCCACCCCACTCTACCAGACCCTGGGGGAGGCAGGGCTGGCATACCCAGTTCCTTGGTCTAGCCCTAGCGTAGAGGTGTGGCTAAGGCCCTAGTCTTACCTCCTCCTTCTCTCCAGGCTCTGTCAAAAAACCCATTGGCCTGACCATAAGGGCCTCTGCCGCCCTGAGAACATTGGCTACCCCTTCCTGGTCAGTGTACCTGCCTCACGCCTCACGTATGCCCGTCTTGCTCAGCTGCTAGAGGGATATGCCCGGTAAGTGCCCAGTGGTTGGATTAAGGTGGGGTAGGTGGGGCGTGGGGGTGGAGTGCAGAGGTGCCGGACGCGTTGGTCTGGATTCTTACTTGCTTTTGCTGCCTGTTACCAGGTACTCTGTGAGTGTGTTCCAGCCACCCTTCCAGCCTGGCCGCATGGCCTTGGAGTCCCAGGGCCCTGGCTGCAACACACTGCTGTCCACTAGCTCCCTGGAGGCTGGGGACAATGACAGGGACCCTGTTCAGCCACCGGAGCTCCAGATGGTGACCCCTGTGGCTGAGGGGGACACAGGGGTCCCCCGGGCCTGGGCATCCCCTGATCGGGGCCCTGTGCCCAGCACCAGTGGAGTTTCTTCTGAGATGCTGGCCAGTGGGCCCATTGAAATTGGCTCCTTGCCTGCTGGTGAGAGGGTGTCCCGGCCTGAAGGTAAAAGTCTGGTGAAAGGCTCTGGAGCTGGGGTAGGGGAGGTTGGAGGAAGCTTATTTAGGCTCTGGTAGACAGGAAAGCTCTGATTATCATGTTCTTTCACAGCTGCTGTGCCCGGGTACCAACACCCAAGTGAAGCCATGAATTCCCACACACCCCAGTTCTTTATCTATAGAATTGATGCATCCAACCGAGAGCAGCGGCTAGAGGACAAAGGTGTCTTAGGCCGTGGGAGGGACCCCTGGCATGGGTTGGGCTGGCTGCTCTCCACAGCTGCATGATTCCCTTCCCTGCCTGTTTCCAGGAGATACCCCACTAGAGCTGGGTGATGACTGCAGCCTGGCTCTAGTCTGGCGGAACAATGAGCGCCTGCAGGAGTTTGTGTTGGTAGCCTCCAAGGAGCTGGAATGTGCTGAGGATCCAGGCTCTGCTGGTGAGGCTGCCCGTGCTGGCCACTTCACTCTGGACCAGTGTCTGAACCTCTTTACGCGGCCTGAGGTGCTGGCACCTGAGGAGGCTTGGTGAGGACAGGGCAGCAGGCAGGTAGTGGGGAAGAGTGGAGTGGAGGTCTGTTGGTCTTGACTCCGCCTCTGTCCCCTGTCAGGTACTGCCCGCAGTGCAAACAACACCGCGAGGCCTCCAAGCAGCTGTTGTTGTGGCGCCTGCCGAATGTGCTCATCGTGCAGCTCAAGCGGTTCTCCTTTCGCAGTTTCATCTGGCGTGACAAGATCAATGACTTGGTGGAGTTCCCTGTTCGGTGAGCAGTGGGCTCTCGTGACTGTGGTCAGGGCATGGGGGCCAAGGTCGGCATCCAGGGCACTTGTTGACTGTCTCACCTCTCTCTGGCTGGTACCACAGGAACCTGGACCTGAGCAAGTTCTGTATCGGTCAGAAAGAGGAGCAGCTGCCCAGCTATGACCTGTACGCTGTCATCAACCACTATGGAGGCATGATCGGTGGCCACTACACTGCCTGTGCACGTCTGCCCAATGATCGCAGCAGCCAGCGCAGCGACGTGGGTGAGGGCACACACAGCCAGCAGGATAGATGGTAGGGGTGTTGGTGCAGGGTATGTTCACACTCTTCCCACCTTGCCATAGGCTGGCGCTTGTTTGATGACAGCACGGTGACAACGGTAGACGAGAGCCAGGTCGTGACGCGTTATGCCTATGTACTCTTCTACCGCCGGCGGAACTCTCCTGTGGAGAGGCCCCCCCGGGCAGGTCACTCTGAACACCACCCAGACCTAGGCCCTGCAGCTGAGTCTGCTGCCAGCCAGGTGAGGCATGGGGAGGCTGCTCAGGCTAGTGGGGCCCAACTCACAGATGGGTGGGGGTAGGGCACAGCTTCCTCTCCTACAGCCCTAGGCCCCTGGAACCTTCAGATTTTTAAGAGTCACAGACAGGGTTCCCTTACATCAAAGCCTTAGCCAGAGCGATTCCTAGGCTGCAGGGACACTTACAGAGGTACACACACAGCAACACGCTGCCATTGGTGTGTGCATAGGCTACAGGCCAAGTAGCTGCTCCAAATTTCACTGGGTACAGTGGTGTGAACCGACTGTACCTGACACCTCCCAACTTTCCCTCTGCACACTCCCCACATGCTAGCCCACAGACCCTCACTTGTGATCATCCCTGTGTTCTGATGTGCACTCAGGACAGGGCCTATCCAGCAGGCCATAGCCAATGTGGCCGTCACCCTCTCTGAGGTGAGCTTTTGTCCCCACTGTGTCTTCAGGATCTTCTGTCTCTCTTACTGACATGGGATGCCATAGGCCTGGTTGGTGGGCACATCCAAAACTCTTTTCTGGACTTGTCTCCTTGCTGTCCTCTCCTCCCTTGAGCCCGCTATGCTCAGACTCATACAGTGATCAGGATCTGGATGTAGGTGGGCGGGAGCCAGGAGATGACTCTGGGGTTGGCAGCTCTGTCCTCCATGAGCCAGTCTCCTCTGTGGGAAGCCTGGGCTAAAAAACTGACCAGCTAACCCTCACTCCCACCCCCACCCAACCCCTGTGGGGAAGTTGCATGTCGATAGGGGAGCATCTTGAGGCCAAAATGCCATCAAGATTCGCCCACTGTGGTGCTCTCCATCTAGACAACCCTGCGAATGGCCCACTTGGCTCCTGCCTGTCCACCACTCTGCCACTTGACCTGGGATGTACGGGGCTAGCACCGGTTACGTTGGGCGGGACTGTCATGGCCAGGGGTCTTGGGGACACTGGGTCCCCCTACCCCCTCACCCCCGCCCTGGGTGCTGATGGCCGTTTCCGCACGCCGTAGGCTTCCCGGATTTGGCAGGAGCTGGAGGCCGAGGAGGAGTCGGTACCCGAGGGGCCTGCGCCCCTGGGTCCCTGGGGGCCCCAGGACTGGGTGGGCCCCCCGCCACGTGGCCCTACCACACCAGACGAGGGCTGTCTCCGATACTTTGTTCTGGGCACCGTGGCAGCTTTGATGGCCCTCGTGCTCAACGTGTTCTATCCTCTGGTATCCCAGAGTCCCTGGAAATGAGCTCGCCTGTAGGCAGCTGCTGTGAGCTGGCCTACCTACCTGCCCACCAGGCCATGCCTGCCACTGTGGTGGGGACCAACTCTGGGCTTGGGCCTCAGTGTGTGCATCTGAGGGGAGAGGGTGGGGACTGTGGCTCCTGCAGGGGCAGAGCATCTTAGGGTGGGTATCCCGTCCAGCTGTCTGTCCGTTTGTCCTGCTGCTCCTACCCTTGGCCTGGGGCTTAGCCCTGCCCAAGCAGCTTCCTGTATTTAAAGTGTTAATAAAGTGAGACTGTTCAGGCTGATCTCGTCTCTCTGTCTCAATGCCGCTGCTGTCTGCGCCTGCCTTGGGGCCCTCCCTTGGGTGCCAGGGCTCCAAGCCAGCACCCCCGGGATGCCAGGCGGCATACTGGGCAGCCCCCAACCCCTGTCCTCATATTCTGTTGCAGGGACTAGGCCCTGGCCAGGCCCCCGACGTGGCCCCCACGCGGACAGCCCCTGAACGCTTCGCCCCCCCTGTGGACCGCCCAGCCCCCACCTACAGCAACATGGAGGAGGTCGATTAGCAGGTCCCTGGCTGGTGGGGGGACTGGGTTTGGGGGATCCCCCACAGAGGGCCAGCTCTTTGACGCTTCTCCTTCTCTAACCTAGAGGACACTGGCTTCGTCAATGGGGAGTTGGGGGGGGCTATGATTTGAGGGTGGAAACCTCACTGGTTGGGACCTCTTGTCAACTTGACCCCCCCAGCCAGTGGGCCTTGGCTTCTCTAGCCATGCCCAGTGCTGCGTGATTTGATTCTCAGTTGTACCTTCAATTCTTTCTGACTCGCATTATAAACATTATAATTTTATTCTAAAAATTGTAATTTTTTTTTTTGCATTTTGGAAGTGATTGCTGCTGTTTAAATATATTTTAAAAATAAATGACAAATAAGCAGACTTAGTCACTGTAATACATCAGGTACTGTGACTACCTCCCCTTCCCAGCATCTGGGGGGGGGGGGGG
>NW_020171816.1:959345-976925 GCF_003031525.2 Neophocaena asiaeorientalis asiaeorientalis
GTGTGTGTGTGTGTGTGTGTGTGTGTGTCCTGGAGCCCCCACTGCCATCAGCTCTTTGGGGCCTGACCCCTGCCCTTCGATCCCACTGGTTCTGGGTCCCATGTGGAGGCAGCTATGGTTGGTAACATTGCTGGTACCTCACACCCTAGGAGTGGAGTGTACCCCATGAAGCTCCAGAAGCTGACAGCATGGGGTAAAAGGTGCAGGCATTGGAGCAGCCTGGGGCTGACAACCAGACAGCAGGTCAGGAAGGACTTGATGGGGAACAGGAAGTACTTGGGGGTGGAGAGAAGTCTCTTTTCTCTTTTTCTATTCTCAGGTCTTTCTTTGCTGTAGTTTGAAAACCACCTGGATCCCTTGGGAGAACAGAGCAGGGAAAAAAACTGCTGTGGGAAAGGAGACCCTCCTCCAAAAGGACAGGCAGAGAGGACCAGAGCTAATCTTAGCTGGCTTCCTGTGGGAGGGAGGGTGTGGGGTCCTGCCAGGCCATTTCTTCCCTTGATTCCCTAAAACTTTGGCTTCTGGCAGCTGCCCCAGGCTGTTTACCCACAGTGGGTTTGCAGGCTTGTCCCATCAGGCTTGCCTTGTGTACACATACCGCAAGGTCAAGTCTTGTGAAGAGCCTCCGTGTCTCTCTTCGTGGATAATGCTGCCTCCTGTTCTCTTCAACTGTTTGGGGTTAGGATTGGGCATCTCCAGCTGGGGGGAGATGGGGAGCAAAGGTACTCCTGAGGCAGGTGTTCAGGTAAGCCAGAAAGAGTGTAAGGCAGGCAGGGGTGGGGCAGGATTCTGGCAGGTCCATCCTGCCCCCAAGCCTGAGGGGTCAGTATTACAAAAAGCTCAGCATGTGGGCCCTGCTAGTACTCCTTGGCTGGAGTTAGGGAGTTAGGGGTGGTGGACAGCAGAAGGAGCTCCTGGAGAAAGCTAGCCTTGTGACCAGCGTTGGTTTCTTCTATTGGGACAACAGCACAAGGGCCACGTGGGGTTGCTGGCCATGGAGAGGGGCCTGGACTGCTGGCTGTGAGGCCCTGCGGTAATGGTGGAATTGCCAAGCTGGGTGTTGGTGCTGGCACACTACTGGAGGGGCTGCTAGGCATGGGCTGCAACAGGATTGTGCTGGGCCTTCACTGTGTGCAGTCCCAAGTGTCTGGCCACTGGTGATCTGCATGTGCTGAATGCACTACTCAAGGGGCTCTGTCCACCTCTGACCATAGCCCTGCTGCTGCTGAGCCTGCCACATTACCCTTCTGGGGCATTTGCACAAGGCTGCCATGGCCCTCAGCACTGTGGCCACTGCTGCTTCTGTGCATCAGCCTGTGCCACAGGGACTTGTCCGTAGGTCTGGCTACTGGACCCTGCCTCTTCCCATGCCACAGCTGGGCCTTGCTGGCTGCTCCCTGGCTTTTCTCCTCGTTCATTGTTTTCTTGATCTTCCTTGAAGTAGTGCCAGAGGCTTATGTGAGCAAGCCAGTTCCCTGGGCATGCACCCATCCAACTTGATGGTTCTGCTCTGTGCAAGTCAAAGGGCTCCAGAGGACTGGCTAGCCTGCCACTACTTGTGGCATTCTTGGTAGGGGCAACTGCCTCATCCTGTGACATGGAGCCACAGGGTCAGCACTATGAGGGAACCAGGAAAGAGGGTACAGGCCCTGACCCCACTGAGGGGGCCATCACTAGACCTGCAGGACTTAGTGTTGGTGGTCATGGTGCTGTAATGGGTCTTTGGGTGGCATCAGGTACCCTGCTCTTCTTAGGCATCTTTGTGGTGAGCTAGACACCTGCAGCTGTGGACTCAGCACAGGGCTGGTGTGGCTACGGTTCTGCTTCTTAGTGCCTGTCTGTGGCACCACTGCACTGCAACTCCTGCTTAATGCCTGCTCCTGGCCTTGGCTGGACTGGGCATCAGGCTGGGGCCAAAGTGCCATGGGGAGCCAAGACACAGGGCTGGCTCTGGATACTGATGCGGAGTGTGGCACTGGGCAGAACCTGGCATCATGTGGGGCCCAGAAATGGACTCGCTCATTAGTAGGATATAGTAACAAACAAGGATACACTATGGATACAGACTGCAGTCAGGATCCTGCCCAGTGCTTGAAGGTCCGGTAGTATCAGTGATGACAAGGCCTCTAAGAGCCTGAGTTCCCATCCCAAATTCGGGCATCTCCTCATCATATCACCACCAGCAGCTCCAGTTCCATAAAGAAAACAGGTTGTATGTTCAGCTTCAGCCTAATGATTCTCAGCAGGTCCTGGAAGTCCAATGAGACTGGGGAGACCCCCAAGAACATCATCATGATTATTCTACCTCCTCTGTCCCACCCTATCCCAACTTCAATAAAATATTCCTGTCAAAACACCTGCATGTGGATTTCAAGGTCTAATCTGCTTGTGGTTTTCCTGACATATGCATGTGTTGGTAAGGGGGGTAAGTATGACAGGACATTTTTTTGGCCACACCACGTGGCTTGTGGGATCTTAGTTCCCTGACCAGGGATTGAACCCAGGTGCTCAGCAGTGAGAGCGCACAGTCCTAACCACTGGACAACCAGGGAATTCCCAGACAGGAGAGTTTAAACCAAATCATCACAGAACTTAAGCGAGGCCCTTCCTGGCCAGGTGTGTGTCCAGGTGGGTTCTCAAAAAGTGCCAGACTTTTGGGGCCCATCGATGGGCCATTTCAGACATTCTCTGTGCTCGAGTCTTGACAGAATTTCCCGGGCTTCATTTTGTTCAAATGTTTCCGTGACAACTCCAAAGCTTTGACGTCAGAAACGCGATAGGGACTCAAATTTGTTCCCAAGAACAGAATTGGGATGGTCCCGAGGTTTCCAAAGGCTGAAGGAGAAAAGTCGAAGAGCAAAGAGCCATGCCCATGTTTGCCTCCTGCCTTGGTGCTGAACACCTTCCCTCCAGGTCCGCGGCAAATCATCCCCTGAAGTCCCGTCGCCACTACCCCTTCTAGTGACCTGGAGCACGAAGACGGAAGTGAAACGCCTTGAAAGGCCGGAAAGGCCGCCCTCTGCCCTTTCAATGGCGCTGACAACCCTGGAGAGCCCCGCCCCCTCCAGCCAAGGAAGGACACCATTGGCTCTCCCTGACGGCGTCGCTCTCCTATTGGCCAGTGAGCTAATGCCAATGTGCAGATTGGCCCCAAAGTTTTCTTTCGGTTTCCGGCGTCCCAGCAATGGCAGCTCTGGACTCCCTGTCGCTCTTCACCGGCCTCGGCCTGAGCGAACACAAGGCCCGCGAGACGCTCAAGAACACGGCTCTGAGCGCGCAGCTGCGCGAGGCGGCGACCCAGGTGCGAACCCAAGTCCCTGGTCCGGGCTGCCGACTGTTCCCCAACGCAGCGCCAGGCCGGGTCCTGACCCCAACCAACCTACCTTGTCTTGTTCAGGCCTTTCTTACTGGGCATGGGGCTTATCTCCTAACTCCTCTGACCTCAGGCGCAACAGACTCTGGGCTGCACCATCGACAAGGCTACCGGGACCTTGCTCTATGGCTTGGCCTCCCGACTCCGGGATCCGCGGCGTCTCTCTTTCCTCGTGAGCTACATAGCCAATAGGAAGATCCATACGGAGACCCAGCTGAGCGGTGAGACCCTTGCCTGTACTGCCGCTTCCACCTCCAACTCCTCTTCTCAGCCAAGGTCCCTATCTACCCATTCTGCGAAGTCCCTCAGCGTCTCTCTGCATTATTAGTTCTGCATTCCCCTCTAAACCCAGGCCCTGGCACTGAGGGATGGAGAGGGCCACCTCTAGTGAGACGGACTAGAGAAATGTAGGTCTGAGGGAGTTTCCCTCAGAGCACACGCTTCTTTCCTGTGACCTCAGGGCTTCTCTAGAGGTGCAAGACTTAATTTCCCAGGAGGCCAAACTAATTGGGGTTTCATGGATCGCATTAGGGCTTTGTCTTCCTACTTCCTGGAGCTGAGATGCCACAAATTCATTGGCTCTCTTTTTTCAGCTGCCCTTGAGTATGTGCGGAGTCATCCCCTGGACCCCATCAACACCATGGTCTTTGAGCAGGAATGCGGCGTGGGCGTTGTGGTGACTCCAGAGCAGATTGAGGAGGCTGTGAGTCTTTCCCCAGGCATTGGTTGCCTCCTTAGCACTGAACCTGAAAAGGAGTGGCTCAGCCTTTCCAACCAGGAAGACCCAGGGTGAGGGTGTGGGTTCCTAGAGCATTTCTGAAGGACACTTTCCTGAACCACATGGTTTGGCTTTCTGTAGGTGGAGGCTGCCATAAATCGCCACCGACCCCAGCTCCTAGTAGAGCGTTACCATTTCAATATGGGGCTGCTGATGGGTGAGCAGGGCCTGGGGCAGGGGACTATGTTATTCTCTCTAGTCATGCCGTCTTTTCTGCATGGGTGAGAGGGAGGTGGGAAGAGGAATAGGAACACATTAAAAGTGGTCTGGCTGTGGTTTTTGAGGTCAGCCAGGTTCTTTTCTTGGGAAGGAGGGTGGGCAACATCCTGCTTTGCCTTTCTGCAGCTCCCTCTGCCCATATTTCTAGGAGAGGCTCGGGCTGCGCTCAAGTGGGCAGATGGCAAAATGATCAAGCATGAAGTAGACATGCAGGTGGGTGCCTCCTTGAGCTGAAGCAGGCAAAGACCCTGCCAGAGACAGTGTCTAGAGTCCACTGAAGGATAAATAGTGGTGGAAGGGGAAGAAAGCCTATTCCTATTCTGATGGTGGATAGTAGAGCTTGGGGTAGAGGGAGCAGCACCAGGTTGGACAGTGAAAGACTTGGGCCTCTGGGTTCTGCCTAAGTTGGGGTGAGTTGCTTTACGCTGAACCTCAGTTTCCTCATCTTGTAAATAAGGGTGATGTGGCCTTCATCTCAGTGTGCTGGCAGAGAATCACAAGAGGGTGATGGTTGAGGTAGATGGCATATCTTGATGCTGGGCCCACAGTTCGTTTCTGTAAATGGCTGTTTTTGTTACCTGAGCCCAGGACCCTCAGGAGGGAAAAAGCATTTGAGGCCGCAGAACCATGTGAGGAGCAGAGGTGGGATGGGCTAGGTAGGTTTTTCAAGGTGGTGCCAGTAGACAGAACCAAGAAGCCCTTAGCTGGATGGGTGGGTTGAGTCAGTCATGGGCTCCTGTCCCAGCTCTGACTCTGGTCTCTGCTCAGGTCCTCCACCTCCTGGGTCCCAAGACGGAGACTGATCTGGAGAAGAAGCCCAAGGTGGGACTGAGCATGGTCTTGGGTCCTGGGAATGAGGTGGGGTAGGGTGAAACTTCAGGCTGGAGAAGGGAGTATCTGACCCCAGTGATCCCGAGACGTTGACCCAACTTTTGAACTTCTCTCAGGTGGCCAAGGCTCGGCCAGAAGAAACAGACCGAAGAGCAGCAAAGGATGTGGTGGAGAATGGTGAGAGGCTTGAGGCTCCTGTCACATTCAACTCCCTGATATCTGGATTTTCCACCTGATGGGTCATTATAGCCCAGACTCCTCAGGCCGTTGGCTTAATCAACACTCTGTCTTCTGCTGCAAGACTGGAATTTCTGGTGTTTCCTTTACCCAGAAACTAGTCAGAGGAGGCCTGAGAAGTCTGGCTCTGTATCTCTTGTCTCTGGGGTTAGGGGAAGAGGGGACTGCTTGGTTCTATTCTGGTTCCAGAATATGGGTAGTATCGACAGGCACCTCCCTGAACTGGATGTGGTAGCTGTATCCAGAGAATAAGTTTTCCTTGGTCTGTTCTCTGCAGGTGAGGCTGTTGTTCAGACCCTGTCTCTGATGGAACAGCTCCGAGGCGAGGCGCTTAAGTTCCACAAGCCTGGTGAGCAGGCAGGTTGAAACTCGGTGGAGGGCTGGATCTGTTTTTTTTTTTTTTTTTTAATTTTATTGAAGTATAATTGATTTGTAATGTTGTGTTTAATTTCTGCTGTACAGCCAAGTGACTCAGTTATACATATATATTTTTTTTTCATTATGGTTTATCACAGGATACTGAATACAGTTCCCTGTGTTATACAGTAGGAACTTGTTGTTTATTCATCTTATATATGATAGTTTACATCTGCTAATCCCAAACTCCCAGTACTTTCCTCCCTTATCCCTCCTCCCCCCGTTGGCAACCACAAGTCTGTTCTTTATGTCAGTGAGTCTGTCTGTTTTGTAGATATGTTCATTTATGTCATATTTTAGATTCCACCTATAAGTAATATCATATTGTATTTGTCTTTCTGACTTACTTTGCGTAGTATAATAATCTCTAGGTCCATCCATGATGCTGCAAATAGCATTATTTCATTCTTTTTAATGTCTGAGTAATATTCCATCGTATATATGTTCCACATCTTCTTTATCCATTCATCTAACGGTGGACATTTAGGTTGTTTCCATGTCTTGGCTATTATAAATAGTGCTGCTGTGAACGTAGTGGTGCATGTATCTTTTTGAATTATAGTTTTGTCTGAGTATATGCCCATTAGTGGGATTGCTAGATCATATGGAAACTCTATTTTTAGTTTTTTGAGGAAACTGCATACTGTTTTCCATATGGCTTCACCAATTTACTTTCCCACCAACAGTGTAAGAGGGTTTTCTTTTCTTGTGGAGGGCTGGATCTTAATAGCAATTCTTGTAGTCAGGTCCCTGGGATAGGGAGCCCTGGGCTGCAGCCTGGTATCATCAGGCTTGTTCTGGCCCTGGCAGGTGAGAACTACAAGACCCCGGGCTATGTGACCACTCCACATACCATGGATCTACTGAAGCAGCACCTGGAGATCACTGGAGGACAGGTGTGTGGGAGTGTTGCCAGGCTAGCTAGTGCCATCATCACTTGCCTGGGGCTGCCTCCATACTACCCCGCCTTACCTATCACCATGGCCTCCCTGGGAAGGGTCATCCTTTAGTGTAGTCTGAGCTCTGACCTGATTCCTCTGCTCCCATTCCTCTTATCTCAGGTACGTACCCGGTTCCCGCCAGAACCCAATGGAATCCTGCACATTGGACATGCCAAAGCCATCAACTTCAACTTTGGCTATGCCAAGGTGGGTGTGTCTGGGGACTTGGCAAGCAGCATAACTGCTTGCTGCTCCCATGACTAGGTACCAGAGAGGTATCCCTACTTTTCCTGCTGCTCCCATAAAGTGTCCCAGAGCAGACAGAGGCCTTGGAGGGGATACCTAGGAATGTGTGATAGATACCTAGGAATCCACCCAATTGGGCTCATTGAGGAAAAACTCTTGGTGAGGCAGTGAGTTCACATTTGGGGAAATTCCCAGTGCAACCTCTTGGGCTTAGGAAGAGGCTATGCTGTGTCCCACGTTAGTATGAGATGCCTTGTTTATTAGGGCATTTAGATACAGGAAGGTGAGTGAAAGATATTTTCAATTCTGATGTGGGAGAGCTCTGAGAATGTCCCAGTTTGATGAGATGGATTGTAGGAACCGATGATGTGGGAGCTCACAGATACTGCAACTTTCCTAGGCCAACAATGGGATCTGTTTCCTGCGCTTTGATGACACCAACCCTGAGAAGGAGGAAGCAAAGTTCTTCACTGCCATCTGCGACATGGTGGCCTGGCTGGGTATGGGTTGGGGAAGGCCTGGGCAGAACTGCTTATCAGTGGGCCTCTCCCTGGGCCATGGCCTGCCATTGGGTGTCCCTGATTGGTTGCTAATACCATCTCATTCTGCCCCAGGTTACATACCTTACAAGGTGACATATGCCTCCAACTATTTTGACCAGCTGTATGCGTGGGCCGAGGAGCTCATCCGCAGGTGAGGCCAGAGCCATGATGTGGAGCCAGACAGACTGACCAGGGCACATCCATGCTGGGCATTCACACCCCTTCCTCATAGGGGTCAGGCCTATGTGTGCCACCAGCGAGGAGAGGAGCTCAAAGGCCACAACCCACTGCCCTCACCCTGGAGAGACCGTCCCACAGAGGAGTCCTTGCTACTCTTCGAGGTGGGGCTCTGGGGGTGCAGTTGGGTCTAGGTGGGCCAAGGTACTGAGAATGAGATGCCCTTGTGCTGAGTGGCAGCCTGAGCCCTTGCTCCCTCTCAGGCAATGCGCAAGGGCAAGTTTGCAGAGGGTGAGGCCACACTGCGGATGAAGCTGGTGATGGAGGATGGCAAGATGGACCCTGTGGCCTATCGAGTCAAGTATACACCGCACCACCGCACAGGGGACACTTGGTTGGTGTGAACTTGGGGTGGGGTTGCGGAGTTGTAGAGTGGCGGGTGGGCCATGGGTAGGGCAGAGTGGGGCCGAATGGTGGGGCCCACTGCCTATGCCCTGCAGGTGCATCTACCCCACCTATGACTACACACACTGCCTCTGTGACTCCATCGAGCATATCACCCACTCACTCTGCACCAAGGAATTCCAGGCCCGGTGAGGGAGCTGGGCCCGTGGGGAGGGGAGGGCCAGTGGGATTCCAGCAGCCCTTCCTGCCGGTCTCTCTCTGGTTGGAGGTGGCCAGTCTTGACTCTGCCCTCCCACCCCAGACGCTCTTCCTACTTCTGGCTGTGCAATGCACTGGACGTCTATTGTCCTGTGCAGTGGGAGTATGGCCGCCTCAATCTGCACTATGCTGTTGTCTCTAAGAGGAAGATTCTCCAGCTTGTGGCAGCTGGCGCTGTGCGGTAGGTGTGGCTTTTTGGCTAATGAAGGTTGGTGGTACTAGTAGCATGTGCTGCCATAGGTTTTCTCACCACCACCTCGCCCACAGGGATTGGGACGACCCACGGCTCTTCACGCTCACAGCCTTACGTCGGAGGGGCTTCCCGCCTGAGGCCATCAACAACTTCTGTGCTCGGGTATAGCCGAGTGGGCTGAGTGGGCAGGTGGGGTCTGAGCACAGTAGTATGTGGTTGTGGCTGTGACTGATGCTGTCCTTTCCTGCTAGGTGGGAGTGACAGTGGCACAGACCACAATGGAACCACATCTGCTAGAAGCCTGTGTGCGTGATGTGCTGAATGACACAGCCCCTCGGGCCATGGCTGTGTTGGAGCCATTACAAGTGGTCATCACCAATTTTCCTGCTGCCAAGGTAAGTCTCCTTCAGAGTGTGTGTGTGTGTGTGTGTGTGTGTGTGTGTGTTGGGGGTTGCACCTGGGTTTAGGTGTGGGAATCCCAGTGCCTAGTGTGACTCAGACACTTATCTCCTACTATAGTCCTTGGACATTCAGGTACCCAACTTCCCAGCTGATGAGACCAAGGGCTTCCATCAGATTCCCTTTGGACCCATTGTCTTCATTGAAAGGACTGACTTCAAAGAGGTGAACAGGGGTGAAGGGTCCTGTTTGTTCCTGGGCTCAGTCCTGAGGGCCCTTCATCTCTTCTTCTATCAGTCCATCTACTCCCTGCTTCAGTCAAACCAATCCTTGCCAGACTTAGGGGTGGGAGAAGCCTCTTGTACCTGCCCGACCCTTGCAGCCTCTTGTGTCCACCCCACTTCCTACCTCTAGGAGCCAGAGCCAGGCTATAAGCGCCTGGCATGGGGCCAGCCCGTGGGCCTGAGGCATACAGGCTACATCATCGAGCTGCAGCGTGTTGTCAAGGTGAGGGCCAGCTGCAGCCTTCCTACCACAGTGCCTGCTGGGGTGAGGATCTGGTTGCAGCTTGCAGTCTTGGTAGTGGTGTCCAAGTCTGATTGCAGGCCCCTTGACTTCCAGGGCCCCAGTGGCTGTGTGGAAAGCCTTGAGGTGACCTGCAGACGGGCAGATGCTGGAGAAAAGCCCAAGGCATTTATTCACTGGGTATCACAGCCTCTGATGTGTGAGATTCGCCTCTACGAGCGACTGTGAGTGAACAGAGCTGGTGTTGGGGCAGGTACAAGATGGGCATTGCTTGCTGTGGCTGCCCAGCTGGAGTCTGACCTTTACTCGCTGCAGATTTCAGCACAAGAACCCTGAGGATCCTGCTGAGGTGCCTGGTGGATTCTTAAGTGACTTGAACCCGGTAGGCTCATGGGGTATGGGGTGAGGGTAGTGGGCCTTTCTGGCTGGATGGCCACCTGAGTTCTCTGCCCACAGGCATCACTACAAGTGGTCGAGCCAGCATTAGTGGACTGTTCTGTGGCCCTGGCAAAGCCCTTTGACAAGTTCCAGTTTGAGCGGCTTGGTTACTTTTCTGTGGATCCAGACAGCCGCCAGGGACAGGTGCTTGAATTTACCTTTCCGCAACAATGATGGTGGTGGCTGCCATTCTCTGTGCCAAGCACTTTGCTGGCATTTCCTTACTTAATTTTCACCACCTGAGGTGGGGTTCATGTTCTACCGATGAGGAAACAGGCTCAGAGGTTAAGTCCGTGCACAAAATTTTGTATGAACCCTTTCTTATTCCTCAAGGTAGGGGACAGGCATAGGGATTGTTATAATTCATATAAAATGGAGACCCAGAGCCATCCAGTCCTTTAGCCAAAGTCAAAAAGTTACTGGTAACTAGAGTTTCTTGGCCCTCAGCTCCTCTGGGATGAAGTGAGGGTTGGAGTGGGGTTGTCTGGTGAGACCCACTTAGGCCTTCTGGCCTGGTTCTGGCTTGGTGGTCATTCCTCCCCCTCTGCCCTCCAGCTTGTCTTCAACCGGACCGTCACACTGAAGGAGGACCCAGGAAAAGTGTGAACTGGAAGTCCTGTGGACCTACCTCAACCTTCTGGAGGCGAGGGGTACCCAGACTCCATGTTAATAAAGAACAGCTAAATCCCCCTGGGGTCTGTGTTATCTCTCTGGTCTCCTGGCACCCAAGGGCCTTAGAGTCATGCTCAGGGAGGGGGAAGGTACGCTACACACAGAGCAGTACTGACAGCTTTGAAACCACTGGTGCACTTCTTGATGCTCGAGGGCTGAGGCCTGGGCCTGATTCGTTATCTTTTGCACCTGGTCTGAGGGAATGGTGGGTCCTGGGATGCTGCTCCAGTGTTAGGAGCCCTGTGTCAGAGGGACCTGGAAGGTTTGTGTCTGCCTGCATGCCTAGGCAGATGGAGAGGCCTGGCTACTAGTACAGTCATTAAAAAATAATTATTGAGTACCTACTATGTGCCAGGCACAGTGAGATGAGGAACACCTGTGTGGTGGCCTTCTAAGTCCACCACCTAGTTGGGGAGACAGAGGGCGACCAGGTATTGTGCAGATGTCTCCTTGGGGCCTGTGTGAGGCTGGAGGAGGTTTCTGACCCAGCCTGGGCCTCTGAAGACTACTCTCAGAAGTGACTCCTGAGGGGAACCCCAAAGGACTAGGAGTTTGCCAGGGAAGGATGAACAAGTGCAAAGCTCCAGAGGCCTTTTTAAGAAACAGTATGATCGTCTATGCCCCTCTGGGGCAGTGTGGGCTACTGGTGAAGCTGGCGTGTGCCTGCAGCTTTAACACCCTCCACATTTTCCCTGTATACAAACACCAGGCTACCCGAGGCCCGCTTTAAGGTGGACTGGACTGCGGAAGGCTGAATTAGGATGACAGCAGGTAGAGGGTGAGGGGTTGGTCCCAGATGCTACGGACTCCTGGAGGAGAGTGACCCGGGGCTTCCCAGGTGGGGTGCGGCTGGAGGCGCCAGGCCTAGGTCAGAGGCTGTGGGGGCCACCTTAAGTAAGAGGCTGGTCTCCGCACCGCGTGAGGCTGCGAGAAGGAGGCCCTTGCAGGCGGCAGAAAGGTCCTGAGAGTAAGCTTCAAGCCCAGGCCTGCCCAGGCTCCAGGGCTACGCCGATCTCCGGCCCTGGCTCCGCCCCACATGGAGGGGCGTCTGAGGGCGGTACGCTCCGCCCTACGCCCCGGGCTCCTGCCACTACTGCAGCCCTAGGGTCGGCCTCTCTCCTCTGCAGAAGCGTTCCCTTTAAGTCTGGCCAGGAGGCAGCCTTAGTTCTCGCGGGATTCGACGCTCCAATCATCGCGAGAAAGGCTTTCGGCACTCATTGGCTGTGAGGGTTGAATGTAAGATGGCGCCCAGAGAGCTGTGAGGGGAAAATCCTGTCGGTCTTGGAGCGGCGACGGCAGAACCGGGGCCCCGAGCGGTGCGGCGGGGCCGGCGGGTAGAACGGCGGCGGCGGCGGCGGCGGCGACGTCGCCGGGTGAGGGCTCCAGTGGGGGCAGGGATATGGCGGGGTTGCGGGCCTGAGACAGCGGGCCCACCCCACACAACGGCGGGCGGGGGCGGGCGGGCCGCTGCCGCTGGGCCCTGGAGACCTCGGGGCGGCTCCGGAGCCGAGAAAGACCCAGGGCTCGCACGCCCCCGCCCCCTGGGGGGGGGAGGGGCGGTTCGGGGATTCGGGTGGGCTCGGCGCGCGAATGCGCGCTGGTGGGCGCGCGCGGCCGGGGCTGTTTATATGCTCGGGGGCGCGCGCGCTGTGCGGCCCTCCCGGTGCTCGTGGCCGCTGACGTGCGCGTTCCCGACGCGGATATCTCGGCTCCTGAAGTTGCAGCCCGTCGACCAGAGCGGCTTTCTGGGGCGCGCGCCCCGAAGTCGGGGGTCGCGGGCAGGCGCGCGGCCTGCTGTTGGGTGGCGGCACCGCTGCGCGGGCGCGCAGGACACCCCTGCTGCGGGGAGGGACGGCGGGCGGGCAGCTTGCAGTTTGGAGAAGGTTGTGGGTTGGACCCTTCCTGCTCAGGTGACGTCCCCGGACCAACGGGGCCTAGGCCTGAGGAGAAACCAACCTGCTTTGCGGTCTGGCTTGCGGCCCCGCTCCTCTGCGTAGTGGGCGAGATTGCTGGCTCTCTAAGAATGAGGTGTCCCGAGGCCCATGTGCAGGGTGGGTACTTGGGAGGGTGCTACCCTGATTCTGAAACCGAGCTCTGTTCGTCTGTGAGGGCAGCGAACCCCTTCGACTTCCTCACCTTGTTTTGATGCTTTGTGCTGGAGAGGGAAGGCAAATCCTAAAAGGCCCTTCAGTGGTATTTGTTTTCTTGTCATTAGAAAGTAATTTTTCATTAAAGCGCAGTTCTTAGACGTCACCTCTGTGCGCTCCGTAAGGGGATCCACGTCTGTGGACGCTGTGAAACTACCCAAGCTGTAAATTGCCACTTTAAATCCTGAAATGCAGCCTTTTCCTCTGTTTGGTTGGGAGGGGCTTACGTACTCTGTTAGGTTAAAGGGCCCGCTATTGCTCAGCCAAAAAGTTGCTCAGAACGAAATTGAACAATCTGATAATCAGTGCTTTGTCTTCATTTGTAAGTCCGAAGATCCCAAGCAGATCAGAAATCTGCCTGCAAAAGTCACTTTTGATACAGCATTTCAATCCTTTTCAGCTTTTTTATTTTTTTAAATCCCAGCGCTGTGTTCTGGTGCCAGGGGAGTTCTCGATGTGTCCAGAGAAATAGGTACTTCTTTTTTCTAAGACAAAATATGTGCTAGTTTATGTTTTATAGTCTTGCTTCATTAAATTTAAGGAAAAAGAAACTAAGTAGAACTAAAATTAGCAATTAAATTTGAAAATGGTGGGGGTAGAAAACTACCTAAAAATACTGTATTATTAGAAAACTCCTAATATACTGTATTATTTTAAGAACAAGCTTAAAATTTAAAAAGAGGCTGAGAATGGAAGGAACTTCTTTGTTCTGTCTTCTTTAGAATGTTACAGATCTTAAGAACTCAGGACAAGCACCAGAAATGCATGCAACATGGTGACTGGTGAGTTAGAATTATTCATATGCTGGAAATATGTGTGCAGTTTTTTTCCTGGTAATATTGAAACGTTAGAAATCCTGCCAGTCATTCTGGGTGCTGTCTGCCAGAAATTAGTAGGTGCTGGAAAATTGAATATGTGGGAGAACTGCATCTTTGAAGCCAGCCAGTTTGCTGCTTGAACAGTTCTTTCCTCTTAAAATGTAAGTCAGTGCAACTTTCAGGTTTTAGCATGACAAGGCATCAGCTTTTCTAAGGATCCAAATGGTTCAAAGACAAGCAGTCAAGTTTATCTAGGATACACTTAAAATATTAATACACCATTTAGGCCTGCTTTTTCTGGAATTTTTAATCATTACGTTTGAGGTCTGCCTTTTAAATTGGTGTCTGTAGATAATATTTTTTCATAAGCTCATTAACTAAGATTTCCCTGTTAAAAGATGTCCTGCTTCCAGTCCTCTGTGATGAATAATTTGTGTACCTCTCCATGAATCTCTGCCTTTCCACAACCCCTTTCCACTTATGTTGCCATTTTAAAGGAAAGATCAAATTGTGGTTGAAGTTTTATGTAAATCTGAATTGCTCCAAAAGGTAACCAAAGTTAGGGGCTCTGGGTGTGGCTGTCCTCCATCATGACAGCTTCAGAATCAGGGATTTCTTTCTTCAAGTTGCGTGCCTTCTTTTAATTTAATCAAGTACAAGTTTGTCTTTGAAATGCCATGCTTCTTGCTTGTGTACTTTTTATTTTAATTTAATTAAATTAATTAATTTATATTTTTTATTAATTAATTTATTTTTGGCTGCGTTGGGTCTTTGTTGCTGTGCGCGGGCTTTCTCTAGTTGTGACGAGTGGGGGCTACTCTTCGTTGTGGTGCGCGGGCTTCTCATTTTAGTGTCTTCTCTTGTTGCGGAGCACGGGCTCTAGGCGTGTGGGCTTCAGTAGTTGTGGTTCGTGGGCTCTAGAGCGCAGGCTCAGTAGTTGTGGCGCACAGGCTTAGTTGCTCCGTGACATGTGGGAATCTTCCTGGATCAGGGCTCAAACCTGTGTACCCTGCATTGGCAGGCGGATTCTTAACCACTGCGCCACCAGGGAAGCCCGCTAGTGTACTTTTTAAATGACCACCGTTTATCTGTAATGGTCTTTTGTTCCTCAGCCTCAGAATGAAGTGTTATATGAACACCTGTTCTTTTCAATTTCTTTGTAGGTAGTTGCCCTGCATTTTGTTCCAGAGGTTTTAAGTCCTTTCCAGGCTTCAGTTAAATGCTCCACTAGTTTTTTCCTAATTGTCACATTGGATTGTGATTTCTAATTGTAGCTGCATGAAGAAATGATAGATTAACCCCTTGCTTTGCTGAAAAGGGGAAAAGAATGGTCCTTTGTTGTCACACTTTAGGCTGGGGCAAAACTGTAGGTAGAGCTGGTGGACTGTGTCAGAAAGCTCTTTTTTGCATGTGCGTTTGAAATATCTGTCTATACATATTAATTCAGTAGATCTGTATACAATTTAATGAAAAATTATAAAGTGAACCACTGTGTAACTAGCACCTCTTCAAGAAATGGAACAATGCCAGCACTTCTGAACCCTTCATGGGTCCCTTCCTGGTTACAGCCTCTCATTCCCTAGAGACAATGACTATTCTGAATTCTGTGATAATCATGTTCTTTGTTTTTCTTATTACTACCTTCGTATCCCTCAACAACCTAGTTTTATTTAATTTTGTATTTTATATAAATGGAGTCATGCTGTTTTGTATCTTATTCTAGCATTGTGCTTGTGACATTCATCCACGTTGTGTGCAGCTGTAGTTCATTCATTCCAATTTCTGTATAGTAGTCTGCTGTTTGAACAAACCATAATTTATTCACTCTATTATTGATAGACATCTAGATTCCTTCCAGTTTGGGGCTATTAACAATGCTACTATGAACATTCTTGGTTAAGTTCAGTTGTATAGATGTGTGTCATGTACATACAGGGATAGAATTTGCTGGGTCATATGGAATGGACGTTTTCAAACTTCACTAGATAATGCGAACAGTTGTGCCAGGTTACAGCTCATCAGTCATTGATAGGAATATGAGTTTAAGTTTCTGGTTGAAAGTGTATTGTCCAGAAATAGAACCATGGTGAAAATGCCCCTATATCAGGGACTTCTCTGTCTAGTGAAGGCATGGGGCAGATGGATGTACTAATGGGATAATTTCTATCACAAACCGTGTGGTGGGTTAGTATCTTTAAGAATAGAACTGTTTTCTCCCCATCTGCTTCTTTGAAATGACTCCTTATGTTAATTAGGACAAATGTGACTGTGACTCCTTAAAATGGAAATTGATGTTTTTTTCATGTGAATGTGTTCTTCAAACCAGAACTAAGCTATGAGGAACCATTGCTAGTAGATGTGAGCCTTAAGAGGGGCCCAAGAGCTTGACCATTGGGTAAACAGGAAGAGGTAGGGCCCTGAGGCAGCTCTGAATGTCTTCTCTTAGTTCATCACATATTCAAGACCCACCCTGCAGAGTTGCATGGGGGCCGGGAAGAGGTAGCAGATTCGAGGGGACCCAAGAAGGGATGACTCCCCTGAGTACTTAGGCCTTCCCTTAGTACTGAAATAGGAAAAAATTAGCAAACAGAAATGTAATAGATTGTTGTTTTGGAGTAACCTTTTCCTCTTGTGTACTAGAGATAAAATAATTAGAATAATGATAACCTTGGTATACTGAGGGCCTGCTCTTTGTCCGGCACTGTGCTAAGCTCCAGTAGAAGGAAGTACAGGGGAAATAACCAGTAAACATGTGTGCAGTTGTAGTGAAAATTTCCTAGGTCTGTTGGTGGGGGGGTTGGTTTGTCTATTGTTTTGCAAAGCAGCTATGCTTGAAGTATTCAGAAGCAAATGCTTGGCTACAGACTCCACCCCAAAGAGCCCCAGAGTGTTTTCCCCTCCATTTCTGATTCCCGGAAATTGGGAGTACTCAACTATCCCTCCAGCTTCATGTTTTTGAGAAGTATTTTAGTTCATCAGTTTACTTAATGCTCCTCACTGAGTCTTTGACTTGGGGCTAATTAAGAATCTTCTTTGTTTGGGGGTTATAGAGTGTAGTTTCATTAAGTTTATCCATTTTTCTTTCTCTTTTACCAAGGCTCAGCCTTATGTATCTGGTGAGCAACATCTTGAATTTAACAGTCTTCATTATTATGCAAGCTTCTGTTGCTTGATGGTTTTGTCTTTCAGAGTTTCAGATTTTGAGGGAAAAATCAAACTATGAACAACCAGAATTGTTTGTGTGTCTGTTACTGACTGTTATTGTGGTATAACCACTATGCAAAAAGGATTACTTTTTAACTGTCTTTGGTTTAATACAAATTGCAGAAAATACAGGAGTGTATTAAACAGGAAGAAATTTAAGTCCTCTATTATTCCATACTACCCAGGCATAACTGCTGTTATGCCAGTTTTTCTTCTTGGGTACATAATTAAACCATACTGGGATATATAAATACAATTGTATTGGCCTCCCCTTTCCCACGTAATGTGTCTTCTGTGTCACTAAATTTTTTTATTTTAAAACCAAACGTTTTGTTGCGGGAAGGTGGATCTTCTAGGTATTAACATGCTTTTTTTTTTTTAAATTACTGTATTACAGAAGGATCTGTGGAATCACAGAAAAAGCTTGGAAGCAGACCTTCTTTATATGAATTTGATATACAATCAGTGGCATTTTAAATCAGCGGGCAAAGAAATTTCAGTAATTCAGTAAATGATACAGGGTTGTTGGGTCTTTGGAAATAAAATTAGGCTTTTACCTCACACTGTGCAAAATAAATTCTAAATGGATCAAAGCATAGTATAAATAATTACATTGTAAATTTAAAAATTGTAAGTGAATGAGTTTATGGTAACGGCAGACTTTTTCTGAGCATAAAAGCAAAGGAAGAACCTATCACCACTATTGAGAATATGTTTAATTTTTCTCAGTGTTGTCTTTTACTCACTGACTGGTGTCATA
>NW_020171816.1:977020-995638 GCF_003031525.2 Neophocaena asiaeorientalis asiaeorientalis
TTGTGTCAAGTAAAATGCTGACTTAGTGTGCTTTCATTATTGGGATGTGTCAGTCTGGTAGATACTGCCAAGTGAGCAGGTTAAAAGAACAAGAAATGAAGCCTTGTGTATAAATGAGCAGATTGGAATATTCTTTCAAATTGGCCTTTTCTGTTATATATTTTTTAAGTTCTCCATTGAATTCATTATTTGTTAATATTTAGCTTCCTCTGATTTAGTGGTTTTCAGATGATTCTGTGGACTTGTACAGTCAGTGAAGAACCTCTTGGGGGCTTAGTGAAAGGAAAAAGCAATGGGAATTGGGTAGTAGTAGCTTCTGCTTAGAGCCAACAGTAGACTGTAAGGTTGGAGCACTGCAGAAGGTTTTATAACTTTGGAGTCTCAACTACTTAAAATACATGGCTAGCTATAAACCAAAAGGTGATTTTGTCATAGAATATTTCAAATATTTTCATAAGAACAGAGGAGAATATAGTGAACCTGTGTATGAACCTTTATCAATGTTTTCTAAGTTTTATAGAATTTTCCCTACTTAAAGGTGTGTGGTCTTTTCTTTTTTTGATGAAAACTTAAAGAATGAACTTTGGGGCTTTATAGCAGATACTTTTCCAAGCTTTTATTCCATTCTTTCTGAGAACTGAATATCCATCTTATTTGCCATTCTGCTCAGGAAATAAATTTATATTTGGACTATTCTTGTAGTGACTGTTTTGAATGTAGTATTCTAGAAGTACTGACAGGTAGGATTTATTTGGAGCAGAATTGTTTTTATCATCTTTGGAACCTTGATTTTTTTAAAGATTATTTTTCTTTTTGGCTGCGCCAGGTCTTAGTTGCAGCACGCGGACTCTTTGTTGTTTAGTTGCGGCATGCATGTGTGATCTAGTTCCCCGACCCCGGGTCGATCACCGGCCCCCTGCATTGGGAGCGCGGAGTCTTACCCACTGGACTCACCAGGGAAGTCCTGGAACCTTGATTTTAAAAAGTTCTGAGTTTGATTTGGTATGAAATGCTGTGTTGTTAAAACTAAAAGATTGATTAAACAGAAGCTATACTCACTTAGCTAAATGCTTGTCAAAAATAGAGGGCATGGAACTTTAATTTCCTTATCTTACATGGTGGGAAGTCCAGAGATACTATAAAATTAGTGTGCCTACAACTAGAGGTTTAAAGCTATGAAACTGATCATGACAAAAATTAAAATATGATTGGCAGGGTTTAGTGAGAGGAAGGCGATTTAAATGCCCTAACACCTTTCCTAGAGGATAGACCAATATTTAAAATTGGTAGATCAGAAAGAGAAAAACAAATACTGTATGCTAACACATATATATGGAATCTAAAAAAAAAGAAAAAAAAATGGTCAGAAGAACCTAGGGGTAAGACGGGAATAAAGGTGCAGACAGACCTACTAGAGAATGGACTTGAGGATACAGGGAGGGGAAAGGGTAAGCTGGGACAAAGTGAGAGAGTGGCATGGACAACATATATACACTACCAAACGTAAAATAGATAGCTAGTGGGAAGCAGCCGCTTAGCACAGGGAGGATTAGCTAGGTGCTTTGTGACCACCTAGAGGGGTGGGATAGGGAGGGTGGGAGGGAGGGAGATGCAAGAGGGAAGAGATGTGGGGACATATGTATATGTATAACTGATTCACTTTGTTATAAAGCAGAAACTAACACACCATTGTAAAGCAATTATACTCCAATAAAGATGTTTTAAAAAAATAAAAGTAGTACTTAAAACTGGGAGTTAGTTAATTCAGGGAAGCATAAACAGTTACTTTGAAATATTTAGGTAGATTTTTAAAAGTCAATTAAATTGTGTTTTTTCTGTTAGAACATATGAAACCTTCTTTTAATAGAGCAGGATTTTCCCTCTATGGTTCACTTACGTTCTTAATTTGGAGAAAGTGGTTTAAAATTTTAGAGAGGAATTTTAAACATTTAACATTTAATTTAAGCATTAACATTCTGAACTGTGCTATAAGAAAAAAGTGAGAGTTGTCTTGCAGTCTTTCACAATTTTTGGCCACTTATAAAACCCCCTCCTTCCTTAAAAAAAAAAAAAAGAACTAAGAGGTCACAGCATACTTAGCTGTTTTGTTTTGTTAATTAATTAATTTATTTTTGGCTGTGTTGGGTCTTTGTTGCTGTGCACAGGCTTTCTCTAGTTGCGGTGAGCGGGGGCTACTCTTCGTTGCGGTGCGTGGGCTTCTCATTGTTGTGTCTTGTCTTGTTGTGGAGCATGGGCTCTAGGTGCGCAGTTTCAGTAGTTGTGGCACGTGGGCTCAGTAGTTGTGGCTTGCGGGCTCTAGAGCTCAGACTCAGTAGTTGTGGCGCACGGGCTTAGTTGCTCCACGGCATGTGGGATCTTCCCGGGCCAGGGCTCGAAAATGTGTCCCTTGCACTGGCAGGCAGATCCTTAACCACTGCGCCACCAGGGAAGCCCCTACTTAGCTGTTTTTACTTTTCATTTTATACCTTGCTATATTATTTGAACAGTTTTTCTAAGAAAGTAGATGTGTTACTTTTACCCTCCCCACCAAAAAAAACAAAGACGACCGCTCCCCCCCAAAAAAACTAGGTGGAATTCTACACTGAAAACTGAAGAAAGCTTGTTTCTAGGAAGAAAAATTGGTATAATCCTGCTTTGTACTTAATATCAGACTTCAGATGAGGCTTAAGCCTCCTTGATTACTGAAACTTAAAAGAGTGAAGGGAAATAAGGTCACTAGGAAGCTTCTGTGGACTGCCTTTACCGAGCAATATTTGTGTGAAGGTTTTCTGGTTCTGTAAACTTAACTTTCAGTGTTTCTTTGTATTTGTGCTTGGTCACATTTATCTTCTCCCAGATTTAAAGCAGAAAAAGTTTTTTGGTTTTTTTTTTTTGCATGATTTGCATGATCCTCTATACTTTTTAAAAAATTGCTTTGATACAGTAGCTACGATTCTAGCACAGACAAAATTCAAGCAATCTCTAAGTATTTTACATGAATGCAACTAATTATTGAAGAAAATTAATTTGGGGAAGTGTAAATTTCAGGTGCCCTCGGCTGTTCTTCTATAATGGAGGTGAAAAACTGAAATATGTGCCAACGTGGTAGAGAACTGGTTAATGGTTGTTCACACAATCTCTCCTTTGTCCCTTATGAGCAGAAGGGTGCATGTAATTGGATATTAGAATCACATATTGTGAACTTTGTATTATTAGTGGGTCTATATTATGAGAGATGCTTCCTTAAGAGGGAAATTTCAATTGTGATGTTGTTATCAGAGGGAAGCTTTGACACATTCTGTGCCAATGTGGTTAGTGACTGTTTGTGGGTCACCTATGCTGGAGTGGCCTGCTCTGAGTATGAAGTGCTTGTCCTTGATGCTCCTCCTCCTCTATGTGCCATGGATATCATTGATAGCTTAATCTTGAAGTCTCATAGAAGGCCTTCTAATTTTCTGTCCTGAGAAAGATAACTGAGAGCCTCTGCAACAGAGAGAAGGGAGAACTGGGCAAGGGAGATGGTTAGAAGAGAGGTGACAAAGGGACAAACAAGTGTTAAATTTCCAAAGACAAGAGGCCATCAGCAGCAGCTTCACCTTGCACTCACTCCCCTGACCTGTACTTGCCGTTCTCTGTACCCTCTTGGTGCTTGGGGGTTTCCTAAGAGGTGGAGGCTTTCCCGAGAGTAGTGGTCTAGGCATTTTAGACAGGATAAGGTATATGTAGTATTCTTTATTTATGGAGAAATATATTTACAGTGTATTATGGGCATCATAATAAAAGGTTTATTGCTGGGTCTATTCTCTTTGAAAGTACCTGAATATAATTTGTATTACTATACTTAAACAGCCTGCCACAGAAATATTGCCGGTGTCAGTAAATTAATAGCAGTAAGGTTCATATTTTTCCTTTAGTCTCTTGCCCTGGATATATAGGGCTTTTTTCCCCCCAAGGTATAGATTAACCATTTACGAGGGAAAAGCATAACATTTTATGGTTGTAAGTTATAGATGTTACAGGAACAGAGTCATAATCCTTTTTGTTCCACATTGAATTCCAAGTGCAACAGATATATACAAAGTACCTACATGTATCAGCCATTCAGAGAGGACCAGGACACAGTCCTGTCTACTAGAGTTTAGAGCCAGGTGGAAGATATATGATTACACACACACCTTATATCTGTTAACAGAAGACAACATCTGGGCAGTGAAAGAGAGACTGATATTTCTATTTCTAGTCAGATGGCTCAAGGAAACAAATCACTTTTCTAGACATTTGAGATTGACTGAGAGTCTTTTTTTGGCAAAGAGTTTCACTTGGTTTGTGTTACTTTCATATCCTGCCATTGCTTTTGTCCTGGAGGTGGTACTGGTCAAGAGAGTATGGTATGAAAGCAGCAGTGACAGGGCACTCAGCAGTTCATGGATAGATCGCATGGTTGTCTCCCAGGTGATTGAGAGCTACTATCCACCCTTGCAGATTAATTCTTTTTTTAAAAATTTTTTATTTTATTTATCTTTTTTCGGCCGCGTTGCGTCTTCATTGCTGCGAGTGGGCTTTCTCTAGTTGCGGGGGCTATTCTTTGTTGCGGTGCGCGGGCTTCTCATTGCGATGGCTTCTCTTGTTGCGGAGCACGGGCTCTAGGCACAGGGGCTTCAGTAGTTGCAGCACGTGGGCTCAGTAGTTGTAGCTCTCAGGCTCTAGAGCACAGGCTCAGTAGTTGTGGCGCATGGGCTTATTTGCTCCAAGGCATGTGGGATCTTCCCGGACCAGGGCTCGAACCCCTGTCCCCTGCATTAGCAGGAGGATCCTTAACTACTGCGCCACCAGGGAAGTCCCCAGATTAATTCTTAAGGTAAATACCCTGATGAAAAACTTGCAGAATTGATTTTTGAAGTGACCTAGTTATTTAAGGTACTATTCAATTTTCTCCCCCCACTTACCTTTAATAGAATTAGTTAATAATTATGTGGCACTGTATATACGTCAGGTACTTTTCTAAGTGCTTTACATATATTTAATTCTCAAGTCAACTTTTTGACGTAAATGCTATTTTAATTCCTATTTTATAGACAAAACTAAAGTTAACTGACTTGTCCAGGGTAACACAGCAAAGGAGAGTTCCAGCTGGGTTTTTCTTTGTTTAAATAAATTTATTTTATTTATTTTTATTTTTGGCTGCGTTGGGTCTTCGTTGCTGCGTGCCGGCTTTCTCTAGTTGCGGCAAGTGAGGGCTACTCTTTGTTGTGGTGCGCGGGCTTCTCATTGCGGTGGCTTCCCTTGTTGCAGAGCACATGCTCCAGGTGCGCGGGCCTCAGTAGTTGTGGCACGTGGGCTTCAGTAGTTGTGGCTCACGGGCTCCAGAGTGCAGGCTCAGCAGCTGTGGCGCACAGGTTTAGTTGCTCTGCGGTATGTGGGATCTTCCCAGACCAGGGCTCGAACCTGTGTCTCCTGCATTGGCAGGCAGATTCTTAACCGCTGTGCCACCAGGGAAGCCCTCGAGCTGGGTTTTAAACCCAGGAAGCCTGGCTCCAAAATCCATGCTTTTAACCAGTAAGCTATGCAGCAAAAGAATGTGAGCAGTATATAGCAAATGGGATTTTTGGTGTTTCTGGTTGGAAATGAACACATCCCTTGTCTCCAGGATCTTGCCACAGCTAGATGGCATACGTGTCCCTTCACTGTAAAACATAGTTGGCAGTGGAAATAGAGCATGTTGGTAGGAATCCTGGCTCCTACCTTCCTTGGTAGTCCTCTCTGATGGTCACAGAGCAGTGTTGCATGTGACTTTTATTGTCCAGTGCTTGGCTCTGCAGAGAAGATGGGATTGGCCTAGTGCTGGGTGGAGAGTGTATTTGCAGCCCGTTTCATCCAGTACTGTGACACATGCTTTTGTTTTTTGTTTTCAGTGTGATAGTTTGATTTAAGAAATGTTTATGGAAACAATTTTCAGATGCCATTAACTGAAAAAAAAATAAGGTTATTTAATAAAATCTTACTTTGGATTCCAGATGTATACAGCTGCCCTGAATATTCCACACTGATGCAAGAGTGATTGCTCTGTGCATTTCAGTATGTTAAAACAGTGGCATAGTTTTGACTTCTGTCCATTTATTTTATTTCTAGGAACCCTAAGGACTCTGCAATATGAATAATTCTCTGGAGAACACCATCTCCTTTGAAGAGTACATCCGAGTGAAGGCGCGGTCTGTCCCGCAACACAGGATGAAGGAATTTCTGGACTCGCTAGCCTCTAAGGGGCCAGAAGCTCTTCAGGAGTTCCAGCAGACGGCCACCACTACCATGGTGTACCAACAGGGTGGGAACTGCATTTACACAGACAGCACCGAAGTGGCCGGGTCTTTGCTTGAACTTGCCTGTCCAGTCACCACCAGTGTTCAGCCACAAACCCAGCAAGAACAGCAGATCCAGGTTCAACAGCCACAGCAGGTTCAGGTAAAAGAGAGATAAATGTTGGTGCATCCTATTGAATAGACTTTATTTGCCATCAGGGTTTTGGTTAGTAGAGCATCACGTCTATATACAGATGTCAGAGATTATTTTCACCAAGGGGAGTATTCTGGTTTTTTTTGAAACATTTTATCTTACACAAGGGCTTTCATAGTTAACATAGACTAAAAATATTTGCAACTACTGTAAACTTAAGAGGCTACAGATACTTGCCATTTGCTTTGGAGAACTGAACAGTATAGAAATTAAGAGGTCTTTTGGGACTGGATTTGGATGTGTCACACTGTGTGTGACTGAAGCTCCCCTTCTGTCTGTGTCACCCTGAACAGATCAAGAACATAGGAGGGCTAATCTTACCTCATTACTAAAAGCATGATATTTGGAACTTTTTATTTAAATGGAAAGGCTCTTATTCATGTAGTTGTATGGTTCCATGACTCAATGTCACCTGTAAATTTCTAGGCCTTCATTTGATATTTATAAGCCTCAAGAAATAATGCTAATTGATAATATGCTTACTGAAAGAGGAGAAACTTAATACATTTGCCGAGAAGGTAAGTTTTCCTCTTTAGGGAAAACTGCTGTCTTGCTACTGTCTCTTGTGGTTGCATTTCACTTTGCCCTCCATGACTTCCACCAAGAGAATAGGAAAGGGAGTAGAACATGATGGAGAGGCAAGAGTGTGAAGAGGTACGTTTGGTGAGGTAGAAGGTTTTGCCCCTTAGCAGTGTAGGTGAGTATATTGGAAGGACCTGGGCTTTGGAGTTGCATTCCTGGGTTTAATTTTTTTTTTTTTTTTTTTTTTTCGGCACGCGGGCCTCTCACCGTTATGGCCTCTCCCGTTGAGGAGCACAGGCTCTGGACACGCAGGCTCAGCGGCCATGGCTCACAGGCCTAGCAGCTCCATGGCATGTGGGATCTTCCCGGACTGGGGCACGAACCTGTGTCCCCTGCATCGGCAGGCGGACTCTTAACCACTGCGCCACCAGGGAAGCCCCCTGGGTTTAAACTTGACCTGACGTCTTATTTCTTGATATTTTCTTAATCTTTTTAGTGCTAGTTTTTTCATCTGTTAGTAGGGATAATACAATTTAGTGAGACTGAATGAGATAACAAGAAAGCATCTGGCACATGGAGGGATGCAGTTGTTTATTACAGTCTCTATAAGGAAGGAGGGGTACAGGAAAGGTACAAAGAGAAGGCCTGACTTTTTAGTTGAAGAAAAATTTCTGTTTTTTACTGCTTGGATCTTCTTTTTCGTAAGATTAAACTAGTTTGGGATTTGAGTTTAAAGTGTTTTTTTGAGACTTTACGTTTAAGATAGCTAATTGAGATCACCTATTAGTATCATCATTTTTCCCAAACCCCTTGTAAATGGAAGAAAAAATAAAATAATAAATCCATGATATAGGTTCAATATGGTGGACTCATAAGAACACATATTTTCCCATCCTCAGTGACTGAAAAGATACTTAAAAAAATTTTTTTTCTAGCAGTGCTGGGAAAAAAAAAAAATGCCATCAAAAAACCACTAAATCTTAACCTTTAAAAATTGTGAATCATGGGGCTTCCTGGTGGGGAAGCCCGCAACGGGAGAGGCCCCAACGGAAGAGGCCACAACAGTGAGAGGCCCGTGTACCGCAAAAAAAAAAAAAAAATTGTGAATCACTATATTGTACACCTGTAACTTATAAAATTGTACAGCAACTAAACTTCACTAAAAATAATAAATAGGGAATGATTTTTTTTTTGAACCCAGTAAATCTGAGGAATTGTTGCAAGAGAGAAAGCAAACAGAATCAGGTGATAGAGGAATTCCTCTAAGAGAGAAACTTTTACGAAAGGTGGAGCAGTTCTCAGGGTCCCCTAATCCGAGAAGTAAAGAATACAAAGAGTAGAAGGCTCCTCTGGGGACCCATGTGTTGGGAGTTGACCAAGGACTTTAAAACATATACACACTCATGTGTCTGCATATATTATGAGTAGATACCAGGTATAGGATGAAAGTGGCTCTGCTGATCAGTGAGGAAAGGATGTATTCCATTAGTGCAGTAAGGCAGTCTCCTTCTCTTTTGGAAATAGATACCTCTCATAATACAGATAAGGTCCAGATGGGTTAAAGGTCAGATAACAAGAAAACAATGAACTATGAAAAGGCAGTATAGAAAATTTTTGTAATTTTACGTTGTGGAAAGCCTTCCTAAGGAAAGAAGTAAACTCTGAGACAGCTTTTCCCAATCTTTTTTTACCCTGAAAGAATCTTTGAACTATTTTCAGGTCTCAGGTGACCCCTGCATAAAAATTACTGTATTTACAGCCCATGGAATGTTAGCTTGATCAGCAAGTGATATAATAATTCAATAATAATTATCAGTGCTCTTTTGGTAAGAATCATATTTTTTTTCTATGGGTCTACATTTTAGCCAACCTGTTAGGCTACTTTTTTTGTTGTTTTTTTTTGTTTTTTTGCTTTTGCGGTACACGGGCCTCTCACTGTTGTGGCCTCTCCCATTGCGGAGCACAGGCTCCGGACGCACAGGCTCAGCGGCCATGGCTCATGGGCCCAGCCGCTCCGCGGCACGTGGGATCTTCCCAGACCGGGGCACGAACCCGCGTCCCCTGCGTCGGCAGGTGGACTCAACCACTGCGCCACCAGGGAATAGGCTACTTTTTATGTGTGGTTCCCTTTCCCACACAGGTTATCAATTTTAATTCAAGTTATTTGTGTAGGTAGAGGAAACCTCATTTTTTTCCTTTAAAAAAAAATTTCCTAGTTGAGGGGTTTTTTTTTGCTTTATTCAATAGTTCTAAAAAATCTTACCACAAATTTCTACCGTACAAGTTGCCGAGATATGGTTTGTGGTATATGATATGTGCAAGAGTAGTTTTTATCCCCTTTATTTAAAATTAAAAATGACCTTTTAGGGAATTCCCTGGCGGTCCAGTGGTTAGGACTCCACACTTTCACTGCCAAGGGCCCAGGTTTGATCCCTAGTCGGGAGACTAAGCTCCCACAAGCTGCGTAGCGTGGCTGGAAAAAAAAAAAAAGACCTTTTAGCCAAGCATTCTTGGACCAAAGGTTAGTTAAGCCTAGCTTACCTTTCCTGAGACTAATTTTTCTTTCCGTTTCATAAATTAAAAAAAATTTTAAGACAAATATATTTTCATAATAACTGGCTTAAGCCAAATGGAATTTAATTTTTCTAAAAGTTGGCTTTGTAGATTTAATTTAAATAAAGATTTTAAGTTGTTATTAATATTACATGAAAGTTGACAATGTTAATAAATCTAAAGCTATCAAAATCATAAGCCAGGAAATTCCCTGGCAGTCCAGTGATTCGGACTTGGCGCTTCCAGTGCAGATTCGGTCCCTGGTGGGGATCCTGCAAGTTGCGCAGCGTGGCCAAAAACAAAAACCTAAGTGTCTTAAATACAGTAAAAACTTGTTTTAAAAAAAAACCATAAGCCAGACAATATCAATAAATATATGGCTAAAGATACAACTTTATATAAGACTTCGGAAAACCATTTTCTGAGTGACAGAAAATATGGGCCTAGCAGTTACAATTATTTTATACACGTTTCTTGATCTGTTTTATAGGTCTGTATATTCTTTCTTTAAAGGTATAATTTTGTTTTTAATTTTATTTATTTATTTTTGGCTGCATTGGGTCTTCCTTGCTGTGCGTGGGCTTTCTCTAGTTGCGGTGAGTGAGGGCTACTGTTCATTGCAGTGCGCGGGCTTCTCATTGCGGTGACTTGTCTTGTGGAGCACGGGCTGTGGGGCATGCAGGCTTCAGTAGTTATGGTGCGCGGGCTCTAGAGCACAGGCTCAATAGTTGTGGCGCATGGGCATGTGGGATCTTCCCGGACCAGGGATCGAACCCGTGTCCCCTGCGTTGGCAGACGGATTCTTAACCACTGTGCCACCAGGGAGGTCCTTAAAGGTATAATTTTTGAAACTAAAAATAGCACGTGAGGTATAGGGAGGTTAACTCATCTTCTGATAGCTAGCGTTTGCACCCAAGCTGTCTTAACTCGAGCCTGTGCTCCTAACTAGTGTTTCTAATACACAAGGAACTTAAAAAATAGGAAAAAAAATGATCTAGTGGAAAAATGAACAAAGGATATAAATAGATAGTTCATGGGGGAGGAAATACAGATTGTGCTAGTAAGTATGTCAAAAGATGCTTCATGCTTCTGGTGATTATGGAAGTGTAAGTTTTTAAAATGAAATATGTTTTATTTATTAGGTAGGAAGACAGTTATAAAGATTTCACCCAGGGTAGCAAGCGTATAAGAGGATAAATTAGTGTGATTTTCTTGAGATTGAATTTGGCAGTACTTGTCGAATGTTTAAATGTGCATACCTTTGGCCTTGCATTTGTGTTCACAGATAAATGTGTATATAAGGATATTCACTGCCACGTTGCTTATAGTAGTGACACTGGAAACAAGTCAGTCTTTCAGTAAGGGAAATGGCAAATAATGATACAACTGTAGTATGTTGTCCTGTGCAGCCAGAAGAATGAGGTAGATCTGTGTGTATTGACAGAGCAGGATGTTTAACAGATTATAGAGTGTCAAAACCAGTTTAGTATCACTGGCTTTTAACATATGTAGAATGTAGTGGTCCTTAAATAGTAGTAATAAAGCCGAAAACAGTAATTGGGCGGCGTAGTGGGGTACTAAGGAGAAGTGCTTGAATTTTTTTTTTTTATTAAACATGAACTACTTTTGTAATAAAAAAAAAAAGTGTTGCTTGGGAATATTTTGCTTTGAACTTGTACAGGACAATGATTCTTAACCTTTTTTTCCCCTGTCCCAGACATCTCCATATGTTTGTGTTTATGTATGAAGCCCTTTGCTAGATGTTTAGGTACAGCATTGAACAAGACAGAAAGCTCCCTGACCTTGTGGAACATACATTATAGCTGGGAGGGGTTAGATGATATATAAGATTTTTAAAAATCTTGTTATATAGTGATAAATGCAAAGGAGAAAAACAAAGCAGATGGGGGTGGCCAGGGTAAGCCTTAATATGCTGGTGACTTTTGAGTTAAGACCAAAGAGAGCTGGTGAATGAGCCATATGGTTATCTGAGGAAAGAGCATTCCAAATCAGAAAGCCCTAAGGTGGGAGCTGCTTATTTGAAAAACGGCAGAATGGCTGTGTAACTAGAGTGCACTGAGTGAAAGGATGAGACTAGAGAGGTGACGTGTACACTGAAATATGGAGCTGAACAGACCTGCCTTCTCAATTCAAATGTTAAAAGGCTCTTTGGCTCATAGTATTGCTTCTCAACCTAACCCTTTTGATAAGAATGTAAAATTATGCCTATATTAATGTTATTTGAAATTTCAAAACAATTTATTACCTTGAAGGCAGAGAGTTTTCTAAGTTGCTTTTTCAAAAAATTGCGGTAAAATTAGATTGCTTTTTTAAAACCATCTGTCGCCATCCCAGAGAGTTTGTTCTGTCCCCAAGAATTTCTCATCTTTCCAGCTTAGAAGCAGCCACATAGCTTGTTAGATTTGACAAAGTAATAATTTCCTTAGAACAATGTTAGTGAATTGATGGGAGACAAAGGTCTGTGTCAAAAGTTAGAGTAGCTGTCTGAATAAAACTCACTGTGTCCGTTTACTCTCTGTTACTACCACACTCACACTTTTGGCCCCCAAATGTGTGGTTTTTCCCCCACAATGACCAATTCTTCACACCAGCTGGCTGGCCTATAATTCAATTCAGTTCTAACACTATCTGCTTGGAGTTAGTGTCAGATCCCCGCAAGTTAAGGGATCAGTTTCACAAGACTGCCCCCCACTTCCGACACTAGTTGCAAGTCCCAGGTTATCTCACCTGTACTTCTGACTAACTGGCTATAAATTGTGGTTCTCCCTACCCCTCCCTGGGTTTGATGATTTGTCAGAAAAGCTCACAGAACTCAGGGAAACACATTTACCAGTTTATTATATAATTAAGGAAATGATAAAGGATACGGTTGAACAACCGAAGAGATACATGGGGCGAGGTTCTGAAGGGTCGTGAACACAGTAGCCTCTGTCCTCATGGAGTTGGGGTGTACCACCCTCCCAGCACGTGAATGTGTTCACCAACCCAGGAACTCCCTAAACCCCAAACTTTCGAGATTTTTATGGAGGCTACATCATATAGGTATGATTGATTAGTAACTCAATTTCTAGCCCTTCTTCCCTCTCCAGAGAATGGAGGGTGGGGCTGAAAGTACCAAGTTTCTTATTATGGCTTCGTCTTTGAGGTGACCAGCCCTCATCCAGGAGCCCACCAAAGTTGCCTCATTAGAAAATAATATGGTCCTAGCATTTATATTAGCACTTAGGAAATTACAAAGGTCTTAAGAGCTCAGATCAAGAATCAGAGAAAAGACCAAAAATTATATTACAGTATCACAGTAGCATATGTTTATTTAAGATAGGGAGGCACTTTCTTAAGGCAAAAGGAAGAGCTGTCATGTAAATACCTTCACAGTTTGTACAATACCAGGAAGGCCTAAGTTTCCTGTTGTTGATAGGTCTGCCTGAGCTAGGTGAAGGTGGTTCATTTGGAACTTCACTTTCAAGAGCCCTCTTGAGTTGGGTACTTCCTAAAGCATCCACATGGAGTTAAATGTGTATGCCAGAGAGAAGACCCTCTGATGGTGAATTCTAGGAGTCCGGTTTCACTTAGCACCCATAGAATTTCTTGCTTCTTCTCTGTACTTCTATAAGGCAGGAACTGAGGCTTCTTACAAGGCTGGTTCGTCATCCTGGTCCTGCACTTAGCAAAGTGAAGGATGCTTTGGGGAAGGAGATTTCTCAGCACTTGATTCTTTTGTTGCTAGAGGTAAAGGTCTCAAGCCTTCAGTGGATCAAAGTACAATTCTTCCTCATTTGTCATCCCAACTTCTGTCCCTCTTCCTCTTTTTGCTGTTGCACGTTCCCTCTGTGCTGGGGCAGTCACTCCCTAACCTCTCACCTCAGTGTAGAATTGGTGAGAGTGAGGAAGGAGGTAATCAAGAGCCAGACTGCCCTTAGACAAACATGAGTTTGATCTGCCTCTGATTCTTTAGATATATCGTTATAGACAAGTGACTTAACCACTTTGAGTCCGTTTCCTTATCTACGTCATGGAAATAAAAGAATTTATGTTGTAGTTACTTTGAGGATTCCATAAAATGCTAAGTCCTAAGTACACAGCCTGGCACGTAGTAAGCCCTCAATAAATAAATGATAGCCACTGTTGTTTTCTTCTTCCTCTCCTTCTCCTCATTAGTGCCATTCATACCTAGGGCCCCATTTGCTTTTCAAACATTTGAAAAGTAAGTATCCAGACAAATATTTAGAACAAGTATTCCTACTGTGTGGGCAGTTTGCCATTTTTGCTTTTTTTTTTTAAAAACGTAATGTTACAGATGCAGTTCAGATCCCTAATATCCCTCTGTATAGCTTTCTCTCCCAAGGTAAATACTATTTTAAAGTTTTCAACTTGTTTTGATATCTTTTGTATCCATCTGAGTTTTGGGTTTTAGAGAATGTGTCTTGGAGGCTGCACAGCCAGGAACAGGACTCAGGTCACATTGCTAGCCTGCCTTGGCAAAGACCTTCAGCCACACCCCTGGGCACAGGTGCTTGTCCTGCCATAGTCTCTCAATGGGATTTATGCCATCCTGTTCCATTTCTGCCGCAATCTTCCACTCTCACCAGAAAATGGAGGTTGTGGTTCCTGCTGCCTCATGTTGCTCCATTTTGAGTCCAGATTTCATGCAGTGTGTCTAATTTGGGAAGCCTTGGTCACATGCCTGCACTCTAGCTGCAGGAGAGGTTGGGACAGTGATTCCAGCTTCTGCCTTGGGGAGGCAGAAGTCATAATGTGGTGTATTCTGCAAACAAGGGTTTGCAGCCAAAAACAGGACTGAAATCAGCTGTTCTCTCACTGGCACTTTGTGGGCTGATTGGGGTCCTGATCATCACTTCAGATTGGTAGACTGTTTATTGCCGCCTTTTCTGGCCCTTCATGTCCAGTCTTTTTTTTTTTTTTCTTTTTATAATTTTATTGAAGTATAGTTAATTTACAGTGTGTTAATTTCTGCTATACAGCAGAGTAACTCAGTTATACATATATATATTCTTTTTCATATTCTTTTTCCTTTGGCTGCGTTGGGTCTTCGTTGCCCTGTGCTGGCTTTCTCTAGTTACGGTGAGCAGGGGCTACTCTTCGTTGCACAGGTTTCTCATTCTGGTGGCTTCTCTTGTTGCAGAGCATGGGCTCTAGTCGCGTGGGCATGGACGCCATGGCTCACGGGCCCAGCCGCTTCGCGGCATGTGGGATCTTCCCGGACCGGGGCACGAACCCGTGTCCCCTGCATCGGCAGGCAGACTCTCAACCACTGCGCCACCAGGGAAGCCCGGCAGGCGGATTCTTAACCACTGCACCACCAGGGAAGTTCCCGTATTTTTTTCCATTATGGTTTGTCACAGAATATTGAATATAGTTCCCTGTGCTGTACAGTAGGACCTTGTTGTTTACCGGCCCTATATATAATAGTTTATATCTGCTAATCCCAAACTCCCAATACTTCCCTCTCCCACCCCCTCCTCTCCCTTGGCAGCCACAGTCTGTTCTCTATGTCTGTGAGTCTGTTTCTGTTTTGTAGATAAGTTCATTTGTGTCATACTTTAGATTCCACATATAAGTGCTATATATTGTATTTGTCTTCCTCTTTCTTGATTTACTTCCCTTAGTATGATAGTCTCTAGGTCCATCCATGTTGCTGCAAATGGTATTATTTCATTCTTTTTAATGGCTGAGTAGTATTCCATTTGTGTGTGTGTGTGTGTGTGTGTGTGTGTGTGTGTGTGTATGTGTGTATATACACCACATCTTTTTTATCCATTTATCTGTCAGTGGACACATCCAGTCTTCTACCCACATTTAAATCTCTTCCCTCACCATACCTACATTCATTTTTATAATAAGAGTTTGGTAAATGTTTGATAGTTGGATAAAGATTTTACCACTTTCAGAAGAGCATTTTTTTTGTTGTTGTTGGTACGCGGGCCTCTCACTGCTGTGGCCCCTCCTGCTGCGGAGCACAGGCTCCAGACGTGCAGGCTCAGTAGTTGTGGCTCACGGGCCCAGTTGCTCCGCAGCATGTGGGATCTTCCCAGACCAGGGCTCAAACCCGTGTCCCCTGCATTGGCAGGCAGACTCTCAACCACTGCGCCACCAAGGAAGCCCAAGGATTTACTCTCTTAACTTTCATGTTCACTGTATAGCAATCTTAACTATAGTTATCATGTTGTGCTTTATATCCCTAGTACTTAGTTATCTTATGACTGGAAATGTGTACCTTTTGACCACCTTCATCCAGTTCCTCCCTCTGCCCCCTGCCTCTTGTAGCCACAAATCTGATCTCTTTTTCTGAGTTTGGTTGGGGTTTTGTTTGTTTTTTACATTTTACATATATTGTAAACGAGATCATGTGGTACTTGTCTTTCTCTGTCTGATTTATTTCACTTAGCATAATGCCCTCAGCATCCATCCACGTTGTCACAAAGGGCAGAATTTCCTCCCTTTTTATGGCTGAATAATATCCATGGTATATATATATATTCCAGAACTTCTTTATCCATTCATCCATTGATGGACGCTTAGATTGTTCCCATGTCTTGGCCATTGTAAATAATGCTGCTTTGAATATGGGGCTGCAGATATCTCTTCAACAGTCTTTTCGTTTCCAGAGAATGTGCATTTTTAACAAATTCCAGGTTGATGCTGATGCTGCTGAGCTGTGGACCACATTCAGACATACTTTCTGAAAAACTTATGTACTCAGTCAAATAAAGAATCTAGGAAAGAAGTCATGAGAACAAAAGAAACAGAACCAGCTCAGAGTTGAGATCAAAATCCCAGTCTGTACAGAAGACCCAGAATGCAGTCTGTCCAGGTTGAAATAGGAAGTCAGAATGCTCAAGAAGAAAGTAATTAGCACTGTCCATACTATGTGATCAAGAACGCAGAAGTATAGTTATTTAAAGTATATCTCTTCTGATCAACAGGGGGAAAAAAAAAGCAATTAAAAACTCTGGGGGCTTCCCTGGTGGCGCAGTGGTTGAGAGTCCGCCTGCCGATGCAGGGGACCCGGGTTCGTGCCCCGGTCTGGGAAGATCCCACATGCCCAGAGCGGCTGGGCCCGTGAGCCATGGCCGCTGAGTCTGCGTGTCCGGAGCCTGTGCTCCGCAACGGGAGAGGCCACAACAGTGAGAGGCCTGCATACCGCAAAAAGAAAAACAAAAAAACTCTGGAAAAGGTGGTGGGGAGAGCTGAATGAGAAGTAACGATTCAAATGTGAAAGGAACTTGAAATATAATGTAATTTATGAGGGATTGATAGAAGGTAAGAAACAGTGCTTTTGGAAACAGTGAAACCAAATTCATTCCCCTAGAAATGTCCCCCTCCTCCATTGATGTATCACTTTTCTAGCATATACATGTCTTTGGGATGATCTTTTTCCTTTTTGTATTTCTTTAGAATCCTTTTAGATCTAGGCTTAAGTTTCAAACTGCCTTTTTTTCTTTAATTTTTTGTTTAGTTATCAGTTTGTTTTCTGTGACAATTTACCTAGGTATTTTAACCTTGAAAATTAAACAGTTAATAAAGCACAATACCAACCTCTGAATGCCTTTCTTAGATTTTTGTCTTTTCTTTCTTTTTTTAAAAAGAGGAATCTTGTAGGACCTTTTTTTTTTTTTTTAATATATTTATTTATGGCTGCATTGGGTTTTCATTGCTGTGCACAGGCTTTCTCTAGTTGTGGCGAGCAGGGGGCTGCTCTTTGTTGCAGTGTGCAGGCTTCTCTTGTTGTGGAGCACGGGCTGTAGGCGCGCGAGCTTCTGTAGTTTTGGCACACAGTCTTCAGTAGTTGTGGCTTGCGGGCTCTACAGCACAGGCTCAGCAGTTGTGGTGCACGGGCTTAGTTGCTCTGTAGCACGTGGGATCTTCCCAGACCAGGGCTCGAACCCGTGTCCCCTGCATTGGCAAGTGGATTATTAACCACTGCACCACCAGGGAAGTCCCTAGGAGCTTTCTTAGTGTGAAGAAATACTCAAAGTTCAGCTATTCCTTCAATTCACTTTTTTAAAAAAATTAATTTATTTTTGTCTGTGTTGGGTCTTCGTTGCTGCATGCGGGCTTTCTGTAGGTGCGGTGAGCGGGGGCAGCTGTTCGTTGCGGTGTGTGGGCTTCTCATTGCGGTGGCTTCTCTTGTTGCCGAGCACGGGCTCTTGGCACGTGGGCTCTAGAGCACAGGCTTGGTAGTTGTGGCACATGGGCTTAGTTGCTCTGCGGCACGTGGGATCTTCCTGGACCAGGGCTCAAACCCGTGTCCCCTGCATTGTCAGGCGGATTTGTAATCACTGCGCCACCAGGGAAGCCCCCTTCAATTCACTTTTAATTTTCTTTCCTCCTAAGTTCAAGTAAAATTTAAAAAAAAAAAAAATTTTTTTTTTTACTCCACTAAGGTTACAGATTTTCACTATGACTATGCAGTAATTATCTAACCGGATAAAGTTATGTTTTTATATAAATAAAAAATATGAAGGAGGTTAATACAAATAACGTTTAATTTCTTATTGACTTATCCTTATGGGTAAAGGTTATAAACACATAATTGATACCTTATCCAATATCTTGACATGGGTAAGGAAATGACAGAAAGTGCTTTAACTTTTACTCCCCTAATTTTAACTTCTAACTACTTTGGATATAAAGTGGCATCAGATTATTTGTACCTGTTTGTTCTGTAGTGAGGGGTAAATGCCTTCAGTTCTGATTCCTTAGTATTTTTGCTAACTTATTTCTTTTGGAAGATTGAATATTGATAAATTGTTTCTAAGAAAAGTCAATTTAAAGAGATACAGTAGGGCTTCCCTGGTGGCGCAGTGGTTGAGAGTCCGCCTGCCGATGCAGGGGACACGGGTTCGTGCCCCGGTCCGGGAGGATCCCGCATCCCGCATGCCGCGGAGCGGCTGGGCCCGTGAGACATAGCCGCTGAGCCTGTGTGTCCGGAGCCTGTGCTCCGCAGCGGGAGAGGCCACAGCAGTGAGAGGCCCGCGTACCGCAAAAAAA
>NW_020171816.1:995672-997211 GCF_003031525.2 Neophocaena asiaeorientalis asiaeorientalis
ATAGATACAGTAAATGAATGAACTACAATAACCAGATTTTTGACATCTTGTTTTTAAGCAAGTAATAATATAGTTTAAAAACATACTCTGTTGGGACTTCCCTGGTGGCGCAGTCGTTAAGAATCTGCCTGCCAATGCAGGGGACACGGGTTCGAGCCCTGGTCCGGGAAGATCCCACATGCCTTAGAGCAACTAAGCCCGTGTACCACAACTGCTGAGCCTGCGCTCTAGAGTCCACAAGCCACAACTGCTGACCCCGTGTGCCACAATGAATGAAGCCCGCACACCTAGAGCCTGTGCTCTGCAACAAGAGAAGCCACCTCAATGAGAAGCCCGCACACCTCAACGAAGAGTAGCCCCCACTCTCTGCAACTAGAGAAAAGCCCGCGCACAACGATGAAGACCCCACTCAGTCCAAACAAACAAACAAAAAAACCCCATACTATGTGTTTAACTCTACAACAGTGGTTCTTAAAGAGTAGTTCAGGGACTGGTAGTCCCCAACTCCCTTTCAGGGTTCCTCAGAGTTAAGGCTGCTTTTTTATTTTAATTAATTAATTGATTGATTGATTGATTGACTGCGTTGGGTCTTTGTTGCTGTGCGGGGTTTCTCTAGTTGCGGCGAGCAGGGGCTACTCTTTGTTGCGGTGCGTGGGCTTCTCATTGCAGTGGCTTCTCTTTGTTGTGGACCACAGGCTCCAAGGCACTTGGGCTCAGTAGTTGTGGCTCGTGGGCTCTAGAGTGCAGGCTCAGTAGTTGTGGCGCACGGGCTTAGTTGCTCCACAGCATGTGGGATCTTCCCGGACTAGGGCTCAAACCCGTGTCCCTTCCGTTGGCAGGCAGATTCTTAACCACTGTGCCACCAGGGAAGTCCAAGGCTGTTTTTATTATAATATGAAGATGTTTTTTTGCCTTTTTCACTCTCGTTCTCTCATGAGTGTTCAGTGGAGTTTTGCAGGGGCCATGTATGATGTGTCACAATAGATTGAATGCAGAAACAAGTATGAGAATGCAGTTGTCTTCAGTTAAGTCAACCATTAAAGAGATTTGCAGAGATGTAAAATAATGCAGTGATTATTATAAAGTTTTTGTTTTGGCAAATAAACTTATTTTTCATAAGAATATGTTATTTATGTTGACATTTATATTGGTTTATGCAGTGATTTTTTTTGGAATTTTTGAATTTTATTTTTTTATACAGCAGGTTCTTATCAGTTATCCATTTTATACATGTTACTGTATATATGTCAATCCCAATATCCCAGTTCATCACACCACCACCGCAAATTCTTCTTTATCCATTAGTCTGTTGATGGGCATTTAGGTTGCTTCCATGTCCTGGCTATTGTAAATAGTGCTGCAATGAACATTGGGTGCATGTGTCTTTTTGAATTATGTTTTTCTCTGGGTAGATGCCCAGTGGTGAGATTGCTAGTTCATACGGTAATTCTATTTTTAGCTTTTTAAGGAACCTCCATACTGTTCTCCATGGTGGCTGTATCAATTTACATTCCCACCAACAGTGCAAGAGGGTTCCCT
>NW_020171816.1:997241-1073740 GCF_003031525.2 Neophocaena asiaeorientalis asiaeorientalis
TTCCATTGATCTATATTTCTGTTTTTGTGCCAGTACCATATTGTCTTGATTACTGTAGCCTTGCAGTATAGTCTGAAGTCAGAGAGTCTGATTCCTCCAGCACTGTTTTTTTTCCCTCAAGACTGCTTTGGCTATTTGGGGCCTTTTGTGTCTCCATACAAATTTTAAGACTTTTTGTTCTAGTTTTGTAAAAAATGCCACTGGTTAGTTTGATAGGGATTGCATTGAATCTGCAGATTGCTTTGGATAGTATAGTCATTTTCACAATATTGATTCTTCCAATCAAAGAACATGGTATATCTCTCCATCTGTTTGTGTCATCTTTGATTTCTTTTTTTTAATTAATTAATTAATTAATTTTTGGTTGCATTGGGTCTTCGTTGCTGAGTGCAGGCTTTCTCTCTAGTTGCAGCAAGTGGGGGCTACTCTTTGCTGTGGTGCGCTAGCTTCTTATTGTGGTGGCTCTTCTTTGTTGCAGAGCATGGGCTCTAGGCGCACGGGCTTCGGTAGTTGTGGCTCGCAGGCTCTAGAGTGCTGGCTCAGTAGTTGTAGTGCATGGGCTTAGTTGCTCTGTGGCATGTGGTATCTTCCCGGACCAGGGCTCGAGCCCACATCCCCTGCATTGGCAGGCAGATTCTTAACCACTGCACCACCAGGGAAGCCTCATCTTTGATTTCTTTCATCAGTGTCTTATAGTTTTCTGAGTACAGGTCTTTTACCTCCTTAGGTGGTTTTTTCCCTAGATATTTTATTCTTTTTGTTGCAGTGGTGAATGGGATTGTTTCCTTAATTTCTCTTTCTGATCTTTCATTGTTAGTGTATCGGAATGCAAGAGATTTTTGTGTATTAATTTTGTATCCTGCAGCTTTACCAAATTCATTGATTAGCTCTAGTAGCTTTCTGGTGGCATCTTTAGGATTCTCTATGTATATTATCATGTCATCTGCAAACAGTGACAGTTTTACTTCTTTTCCAATTTGTATTCCATTGGAGCATTTAATCCATTCACATTTAAGGTAATTATCAATATGTATGTTCCTATTACCATTTTCGTAATTGTTTTGGGTTTGTTTTTGTAGGTGCTTTTATTTTCTTGTGTTTCCCGCTTAGAGAAGTTCCTTTAGCATTTGCTGTAGAGCTGGTTTGATGGTGCTGAATTCTATTAGCTTTTGCTTGTCTGTAAAGCTTCTGATTTCTCCATCAAATCTGAATGAGATCCTTGCCGGGTCGAGTTATCTTGGTTGTAGGTTCTTCTCTTTCATCCCTTTAAATATGTCATGCCACTCCCTTCTGGCTTGTAGAGTTTCTGCTGAGAAATCAGCTGTTAACCTTATGGAAGTTCCCTTGTATGTTATTTGTCGTTTTTGCCTTGTTGATTTCAATAATTTTTCTTTGTCTTTAATTTTTACCAATTTGATGGTAAAAATCTTGGCATGTTTCTCTTTGGGTTTATCCTACCTGAGACTCTCTGCACTTCCTAGACTTGGGTGGATATTTCCTTTCCTGTGTTAGGGAAGTTTTTGACTATAATCTCTTCAAATATTTTCTCAGCTCCTTTCTCTCTCTTCTCCTTCTGGGACCCCTATAATGTGAATGTTATTGTGTTTAATGTTGTCCCAAAGGTCTCTTAGGTTGTCTTCATTTCTTTTCATTCTTTTTTCTTTATTCTGTTCTGTCGCAGTGAATTCCACCATTCTGTCTTCCAGGTCACTTATCTGTTGTTCTGCCTCAGTTATTTTGCTATTGATTCCTTTTAGTGTATTTTTCATTTCAGTTATTGTATTGTTCATCTCTGTTTGTTCTTAATTCTTCTAGGTCTTTGTTGAACATTTCTTGCATCTTCTTGATCTTTGCCTCCATTCTTTTTCCAAGGTCCTGGATCATGTTCACTATCATTATTCTGAATTCTTTCTCTGGAAGGTTTCCTATCTCACTTCATTTAGTTGTTTTTCTGGGGTTTTATCTTGTTCCTTCATCTGGTACAAAGTCCTCTGCCTTTTCATTTTGTCTATCTTTCTGTGAATGTGGTTTTCCTTCCACAGGCTGCAGAATTGTAGTTCTTCTTACTTCTGCTCTATGTGGTGATTTTTAATGAATTAATATTTTTCTAAGTTGCCTAGTTTAATTTTCTTATACAGTAAGAATTGTTATCTATGCTCGTGTAAACAAAAGCTCTTTGGGGTTGGTCCTCAGTCATTTTTTGAAAGGGTGCTGAGACCAAAGAGCTTGAAAACTGCTTTTTTGTAGTAATTGGCTTCACCATTTCCTCTAGTCCTTGGTGTAAAGCACTGATTCTCCAACTTGAGCATGCATCAGTCACCTGGAAGACTTGTTAAGATACAGATTGCTAGGCCCATTTCTAGAGTTCCTGGTTTAATAGTTCTGAGCTGGGACCTGAAAGTTTGTATTTCTGATAATTGCCAGTGTGATGATGATGTTGGCCTGGAAACTACATTTTGAGACTCACTGGTGTAAAGAAATATTGCTTATGAGGAAGAAAACCTACTTTTTGAACATCTACTGTGTGTCAGTAAACATTATTTTATGCTCATGACAACTCTGTAAGGAGGTAGGCATTCTCCCCCTTTTTATTGTACCTCAGGAAACTGAAACTTAGAGGACTCACAGCCAGGAAAGTACATCATCACTTCAAGTCTGTTCACTTCAAGTCTGTTCTTAAGGCCTATGCTCTTTTTTTTTTTTATTTTAAATATTTATTTATTTGTTTATTTGGCTGCGCCGGGTCTTAGTTGTGGCACACGGGATCTTCATTGCATCATGTGGGATCTTCATTGCAGCACACGAATCTTTTAGTTGTGAGATGTGGGCTCTTTAGTTGTGGCATGCTAAGTCTTTGTTGTGGCATGTGGTATCTAGTTCCCTGACCAGGGAATGAGCCCACACCCCCTGCATTGGGAGCGTGGAGTCTTAGCCACTGGACCACCAGGGAAGTCCCAAGGCCTATGCTCTTTACACAGCCTCTTCCTTGTTTTTTTTTTTTTTTTTTTTTAAATCAGTAGTGGCTTTAATGAGATGTAATTCTCATATCAAATAATTCAGTCATTTCCATGTAAAGCATGCAACTTAGTAGTTTTTAGTCTATTCACAGAGTTGTGCAGCCATTACCACACCAATTTTAGAACATTCTCATCACCTCCAGAAAGAAACCCTGTAGCCATTAGCAGTTACTTCATATTTTCCCCAGTCCCTGTGTCCTGGACAACCACTAATCTACTTTCTATTTCTATACATTTGCCTGTTTTGGACATTCATATTAATGGAATCATACAATATGTAGTCTTTTGTGACTGACTTCATTTAGCATAATGTTTTCAGGGTTCATCTGTGTTGTAGCATTTTATCAAAATTTTATGTTTTTCTTACTAAACAACATGCTGTTGTATGGAAGTACTACATTTTATTTATCCATCAGTTGATAGATATTTGGATTGTTTCCACTTTTTGGTTATTTTAAATAATGCTGTTATTAGCATTCATGTCCAAGTTCTTTTTTAAAATATTTATCAATTTCTTTATTTGGCCACGTTGGGTCTTAGTTGTGCATATGGTATCTTTCGTTGTGGCGTGCAGGCTATTCATTGTGGCACCTGGGCTCAGTAGTTGCGGCATGTGGGATCTTGAGCTCATGGGCTCAGTTGCCTCGCCACATGTGGGGTCTTAGTTCCCTGACCAGGGATCGAACCCACGTCCCCTGCATTGGAAGGCAGATTCTTAACCACTGGACTATCAGGGAAGTCCCTCATGTCCAATTTTTTACATGAGTATAGTTTCTGTTTCTCTTGAGTATATAACTAGGAGGGAAACTGCTAGGTTATATGGTGTGGTTTTCATATCTTTGTCATATGCTATGTTTAACCTTTTGATGATCTGCCAGGCTTTTGTTTGTTTGTTTTTTAAAGTATATTATAAATTTATTTATTTTTATTTTTGGCTGAATTGGGTCTTTGTTGCTGCGTGTGGGCGTTCTGTAGTTGTGGCTTGCGGGCTCAGTAGTTGTGGCGCATGGGCTTAGTTGCTCCACGGCATGTGGGATCTTCCTGGACCAGGGCTCAAACTTGTGTCCCCTGCATTGGCAGGCAGATTCTTAACCACTGCGCCACCAGGGTAGTCCCTGCCAGACTTTTTTCCAAAGCAGCTACACCATTTTACATTCCCACCAGCAGTGTATGAGAATTCCAATTTTTTCACATCCTTGCCAACATTTGTTATCTTATTTATTTATTTATTTATGGTTGTGTTGGGTCTTCCTTGCTGTGCGTGGGCTTTCTCTGGTTGCAGCGAGTGGGGGCTAACTCTGTTGCAGTGCGCAGGTTTCTCATTGGGGTGGCTTCTTGTTGCAAAGCATAGCTCAGGCTGTAGTTGTGTGGGCTTCTGTCGTGGCTCACCCGCTGTAGAGCGCAGGCTCAGCAGTTGTGGCACATGGGCTGAGTTGCTCCATGGCATGTGGGATGTTCCCGGAACAGGGCTTGAATCCACGTCCTCTGCATTGGCAGGCGGATTGTTAACCACTGTGCCACCAGGGAAGTCCCTGTTATCTTTTATTATTTAAAAAAATATATTTTTTTTAATTGTATTTTTTGGCCGTGCCACACGGCATGTGGGGTCTTGGTTCTCCGACCAGGGATGGAACCCATGCCCCTGCATTGGAAGCGTGGAGTCTTAACCACTGGACTTCCAGGGAAGTCCCTATTATTTTTTTTTTTTTATTATAGTCAACCTCCTGGGTTTAAATGGTATCTCATTTTGCTTTTGATTTGCATTTCCCTGACGGCTAACGATGTTGAGCAACTTTTCATGTGCTTACCGGCCATTTGCTTATCTTCTTGGGAGAAGTGTCTGTTCAGATCCTCTCCCATTTTTTGTGTATGTTGTGAGGATGAGGTCCAACTTCATTCTTTTTACATAGATCGCCAGTTGTCCCAGCACCATCTTTGGTTATCTTTCGTGATGTATATAATCACTGATCTACCTTCTTATTTTATACCTTCCTCCTTCCTACATGAGCTCAGAGTAATTTTTTTTTTTAATTTATTTATGTAGGCCACACTGGGTCTTAGTTGCTGCACATGGCATCTTCGTGTGGCATGTTTTTAGATGTGGCATGTGGACTTTTAGTTGCGATATGTGGGCTTCTTAGTTGCGGCATGCAAATGAAATCTAGTTCCCCAACCAGGGATTGAACCCAGGCCTCCTGTATTGGGAGCATGGATTCTTACCCACTGGACCACCAGGGAAGTCCGAGTTCAGAGTAATTTAGGTATCTGTGTCTGATGGAAAAATCTTTTCTTTTTTAAAATTACATACTATACGTAGCATCTTTTCGTGCTGTTTTGTAACAGCAATAAGACATGAGCTGCATTATTATCAGAAATGCATGGGTCAGGATATAATAACCTTAGATTAAATTTTCAGGAATCTGTGGCTTCTCTATTAAAACAATGCTGTCTTAAATAAGCACTCTAAAGAATCATTCAACAGTGCCCATATTTTAGCAGCAAAGTTGGAGATATCTCCAAAAGAGATTTCAAACATTTTGTCTCTACTGTATTTTTGTTGTTATTGTTGTTTTTCTCTACTGTGTTTTTTTACTATTTGTCTGTGGTGGGGGTAGTTTTGATCCTGAGTTGGGAATTGAATGCCTTCTGACCTTTTAGAACAAGATTCCCACACTTTTTATTACTAACCACATGGATAAACTATTTTTTGATCATACGCCTAAGTATATATTTATAAATTGTATACTTGTACTACTATGTCAGTATGCAAAAACAAAAGGGGTTACTTTTAAAAACCAAGTCAAGAAATGAGCAAAAGTTTTGGTATTTCCCACTTGATAGTCTTGCTTGCTCTCAGGTGGATATGTGTTGCTCTGAATGCAACACATTGAGAGTGTGATGCTGGAGAATTTTGCCTATGGTTTTGGAGATTATGGCCTCCTCAGAAGCCTTGGGTATGGCAGCCCCTCCTCTTCACATTACCCAGGGTTCCCATCTGAGATCTCTTCTTCCCTTCGGGGCTGGATTCTCTATGTTGCCCTATTCACTCACTGGTGAATCTTGTCGCTGCAGGTACAGGTGCAGGTACAGCAGTCTCCGCAGCAGGTCTCGGCTCAGCAGCTCTCCCCGCAGCTCACCGTTCATCAGCCTGCTGAGCAGCCCATCCATGTCCAGGTGCAGATCCAAGGCCAAGCAGCACAGCCGACAGCCCCCTCCATCCAGACCCCATCTCTGCAGAGCCCCAGCCCTTCGCAGCTGCAGGCGGCCCAGATCCAGGTGCAGCACATGCAGGCGGCCCAGCAGATCCAGGCTGCAGAGATCCCAGAGGAGCACATCCCACATCAACAGATCCAGGCTCAGCTGGTGGCTGGCCAGTCTCTTGCTGGGGGTCAGCAGATCCAAATCCAGACTGTGGGTGCCCTTTCCCCACCACCGTCCCAGCAGGGCTCACCTCGGGAAGGGGAGCGGCGGGTTGGCACAGCCAGTGTCCTCCAGCCAGTGAAGAAGCGCAAAGTGGACATGCCCATCACTGTGTCCTACGCCATCTCAGGGCAGCCGGTGGCCACCGTGCTGGCCATTCCACAGGGCCAGCAGCAGAGTTATGTGTCTTTGAGGCCCGACTTACTAACAGTAGACAGTGCCCACCTGTACAGTGCCACTGGGACCATTACTAGCCCTACAGGAGAAACTTGGACCATACCTGTTTACTCTGCCCAGCCCCGGGGGGACCCTCAGCAGCAGAGCATTACTCACATTGCCATTCCCCAGGAAGCCTACAACGCAGTTCACGTCAGTGGCTCACCCACAGCCCTGGCAGCTGTAAAGCTGGAGGATGACAAGGAGAAGATGGTGGGCACCACGTCTGTAGTGAAAAACTCCCATGAAGAGGTAGTGCAGACCCTTGCAAACTCTCTCTTTCCAGCACAGTTCATGAATGGCAACATCCACATTCCAGTGGCTGTGCAGGCCGTGGCAGGCACATACCAGAATACAGCTCAGACTGTCCATATATGGGACCCTCAGCAGCAGCCACAACAACAAACTCCCCAGGAACAGACGCCACCGCCACCACAGCAGCAGCAGCAGCAGCAGCAGCTCCAGGTTACTTGTTCAGTAAGTGAGACTTATCTGTAGGGCAGCCTGCTCCCTCAGGGCCCAGTGCAACACAGAACTTGCCTGGTAACCTCTTTCGCCTCTGGCTTGTTTACAGGAATGATGTTGGTCTTGCAGTAATACAGTATTTAGTATTTTAATTAGAGTTGGGGAGAGGGGACAGGAATGGCAAGTGAAGCTGTGGAACGGCAGGAATTCTAGCCTGGTACCTGGAGGTAAATGAAATGACCAGTAACTGCTTTGGGGATAGATGCCTGGTGTGCTTTTTTGTGATCTCTTTAGGAAGGGTAAACTTCTAGGTAGAGACTAATGGGTCACCCCAAGTGTTATCTCTGTCCCAGAAGCTGCTTTCTGCATCACAAATGAACAGATCTAGTGGAACCCCTGTAGTTTAGCACACAGGCTCTAAACTCTTCACAGTTGAGAGGGTGTTAAATTGTTCCTCCTTTAGTTGTCATCTAAAGATGGACTACACTGGACACAGTATAAGTGAATTATGAGATCTAAAATACCTTCCGGTGGGCCTGTTAAAAGTGATCATCTTTGGGGAATTCCCTGGTGATCCAGCGGTTAGGACTCCACACTGCCACTGCAGGGGGAATGGATTTGATCCCTGGTCGGGGAATTAAGATTCCCTCAAGGCATGTAACATGGCCCACCCCCCGCAAAAAAAAATAAATATGTGATCATCTTGGGAGTCTTGAATAAGCCCCCTATGCAGTGGGACTTTCCAACCGTGTTTTTACATTCCTTAAAAAATAGTTAAGACAAGCCATGGTTAATTGAGTTTTCTGTCATGGCAGCTATGTTGAGCTAAGTTGTTTTGTTTTTTTTTTAATAAATTTATTTTTGGCTGTGTTGGGTCTTCATTGCTGCACACGGGCTTTCTCTAGTTGTGGCGAGCAAGGGCTACTCTTCATTGCTGTGTGTATGCCTCTCATTGTAGTGGCTTCTCCTGTTGCAGAGCACAGACTCTAGGCGCGCAGGCCTCAGCAGTTGTGGCTTGTGGGCTCTAGAGCGCAGACTCAGTAGTTGCGGCACATGGCTCAGCTGCTCCATGGCATGTGGCATCCTCCCGGACGAGGCCTTGAACCCGTGTCCCCTACTTTGGCAGGTGGACTCCCAGCCACTGCGCCACCAGGGAAGCCCTGAGCTAAATTTTTTAACTTTTTATTTTGCGATGATTTTAGATTTATAGAAAAGTTGCAAAAATAAAACTGTTGAAAAATTTTTTTTAAAAGAGGCACTTTTTAAAAATTTATATTTGGCTACGTTGGGTCTTCATTGCTGCGCATGGGCTTTCTCTAGTTGCAGTGAGCGGGGGCTACTCATTGTGGTGGCTTCTCTTGTTGCGAAGCACTGGCTCTAGGCGCACGGGCTTCAGTAGTTGTGTCATGTAGGCTCAGTAGTTGTGGCTCGTGGGCTCTAGAGCATAGGCCCAGTAGTTGTGGCGCACAGGCTTAGTTCCTCTGCAGCATGTAGGAATCTTCCCGGACCAGGGATCGAACCTGTGTCCCCTGCATTGGCAGGTGGATTCTCAACCACTGTGCCACCAGGAAAGCCCAGAACTTTGAAATTTTAACTTTAAAATTGCTTGGCTCTTTTATCTTTTCTAATTGTTAATCTTCTTAAGGCTATCACAGATCCACCTTTTAAGACTGTTAGTAAAGTTTCTGGTCCCTTGTCTAGCAGACATTTAGAGTGGTTGTAGGGCCTCTGGTCTCATGGGACTGGTGAAGGTAGTGTGCCTCAGCACAGGAGCTCTGGGAATGCATGTGAGGGAGCTGGCACAAACAAAGCACTGTTAGACCAGGGACCACACTCAGAAACTCAAGACGTAAATGATTGCGTAAGCAAAAGCTGACTGAGTGGTTTCATAGAGGCAACAGTATGTTAATCTTAAGTGACTTTGTTAAGGACCTATTAAATATCCAGCTGTCAGGCCTAGAAGTAGAACAAGACAGTGTCATTGCTTCGGGTAGCTTATAGTGTAGTGGAAGTGAGAACATATGATTTGTTTCTGTAAAGTATAAAGCAGCATAATCAAGTGTGACAATGTGTGCTACACACACAAAGTCAAGCTGGGAATTCAGAAATCAATCTAGGTTAAATGTCAGCAGAGGTATCTTTGTGGAATAAATGGCATTTGATCTCTGGTTTATAGCTTAGATTGACAGAAGGATGGAGCAGGATGAATAAGAGCCAGGGGTGGACACAAGTGATATGGCCTAGGTTAACATGAGAGGAGGAGAACCATGGGAGAGGATTTAGTACAGGGGGCAAAGGGGCTATCTTCCCGAAGTGAAGAGCTGATACAATCTGTGGTAGGAAAATTTTCCAGAATCCTAAGAGTCGTGGTAATAAGAAGAATCAATTACTGGTGTGTAGAATTGATTGCATGTAGGAGAGACCAGACAGGAGACTTGTAATGGTGCTTTGTGCTGACCTTTTGCTGACAGGGATGGAGCATATCAGGCCTCTCCTCTGCTCTCCTGGGCCTGATGTTCCAATTTGCAATTCAGGACTCTTGTTGCTCATTGGGCTGTGCTTGTAATTTGCACATCTGGGCCCTTCAGCAGGAAAATCTTTTCTAGAGTTCATTTTAGTAAGTTCATTTTAGTGTTCTTCATGTCCTTCAGAGGCTGTGTCTCCTTTGGCAAAGTCTTATAGCGACGTATGTCAAGGGTTATTACCAGAAAAAGAAAAATTGGGAAAAATACCCATCATGCAGGAAAGATGAGTTTGTCCATTTACACCACAAATATCCCTCTGCTCTCCTTATCAGGCTCTGTTCTAGGTGCTGGGAAACAGAGGTGAATAAGACAGTCTGCCCTTGGAGCCCTCGTAGCCCATGGGAAGATAATTGTGCTGTGATGTGAGTTGAACCCTAAGGAGAGCTGATGTGTTCCTTCACCTGGCATACCCTTTTTGAAAGCTCTTTTATATCCTATCTTTAAAACCAGATTTGTGGCTAAACCTCCCTCCCTCGACCTCACACCCACCTCCATCTGTTCCCCTATTTCTCCACTTTACTTTATTCCCAGAGTTCTCAAAAGGATTATCTGCACAGGCTGACTCTACTTGCTAACCAGTTTTCCCTTCAACTCATGACTGGGTCTGCTCTTGTCAAGGTCATCAGTGACCTACCTCCCCGTGGCCAGATCCAACAGACGTGTCTGTTTTTATCTCACTTATAGCAACACACAGCACAACAGACCATGCCTGCCTTCTTGAAACTCTTCTTTGGACTTCCATGTTATTATGCACTCCTGGTCTTCCTCCTACCCCACTGGTTATTTTTCCTTCTCAGGAGACTTTGCTGAAGCCTCCTTCTCTTCTGTCTGAGCCATACATGTTGTTTCTCAAAGCTCTGTACTAACCCTCTTTTCTCCCTAAGGGATTTCTCTCCATTGTCATGATTTTCAGAATCCTCTAGTTGTCTGCTGCAGAAGGTGATAATCACTGACACTATCTGCCAGGCACTGTCCTTAGTGTTGCATATATTAACTCATTTAATTCTCACACCAACCTTAAGAAGTGTGTACTACTATCTCCATTTTACAAATGAAGAAACTGAGGCACAGAGAGATTTTAAACAACAAGGCCAAAGCCACCTTTTAGTAAGTGGGAGAGTTGGCATTCAGCCTTGGACAGGCTGGCTCTAGAGCCCATGTCTTATACCATGTACTGCATTAACACACAGATCTTTATCCCTAGACTGTACCTTTCCCCTTAGGACCTTTCCCATACATTCAGCAGCCTACTTATTTATTTACTTGCATTTGTTAAACATATCTCAGCACTTCATTAGCATCCCCTCTACTACTATCAAATACTATCCCATCTCAAAAAGTGATACCATCATCCACCCATTTGTTTAAGCCAGAAACCCAGGAGTCATCCTTGAGATCCTTGAGTCTGCTTTACTGTACCCCTCACAGTCAATTCATCAACAAGCCACATTGATTCTACCACCAAACTTCTCAGAATCTCTTAAATCATTTCACTGCCACCATCCTGGTCTTGGCCACCAGCACCTACTTCCACTTTTGCTCTTTAATCCATTTTCTACAGCTCAAGAATAATTTCCTTAAAATGTAAGATTATGTCACTTCGCAACTTAAAACTCTTTTAAGGTCCCCATTACAAATAGGAAAAACTCTACACCAAACTTACTTGAATCAGTAGTTTTCAACCTGGATGAGACTTCTACTTCCCTTACCCACTGATAGACATTTGAACATGTGTAGAAGAATTTTCGTTGTCAGGATGATTAGGAGTGTTACATGTAGTGGGTGGAGGCACACAGTGAAGGGACCCTGGCTAATAAGACAGAGAAGCACTGCCCTACATCCTCTGGCCCCCACCTACTTACCCAGTCAGACTCCTACTAGATTTCTAGCTTGGGTAGATGGTGTTGCCATTGAACAAGGTAAGAGAGGGAACTCTGAGGAGAATACTTCTGGATGGGCAAAGTGATGAATTCTCTCCGTAGATGTTAATGTGAGGTGGCTTTCAGATGTTCAACTGGAGATGTACAGTACCCACTGGGTATATTAAGGGACCGTCTAGCTTAGAGTCACAGAGTTAGCAATCATTTCCACAAACATGGAGATCTAAACTGGGAATGTGGTTGAGACTCACCAAGGAGAATGGTAGTTGAACTGAGAAGTGTGTCTAGAGGGGAGCTCCAGGGTTGACAGACATTTAAGGGCCTAGCACTGGTATTTCTTTATTTCCTTGTTTGATCATCTATCTTATATCAAAGCTAGTAGGGTAGTTTTTTATTTATTGATAAGCAAATTTGTGTCATGAATAAATTATTTTGCCTTCAATTTGAATGATTTGGCTTTCTTCAGCCCTTTAGAAGGCCCTGGCATGGAAAATTGCTCAAGGGAATTTGTTCACAATGTAGATAGATGTGTGAGACCCAAGAACCTGTGCTTTGTATCTGTGTTGGTGTCTGTCCTGCCTGATGGGGATTGTGATTGAAGATCATGGACATTCTCTGCCCCTTTGGCTGCATGGTTTGGCTGTCAGACGATTGAGGATGGGACTACTCTTCCTTTGGAGGCAGGAAGATAAAACAGTGCCTCCTGTCTCTAGAAAATGTCCTTATGAGCCAAAGCAGTATTATTGAGAGGAACATGAAGGATGATTTTCAACCATGACTGGACATTAGAATCACCTGGAGAGCTTTTAAAAATACTGCTGGCAGGCTTCCACCTTCGACCAGTTAAGTCAGAATCTCTGTGGATAAGGCCCAGGCATGGGTGTTTTTTAAAATCAGCCAGATGATTTTAAGGTGTAGCCAAGTTTAACAGTCTGGACACTTTGGTACTCAAAGTATAGTCTGCAGACCAGCTCCCTTATTTGGGAGCTTGTTAGAAATGCAGAATCTCGGGTCCCACCTGAGATCTTTCTAATCAGAATCTGCATTTTAATAAAATCCCCAAGGGGTTTATTTGCGCATTGTAGTTTGATGAGCAGTGCCTTGTGCCAGTAAGTTCTGAGCAGTGACTAAAAACGTTAGAATTGCCTTTTTTCGTGGGAAGGTTTTAAAAAGACTGATACCTCTTTAAAAAGAGATTCTGGGGTGGAGCTCAGATATTGGTGTTTTTAAATCAGAGATTCAGGGCTTCCCTGGTGGCACAGTGGTTGAGAGTCCGCCTGCCAATGCAGGGGACACGGGTTCGTGTCCCAGTCCGGGAAGATCCCACATGCCGCGGAGCGGCTGGGCCCGTGAGCCATGGCCGCTGAGCCTGTGCATCCGGAGCCTGTGCTCCACAATGGGAGAGGCCACAACAGTGAGAGGACTGCGTACCACAAAAAAAAAAAAAAATCAGAGATTCAAAAGTACAGCCAAGACTAAGGAGCTTTGCACTAGTCTTTGCTGTCTCTGGAGTAAAGAATAGAACTCCAGAGGTTCTTGGAAGTACGACAGCAAGGAGAAGAGAGGTTTTTTAATTAAAAGAACTATAACTTTTTTTTTTGAGATTTTTTTTTTTAGAACAGTTTTAGACTTACAGAAAAATTACAGAATTTCCATAAACCCCACACCCAATTTCTGCAGTTATTAACATCTAACATTAGTATGGTACATTTGTTTTCTGTTTTTGTTTTGTACTATAAGTAACATTTTCCCAGCAGTTTTGCCAAAAGGCCTTTTGACACATTTTGATGGTTTCTCTCTCATAGGCTCAAACTGTCCAAGTTGCTGAAGTTGAACCACAGTCACAGCCACAGCCTTCCCCAGAACTTCTGCTTCCAAATTCTCTGAAGCCAGAAGAAGGGCTTGAAGTATGGAAAAACTGGGCACAGACCAAGAACGCTGAGCTAGAGAAGGATGCTCAGAACAGACTGGCGCCCATTGGGAGTAAGTGTTTGGGAGGGAAAGAGGGTTGGACTCTGGCAAAAATGCAGTGGTACTTAAGCAGCAGGAGGACAGAATGGCAGGAAAGTGGTGTCCCTTGGCTCTCTGGGCACTAGGGCGCACCATCTGAAATAGTATGCTGAATTCAAGACAAGCAACAAGCAGGCCGGACCTACTATAAATGAGCAGAATTTGTGGGGTTTGCCCAAGGTCAGGCATTTTTGTACACATGGATTTCTGGGACAGAGAGACTTCTGGGAGGAGATATGAATTAGTGAGTGCACTCAGGGGCCCTCTTCCTTAGCATTATCCTCACATACTTCCTCATATTACAGAGGGTGGATTTTGTGTTTTTACTTTCATGTCTTGGTCCTAATAATAATTGGGGGGATACATGAGGTAGGAAGGATTTTGGTAAGGAAACCCTTTGTGTAATAGGGCAAACAGGATTATTGTCTTTGTAGGCCAGTTCTGATCGTAGATACAAGTGACCATTTTCATCCCAGTGCCTTCATGGGTGGTGTCTGCTCTGAAACCTCCTTCCAGGGATATGAGCAACCAGTAAAGGGACGGCTGTTGCCAGGACCCTCACTCACCTCTGGGGCTTGTGTTGCAGGGCGTCAGTTGCTGCGATTCCAGGAAGATCTCATCTCTTCTGCTGTGGCCGAGTTGAATTATGGGCTCTGTCTAATGACACGGGAAGCTCGAAATGGAGAAGGTGAACCCTATGACCCAGATGTGCTGTACTATATTTTCCTGTGTATTCAAAAGGTAGGAAACAGAACTTCACAGGAACATGTTTGAGCTGTGTTCCCATTGGGTATTTGCTGGGTAGTCAAATTAGAAATGACAGGCAAGTGGTTACAATAAAGACATTCTCTTTTAACTATATAGTGAATTTTTAAATGTATGTTTTTTAAAATTGGAAAAGATCTACATGGTCACTTTAAAAAATAAAACATCATCATAATCGCACTATCTAGAGAAACATCTATTAAAATATTTGATATTACCTTAGAGCCTTTTTTTATCATGGAACATTTATATAACCCTTTTCATTAAAGTAAACATGTAGTTTGCAGAAAAGCAGTTTATCCATAACAAAGTCTCGTGCTGACATGTAGCTTGTCTTCTCATTGTTTCCTGCATTAATGCAAAATAATTATTTGGAAGTGTCTAGCTAGAATACACAACTGTAGTTAGGTTTTCAGGACATCTAAGATAAAGATTAACAAAGAAATTCATTTTAGGACTGGCAGTTTAGGAGAGCAGAGGTGGATTTCTTAGTGTTTGAATGCTATTGTGGAGAAGCCCACAGTATGATGGAAGAACACTTGCTAACTAGGACTCACCCTGTTGCTTAGGCCTGAGAAAAGCCCATCTCCCACTTTGTTCCTCTTTCTTAACCAGTCACCCAGAGCACTGGGTGAAATGCTCTACATGCTTTGTCTCATTCCATGCTCTCTCACTCCTGGAAGGCAGGCACAGTCATCTCCTTTTACAAACAAGGAAACTGAGCCCCCAAAGTTAAAAGACTCCCATGAGTTACTAAACTTATATCACAGCTAATAAGAGGCTGGCCCTGGAGCCCACATTGTGATTTTTGCTACCACAAGACAATGCCTTGCTTGGGTGAAATAGCATTCACAAAATCTGCCCCATTGACCCAATCTCAAGAGTGTTGTGAGAGTCAGTTCACATGCTGAAGTATACTGTGAAAGTGCCGCACACTGGACAGTTTTTTTTTTAATTTATTTATTTGGCTGCGTTGGCTCTTTGTCACGGCACGTAGGATTTTTGTTGCAGCGTGTGGACTTCTCTCTAGTTGTGGTGCATGGACTCAGTAGGCCCGCAGCATGTGGGATCTTAGTTCCCCAACGAGGGATCGAACCCAAGTCCCCTGCATTGGAAGACAGATTCTTAACCACTGGACCACCAGGGAAGTCCCTGCTGGACAGTTCTGACTTGGTGTGTTGGTTTGTTAATGGGGGAGGAATGGGTAGGGAGACGTGAGGGTACTGGTAGAAAAATGTTTGCTTCCCCACAACAACTTGCCCAAGAGACTACCGACAAATTTTATTGATTATTTTTCTTTTAGTATCTTTTTGAAAATGGACGGGTTGATGACATTTTCTCCGATCTTTATTATGTTCGATTCACGGAGTGGCTGCATGAAGTTCTGAAGGACGTTCAGCCCCGAGTCACTCCACTTGGTAAGAATCTTCCTAGTCCTTGGATGTCTTTAGCACCTGGGTTTTAAAAAGATCACCTGGGGGGAAAAAAAAAAAGATCAGCTACTTGTGTGGCTAGCTGTGATATAGCCTGTGGGTGAGGAGGCTATAAATCCCAGGCACCAAACATCAGTCTCTGTGCTGCTTGGCCTGACGTGGCTCACCAGACAGAGAATCTGGCTGGTTGCAGTGTGGCAAGGACACAGGGGCATGCAGAGTGTGGGGTAGTTAACTCCATTTTTTTTCCCTATTAAAATTTATTGATTCAAATTAGAATCCTTGCAAAAATTAAGAATTATAAACGATTTCATCTGTAGGTTAATTATATTACATATTGAGTTTTTTTCCCCTTATGTTTAAATATACATTCTACATATATAGAACATAATTTTTGCTTTACCCATGGATAACCTGGGCAGCATGTTGTGTTGGAAAGAACATGAGTTTCGCAGTAGAATGTTTGAGGTGTTTTTTTTTGTTTGTTTTGCTTTTTTAAATTATTTTTGAGAGCAGTTTTAGGTTTACAGGAAAACTGAGCAGGAGATACAGAGAATCCCATATACTCCCTCACACAGCGTTTCCCCTATTATTAGTACCTTGTATTAGTGTAGTGTATTTGTTAAAATTGATGAGCCAATGTTTGGTACATTATTATTAACTAAAGTCTGAAGTTTACATTAGAGTTCACTCCTTGGGTTGTATCTTCTGTGGGTTTTGACAAATGTATAATGACATGTATCTACAAATTCAGTATCATACAGAAGTTTCACTGCTTTAAAAGCCCCCATGTTCCACTTATTCATCCCTCCCTCCGTTCCCCTGACTCTCTAGCAATCTCTGATCTTTTTTACTGTCTCCATAATCTTGCCTTTTCCAGAATGTCATATAGTTAGAATAATTTAGTGTTAATTTCTTTCAGTAACTTCATTTAATGCTCCTGCATGTCTTTTCATGGCTTGATAGCTCATTTCTTTTTTTTGCTGAATAATATTCCGTTTTATGAATGTGCCACAGTTTGTTTATCCATTCACCTATTAAAGGACATTTTGGTTGTTTCCACGTTTCGGTAATTATGAATAAAGCTGCTGTAAACATTGTGTGCAGGTCTTTGGTGAAAGAATAGACAGATCCGTGGAACAGAATAGAGAGTCCAGAAGTAGAACCACACGAATATAACCAATTTATCTTTGACCAGGGGGCAAAGGCAGTTAAATGGAGAAAGGATAGTCTTTTGTTTTGTTTTATTTTTTTTGGCCTCGCCATGTGGCTTGCGGGATCTTAGTTCCCTGACCACGGATTGAACCTGGGCCATGCAGTGAAAAGCACCAAGTCCTAACCACTGGACCGCCAGGGATTCCCAGGATAGTCTTTTCAACTAAGGCTGCTGGAACAACTGGACATGTACATATTTTTTAAAAAAATGAATCATAGACCTAAATGTAAAGCTGTAAAAACTCCTAGAAGATAAAATAGGAGAAAATCTAGGTGACCTCAGGTTTGTTGGTAACTTTATAGATACAACACAAAAAGCACAATCTGTGAAACGAAAAAATTGGTAAGTTGGACTTTATTAAAATTTAAAAAACAAACAAACAAAAACTTACTCTCTGTGAAAGACATTGTTAAGAGATTGAAAAGACAAGCCACAGACTGGGAGGAAATCTTTGCAAAACACATATCTGATAAAGGACTGGGATCCAAAATATATAAAAAACCCTTAACAGTCAACAATAACAAAACAAAGAACCCAATTAAAAAATGGGTCAAGGATCTGAACAGTTGCCTCACCAAAGAAGCTGGCAGGTAAGTATATGAAAAGATATTTATCATATATCATCAGGAAATGGCAAATTAGAACAGTGATGGGAGTTCCCTGGTGGCCCACTGATTAGGATTTGGTGTTTTCACTGTCGTGCCTCGGGTTCAGTGCCTGGTCGTGGAACTGAGATTACGCAAGCCACGTGGCACAGCATGCATAAATACATACATACATACATACAGTAATGTACCACTATATACCTATTAGAATGGCTGAATTCCCAAGCATTCTCTTACCTTAGGATCCAGCAGTCATGCTTCTTTGTATTTACCCAAATGAGTTGAAAACCTTACATCCACACGAATATCTGAGTTTTAATCCTGGCTCTGGATTTAATAAAATGTATGTTTAACTTTTTCTTAATCTTTTTTTAAAATTGAGATATAATTGACATATAACATTATATTAGTTTCAGGTGTACAACAATGATTTGATACAGTATGTATATATTGCAAAGTGATTAGTTAACATTTGTTGTCATAGTTACATGCTTAACCTTTTAAAAAAAATACTGTTTAAACATTTTTTGAGTGCCTACTATGTGCCAGGCAGTTCCAGGTGTACATAATATAATTCAGTGGTGAACAAAATGAAGCTTACAGTCTAACTGGCGAGACTGTATAAATTATCACATTAATTTATGATAATTAAGTGCTTTGAAGAACAAAGCACAGAGAATGGAAAGTATTACGGGTACATTAGGAGGGAGGCCTCTCTGAGGGGATGTCATTAGAACAGACACCTGAGTAAGTGAATCACTGTACGTGATCTGCAAAATTTCAAACCAAGTGTGGCTATATGAAGTTTGCTTTTTAAAACATTTTATTATGGAAATTTCAAGCACATATAAAATAAACAGAATAAATTAATGACACTCCCATGTACCCATGGCAAATCTTGTTCCATAGATACACTGCCTGTTCCCCGCACCGTGTTATTTTGAAGTAAATCCCAGACACTTTATCCATAAATATTTTATGTTATTGACATTCCACAATGCCATTATTATACTTTTTTTAAAAAAGATAAGTCCATAATGTCATCAAATTCTACCCTTTGTTCGAATTTCTAATTGTCCCATAAATATCAGAATTTTATTTGTTTGAGTCAAGTTGCAGATGAGGTCTGCACGTTGAAATTGCTGTAATACCTTTTAATGTTTAGCTTTAATCTTTAATTTCCCCCGTGATTATTTTTCTTGCAATTTATTTATGGAAGAAAATAGCCTTTTAAAAAGTCTAATTTTTGCTATTATATCTCCATGCTGTAATTTAACATATTCTTCTGTCCCCTGTATTTACAGTTAATTGGTAGTTGCATATAAAGACTTGATTAATCAAGTTTTGTTTTTTTGTGTATTTTCTTTTTGGCAAGGTTACATCATAGATGGGTTACTTACTTCCATCAGGTGCCCATAATGTCTGGATCCATTAATTCATGAGGAGTTGCAAGCAGTGGTATTCTAATGTTATCACTTCATTATTAGCTGAAATACAAAGAGAAACTTTCCCTCATGAACTCTTTGAATTCCTAGCAGTATAGATTGTATAGAAGAGATAGGATAAGGACTTGTTTCTTCTTCTTTGTTTAGTAGTTTTCACAGTAATGAGTTGGTTCACCAGCTTCCTCCAGCTGGGGTTTTTTTGTTGGTTTAAAGAATCATTGTGAGCTAATTAATTTAAACATACTTAATATGATTCAATTCATTGCACTTGTTATCTTTAACGATGCACAAATTGTCCCATCTTTGGCCATTTGGAGCCTCTTTAAATTGGCTCTTAAGTTCATTTGACATGACCCTACTTCTTGATTTCTGGTTTGCCAGAATGTTCCAGGCTTATCCTGGACATTTTGTGTCACCCAATATGGAATTGATCAGTTCTCCATGGAGCCTGGTACTTTTCAGTGTTAAATGGTATTTCATTATCACAGTCTGGATGGTAGGGGTGCTCATTGCTCCTTGGGTTTCTAGGCCTAACTAAAAAAAATTAATATAAAATAGATCATTTTGATGCTTTGCAGTTCAGATTCAGAACTATGAGACTTTTGTATGTTGTTTCCATCTGTATCTCCTTTTGCCCGTGCCAGGAGTTCTGGTTTTCAGGCATTAAAGTTCACTTTAAGTTGTGTTGTTAAGAAGTGATTATAGGGAAGTGACACCGGGTGGCAGAGTGAACCCAGGGAAAATAGGGCATGCCACGGTATGCCTGGGGCCACTCTTAGGGCTGGCCTTCCCTCTTCCCTGAGAAGGGCTATCTTCTGTCACTCATCCCACTTAAGATCTGTCTGAGAGCAAGGAAGTTTATCTCACTGCCATTGGGCCACAAAATAGAATAGTAGAGGCCGACATTCCCTAAAGAGATGGAAGTGCACTAATGGAGTCAGAGGGCCAGCTTTGGCAAGAACAGAGAAAAGGAATGTATTGGGCAGATCATTCCCCTGCTTCTAAGAAGTGCCACCCTCACTCCCTGCCTGGAGAATCCTGAAACTCCTGCAGAATGCTGGTGTCTGCTGCTGTTTCACCATGCCCTCAGTCCCTGGCACACATACACTTGGACATTGACTGTTGAATGAACATATGAAGGGGGCTTGATGATCAGCCCAGTTCTCATCTTCCTTTGGTGTAGACCTGCCTGCCCAGGGCTGTTGATCAAACCGCTGCCTTAGGCCCTGTCCAGCTTTCAGTTAGCTTATGAACCAGGGTCTTACTGTAAAACTTGCCCTATGGAGGAAACCTATAATAAATCTGAATATCATTCTCCCCTTTTTCCAAAGGGGATGAGAATGGGTTTGCTTTCTAGAGATGGAAGACATGAGAAGTTTAACAAGGGCAAACGGGCATGTATACCAGTTCTTTGGGCCCTGGCCTGGATACCTTTGAAAGTATAATGAAAGCTCTGTACCCTCTTTTCAGAGAAGTTTGCATATATGCAGAGAGGTTGGCTTATACATTTGGGTGTTTCTGAGGGATGTCCTTCTACCCCATATTAATCTGCAGTTAGAGGAAGAATTAACATCAGGTGAGAGTGATCATGTAGGGCAGTGGTTCTCAAAGTATGGTGTTAGGAACTTGTTGAAAACACACATTTTCGGGTCCTGCCCAGAAACTTGGGTTGGGACTCAGCTGTTTGTGTTTTAACAAGCTTTCCAGATGATTCTGCCATATCCCAGGAAGACTTCTCCAGTTAAGCTTGTACTCCTGTGTGGTCCTGTTGTGCTTCACACCTCCCATCCTGCACCTTTGAGGGACTGCCTGCCATCCTCTTGTTGTAGCAGTACTCTGTTCCTCCTAGGCTATGTCCTGCCCAGCCACGTGACTGAGGAGATGCTGTGGGAGTGCAAGCAGCTCGGCGCTCACTCCCCTTCCACCCTGCTGACCACCCTCATGTTCTTTAACACCAAGTAAGTGTTCTAGAGGCTCCATGCTTAGTCACTGCTGGCATCTACCCAGTGAAGAGGGTAGAAACTATCCAGATGGACTTCTAATACCTTTGACATATACTTGAGAGCCTTTGAGCTACTGAAAGCCCTCAGCCCCACTTGGCTACATTTTGTGTGCTGACCAGTGAGGCAGACAGCCTTGCCAGATCCCTACCATCAGTCTTGATAAGATTCCTCCACTAGACAGTGTGTTTGGGTGTGGGCTTGCCCAGATTCTGGGAGTGTGGGCAGTGGCTCCTCTGAAGCCTTGATGGCGGAGGGTAAGTCACGGTCTCCTCCTGGCACCCCTCCCTTTGCCTTGCTTTCACTTATGGTGCAGATACTTCCTGTTGAAGACAGTGGACCAGCACATGAAGCTGGCCTTCTCCAAGGTCTTACGACAGACAAAGAAGAACCCCTCTAATCCTAAGGATAAAAGCACGAGTATTCGGTACCTGAAGGCACTTGGGATACACCAGACTGGCCAGAAAGGTAGGGGAAAGAGGTAGGGGTTGCAGAAACAGGTGCTACTAGTCCTGCCCTGCCCTTGTGCCTGGGGGACTAGTAATGAGTGTGAAGATTGGGATTTGCTGGATAGGAATTTTCCATTCCCTTCTCCCCAGCCATAAACTTCAAACTCTTCTAGAAGCAGAGACGCCCCAGAAATGATAGCTGCCTTTTCCTTTCATACTCACTGCCCATGCCTCACACCCTTTTCCTTCCCAGTATTTCCTGGTTGGGATGGCTGGAAGCCTAAGGTTTCTAATCTGAGCCCGAGTAAAGGCAGTCTGATGCCATGTCTGTGGTGGTGGTGGGGTATGTTTTATAGTTACAGATGACATGTATGCAGAACAGACGGAAAATCCAGAGAATCCACTGAGATGTCCTATCAAGCTCTACGATTTCTACCTCTTTAAATGGTGAGGAGGCTTTATTGTGACTGGGTGACGTGTGTATGCGCGTGTGTGTGTGTGTATGCGCGCGTGCCAAAGCATTCTCTAGTCACAGGCAGAGTAAAAACACACTTCTGAAAAGCTAAATATAGAAGCAACCTTATTGGTTTTCCCAAAGCATGTGCCCAGCACTGCTCCCTGATGGTTCACTTTCATGGAGAGAGGATGAAAGTAGAGGGAGGACAGTACAGAGAGGCTGCCTCTGTCACATATTGAGCATAGCCCTGCATCTTCCTGGCCTTGACCTTTCTCACCAACACTGTCAATCTAAGGGGAACTCCTTTCCTTGGCTTTCATTCTCTCTTGCCCCTGCAGTTTGGTATATCGTCTTAACAGCAGTGCCAGATCTTTCTACATTGTAGGTCTTGCCGTGTTACTTAGATTAAAACCTTTAGTGGTTTCCTTTTACTCTACAGAGAAAGACCGTAATCCTAATGTGGCCAGCAGGGCCTTTCATGTACTCTCCCTTGTTAACCTCGTGTCCGTGTAGCTCTTGGCTCTTTAGCCACACTGGCTCTTCTCCACTGAAGGGCATCATGCTCTCCCTTCCTCAAGACCTCTGCACAGAACTTTTTGCTGTGGGCAAACCCTGCCACCCCCTGCCTGTTTAGCTAGTTAGCTCCTATCTATCCTTAAAAGAGCTTTATTAGGGAAGCATTTCCACATTCCCTGCCTGTTCCCTCCAGCTGTTTCTTCTGTAACCCTTACCACTGTTTGTTATTTTCTTTGTCTTTATGTAACTGTTTAATTGCTGTCTGTCTCCCCTCTTACCTGTAAACTCCATAATATAGGGACTCTTGGGTCTTATTCATTTCTTTTAATATCAGCACCTAGTGCAGGCCTGGCACACAGTAGCCCTTTGATAAATCTTGAATCAGTGGATGAATAACTGTTAGAGGATGGCATGTGCTCAGTACTTAAGAGAAGTACAGCACAACGTTGAGGGGGTGTGAGTCCAGGTAAAGGCCCCAGCATCATAGCCAAGCCGAGAAGTCAGAGTCCCTCAGATCAAGTTGAGGAATTATTAATGGATGGAGTAGAGGAAACAACATAAGCAAAGACTCGGAAATAGACTTTCTGGGTGCTGAAATTCGTTCAGAGTGGGATATGGTTGGACTCAAGTAGATGAGCCCCGGGAGCCCTAGTCAGAGGAATCACACCTGGCAGTGTGTGAGGGAGGAGCAGAAGATGGGCAGCCTAACACTGGCATTTGCAGTAACTCCAAAGGGACTAGAGGTAGTGTGTGTTGGCTGCATGGAATTTAGGAGCTGTGCCACCATGCTCTCCAGAGCTTCCCGTCTTTTGCAGATAGCATCTGTTCAGGAGATTCATGGTGGGAGGGTTGAGATCATGGTGGCTTTACCCAGCTTTTACCCATGTATTCTTCAGCCCCCAGAGTGTGAAAGGCCGGAATGACACCTTTTACCTGACGCCCGAGCCGGTGGTGGCCCCCAACAGCCCAATCTGGTACTCAGTCCAGCCTATCAGCAGAGAGCAGATGGGACAGATGCTGACTCGGATCCTGGTGATACGAGAAATTCAGGAGGCCATTGCGGTGGCCAACGCAAGCACCATGCACTGAGATCCCTCAGCCATGGTGCAAGGGAGACCATCCAGGAAAAAACGGACACTTTCACACTAAAGAAGAGGCCTCCATTTTTTTCTTTTCTTTTTTTATTTGTGTAGTTATGAACCCTTTCAGACTGCTTCTATTTCAAATGTAAAAGGAAACTTTGCCCCCTGTGCATCTTCATAAACCTGCTGTGGCAGACTTCTCAGCCCATGGGGGCTATGGGTTTCCTGAGAGCCAGATGTCCTAGACAGTTGCTGGCTGACTTTTTGTGTGTGGGGCCTGAGGAAAGGGCTTGGACTGTTAGGAGAAATGTCGCCCCTTCCCTTCCTCCAGAAAGATGGAATTAATGATGGATGGACCCTCCAGGGAATCTCCCCAGCTGGCTTCCACTCTGACTGGCAGACTTCGCTGACCACAGGGGAGCCATGGTCTTTTCTTTCTTCATGCTCAGACATAAACCTAGCATCTTAATGGAAGGAAAATGAGGGGAACTTCAATTATGATTTATTAAAGACAATTTCTATTACACCCTCCTTTATGACAAGTGACATTTTAGATGTTAAAGTAAAAACTTTACCGTGTCTTTTTTTTTTTTTTTTTTTTTTTTTTTTTTTTTGGCCTAACATTGAGGCCTTAAACCTGAGGCTTCTGTGCCTGATGGAATTCTTGTAACATACACTTGTGTATCATATAAAGATACCACTCTGTTTCTCTTATGTATTCTTAATCTAGTTGTTTATTAAGAATGACAAGCACGTCTTTTCAACACGCTAGTGAACAACGCCTCTTCATTTGGGAGGAGCCAGGCGGGACAGTGGCAGCAAAGCCTTGCCTGTTGGACGGGGTGAGGTCCTGCGGGAGGGGGTAGCAACAGGAAACAGCCCTAGGGCGTGCTATGCGCCTGCGTTCCCTCCAGCCAGCCCCGCCCTAGAGGCGTACGAGCTCTGAACGAGCGTGCTGCGTCCTGACGTCGGCGACGCGCTGGGCGCGGTGACGATATCGGCGGGTTTATATTGGCGCGGCCCAGAAGGCGGAGGCCTCTGCGGCGACGTCTTCGGAGACGCGCGGCCTTTCCCTGCGCTAGCCATGGCCGACTACCTGATTAGCGGGGGCACGTCCTACGTGCCGGACGACGGGCTCACGGCACAGCAGCTGTTTAACTGTGGGGACGGCCTCACCTACAAGTGCGGGCCTAGCGGGCTCACCTGGGCCAGGAGAGGAGCGGCGCGCAGGGTTGGGAGGCCGGGTGGGGCTTCTATTGAGCCCGCTTGGCTCGGGCGTGGGGGACAGGTTCCGGAAATTCCCCATCCATCTCAGGTTCAGTTTGACAGGTCTGAAGCGGGCGGGATGGAAGAGGCATCTTGGTAGTGCCTGAGATTTCCAGGTTAGAAACTCCGTTCTCTGGGCACATGGAGTTGTCAGGATGCCAGAGGCGCTGATGACAGCTAGGTGGCAGAAAAGGTCCGCTGTCTCCATCTCTACCTTGTTCTCTGCCTTGCCTGTGTTACTCGGGCTAGGTTATTTCCCTCTCTGCCGGAATGCCTTAAGAGATGATTTATGAGGATGGCGTCTCAGGCTGCCATAAGCCTGACCCTTACTCCCAATTCCCCTCCCCTCTAGTGACTTTCTCATTCTCCCCGGGTACATCGATTTCACTGCAGACCAAGTGGTGAGTATGGACAGGAATTGGATCCTAAGTATCAAGGTTGGATAAAAGTGCTGCTGTCCCCTCTCGGCTATCTCAGTAGATTGCTTTTGGGGGTGGATGCTATGGAATGGTCTTACTGGCATACAGGTCATACAGAGCACCTATTTTGCGGGGAACATGGCACCGCCCTGAGGTATATGAGGTGCTTTTGCACATTAGTTGGCCTTATTTCTTTAGGACCTGACCTCTGCTCTGACTAAAAAGATTACTCTGAAGACCCCACTTGTTTCCTCACCCATGGACACAGTCACAGAGGCTGGGATGGCCATAGCAATGGCGGTGAGCACTGTGGCATGTGAGGGCAGAAGCAGGGGCCCCATCTCTCTTTCCCACAGGCATACAATCATGCCACTCTTCTTCTTTGTCACTTTTCCCATGTTTTCTTTCTGTGTATCCTGCAGCTTACAGGTGGTATTGGCTTCATTCACCACAACTGTACACCAGAATTCCAGGCCAATGAAGTTCGTAAAGTGAAGGTCAGAAGGGAAATGATCACTGTCAAGAGCTCCTGGGAATTGCACTGAGGTGGAGTAGGGTGGGAGTGGGGGGATTATTCTGATTTAGGATCCTTTCTTTCCCACTGTGGGGGTTCAATTCCTGAGAAGAGCCTGAGATCCTGTGTCTTAAAGCAACAGAAGAGGGCCAGGTGTACAGTGCCCTGCAGTTCACTCATGTCTCCTAGCTCTGGGTTTGAAGTGTTTGTGTGATTTGATCCTGTGGCACTGCCAAAGGGGGACTTGGCACAGATCCCAGGCTTCAGACCAAAAGTCTGATGAAAGTGGTTCAGAAGTGCCCTTTTTCACCATCCCTTCCAGAAATATGAGCAGGGATTCATCACGGACCCTGTGGTCCTCAGTCCCAAGGATCGAGTGCGGGATGTCTTTGAAGCCAAGGCCCGGCATGGCTTCTGTGGTATCCCCATCACTGACACAGGCCGGATGGGGAGCCGCCTGGTGGGCATCATCTCCTCGAGGGACATTGATTTTCTCAAGGAGGAGGAGCATGACCGGTTTTTGGGAGAGGTGGGTGCCACTGACAGAGCACAGGCAAACTGACAGCCCAGGTTAAAGATAAAGGCTTCTGTTCTGTTGTCTGAATGGCAACTCTGAGGGCCTCTGCTGTCCAGGAAAGATGAACACCTGGCTGTTTCTGACCCTTTCATGGGGTTCCTGCATCCCTCCCCCACCAAAGGCTTTCAACCTGCCCAAATGTTTGCCAGCATACCCAAATTTTTTGCCACACCCAGAGTGGGGGCTGTACTCAAGGACCAACTTCAGCCTCTTGTCATTTCTCCGGTGTGGCTCTTTCTCCACAGTGTGCTCCATGTACCTGATGTCCTTTCTACTAAATTATTCTTGCCACTAGATTGCTGCAGACTGTTGGGTTAACTTGAGGGTGGTCTGGGTGCAGGTGTGTAAACATGGTGGTCTTTGGAACCTCACCCCTGAGTTAGGGCAGGGTCTGTTGGGAGGCCTGATCTCCTATTACTGTTCCTCACAACTCCCCTCTCTTATAGATCATGACAAAGAGGGAAGACTTGGTGGTAGCCCCTGCAGGCATCACACTAAAGGAAGCAAATGAAATTCTGCAGCGTAGCAAGAAGGGTGAGTCTTAGAGGTAGGAAGTGTTCTGGAACCAAAGACCAAGGTCCTGATTTATGTCCTGCCCTGCCCCCAGGAAAGTTACCCATTGTAAATGAAGATGATGAGCTGGTGGCCATCATTGCCCGGACAGACCTGAAGAAAAACCGAGATTACCCACTGGCCTCCAAAGATGCCAAGAAGCAGCTGCTGTGTGGAGCAGCCATTGGCACTCATGAGGATGACAAGTATCGGCTGGACTTACTAGCCCAGGCTGGTGTGGACGTGGTGGTTTTGGTGAGCTGCTGCACAGGCAAGGTGGGGTGGTAGGAGCAGCTGTCATACCACAGTCTCATTGGGACTACCTTCCTGTCTCAGGACTCTTCCCAGGGAAACTCCATCTTCCAGATCAACATGATCAAGTACATCAAAGAGAAATACCCCAGTCTCCAAGTCATTGGAGGCAATGGTGAGACAAGACTGGGCACTGAAGGATGTGGGGCGAGAGGGGGGGAGCTAGGCTCCCACGTAGACCTTCATGTGAGCCTTTCCCTGTTCCTCCCTGCAGTGGTCACAGCTGCTCAGGCCAAGAACCTCATTGATGCTGGTGTAGATGCCCTGCGGGTGGGAATGGGCAGTGGCTCCATCTGCATCACTCAAGAAGGTAAGAAGACTTTGCAAGGCCCTCAGAGACCTGGCTTTAGCAGGGCCCTTAGCCCCACATGCCCTGGAGCCAAGCGCTCTTACGGGAACTACGTTGAGTCCTCCAGTAGGGGCAGCCCCAGGGCCAAACAGGCCCCTTGGATGGGTAACATGATGGAAGTAAGACGAGCTCTCGTCAGTCTTCACCTGCCACTTCCCCCACCCCCGCCTAGCCTGGCCTCCCCGCTCCTGCTCCGTGCCCTCTCTAAACTCTGGTCTGTTTGTTTTATTTAGCGGCTCCCAAGATCCCTCCAGACATAAAGTCCCACAGCCCCAAATGCCCTTCTACTGTCACGGGCTGCTATAGTAAGTCCGGCCCGGTCCACTGGCCCGGCCCAGCTGCCCACTGCCCGGCTGCTTGGTTGACTGTAGCTGTAGCTCCCGGGGTTTGTGGTGCTGACGGGTGGGCAGGGCAAACTGAACGACAGACCATGGTTTTGGGAGCTGCTCAAGAACACAGCTCCCTCCTCTTCCTGGGGTGTTTGTAGGGCAGGACCTCCACCAGGTAGGCCTTGCTCTGCCCACATCTCCTGCAGTAGGCACAGCTTAAGGACCATCTCGGGGGCCCACTCTTCCTTCCACACGACCACTGCCCTGATCTTGCCTGAGCTGCCCACCATGCAGGGAGCAAGGGGTGGGTCTCTGGGTACTAACTGCACGGTGACCCCTACCCCACCTGATATCAATTGGGCGGGGCTTTCCCGGCTGCTGACTGCATGTGCCTGAGGCTGCCCTGGGCCATGCACATATGCACGCGCACATGCCAAGGGTGAGTGGGGGCCATCACAGCTATTCGTACTGTTTAAGGCTGATGGGGCAGCAGCCATCCCAAACAAGACTCTTCCTGTACCAGGCTGCAGTCCTGGTGCAGGTGTAACAGAGCTCCTGGGTGCTGATTTGTGGCCACAGAGCCTCTTGCCTGTCCCCACTAACGCCACCCCCATTTGTTCCTCCATGTCTCAACAGTGCTGGCCTGTGGGCGGCCCCAAGCAACAGCAGTGTACAAGGTGTCAGAATATGCACGGCGCTTTGGTGTTCCTGTCATCGCTGATGGAGGAATCCAAAATGTGGGCCATATTGCCAAAGCTTTGGCCCTTGGGGCCTCAACAGGTGAGGCCCAACATTCAGGGAGCCTAGTGGGTCTCCTTCCCTAATGCCATTCAGGGTCTTCCCCCAGCATTCCTTCTGTCCATAGTTATGATGGGCTCCCTCCTGGCTGCTACCACTGAAGCCCCTGGCGAGTATTTCTTCTCTGATGGGATCCGGCTAAAGAAATATCGGGGTATGGGTTCTCTCGATGCCATGGACAAGCATCTCAGCAGCCAGAACCGATATTTCAGGTGGGACAGGCAGGTCAGTTGCCCTATGCTAACCCTGCACTGGCAGCATCATCCATGTTTCGACTTTGCCTGTGTTTCCTGCCTCTCCCTGCAGTGAAGCTGACAAAATCAAGGTGGCCCAGGGGGTGTCTGGGGCTGTGCAGGATAAAGGATCCATCCACAAATTTGTTCCCTACCTGATCGCTGGCATCCAGCACTCCTGCCAGGACATTGGCGCCAAGAGTTTGACCCAAGTCCGGTAAGCTTAGGGAGCTGGGGCATTGGGTAGAGGGCCTGGTCCAGGGCCAGCTACCCACATCTGACTTCTGCCTCTCTTCAGAGCCATGATGTATTCTGGAGAGCTCAAGTTTGAGAAGAGAACATCCTCAGCTCAGGTGGAAGGTGGTGTCCACAGCCTCCATTCGTAAGTGACCAACCCTCTCCACTCCTCTGTCCTTGGGGTGGAGGTCTCTTCCATGCCTCCATGCTCCTGCCCTCACCTCACAGCTGGTCCTTCTGCCAACAGGTATGAGAAGCGTCTTTTCTGAAAAGGGATACAGCACACCCTCGGTTTTTCAATAAAACTTTGAAAAAAAGTGACGCCTGATCTTTGAGGTCAACAAGTAGGTGGGGCTCTGCAGTTGCCACCATCACAGATACACAAAAACAAAGCACCTTCATTTCCAGAGAAAGCCTCATACCCCGAGAGAAGGGGTACTAGATTCAAAAAGCCCCTCCTGAGGCATCTCAAAAGGCAGCTCAGACCCAAGGGTTTGGTCTCAGAAATTGCCTGTGGCTGCTTAGGAAGGGTCACAGAACAGTCCATGGGGCTTTGGACTGGCATCCACAGGGCCTCCTGCTAGCCCAGAGTTTGGCCACCATGGGATCAGGTTGAGACCCACGTACATATTCTCTAACTTGAATCTCTAAAAGGACCTTGTGGAGAAAACACAGAGGTCCCCTCAAATCTGCATGTCAGCAAGTAGATAGATGTACAGCTTAGAACAGGTGCCTATACTGTCTCCTGGCCTCTGAGAGGCCAAGCAGTGTAGACAAATAGATGACCCCTTGGTTCCTTCACAACCCCCTCCAAGAACTCACTGAGCCAGCAACACACCCAGTACAAAATCAGAGAAGTGGGTTAAATTATTAATTTGCTGGCAAACAAGACAAGTGTTACAGTGACAAAGGGGGAGGGGCTAGTGAAAGCTCTGGGAACCCCTGCATTCTGCAAAAGGTGCTAGGGCCCTCCTGGATGGGTCAGGTAAGTTCCTGGTGGTTCATTCTGCAGCTTGGGCCAGAGATGTGAGTGCAGCCCCACCAGGTGGGGGAATGAGAGCAGCTCCTGTCACTCGGCCTTCATGACACAGGAAGTTGAAAGTGGCACAGGCATTGGGCTGCAAAGAGAAAGCCAGCATCAGCTGGGCTAGTGCTAGGCTTGGGCTCCCCTCCGCATTCCCAAGTCCCAGACATACTGTGTCCTGCACTTCCACAGCGATGCCCCGCTGCCTCATGGCTCGCAGCAAGTGGGACTGCAGCCGCTCAGTCCGGTCTCCAGTGCCCACCACAACAATCTCTAGGGAAGGAGAGACATGGCTAGTCTACAACCAGGTCTGTCTAGAGGGTGGCTTTCTGGGGCTCAGCACTTCAGCCCTCCCCTCCTCCAATACCTATTCGGGGCTCCAACATCCAAAAGAGAGAGAAGCTTTCCTCGGTGATGTCCTGGTGGGAACCTACCTGTGTGGGGAGGAGACAAGTTAAATGCAAGTCCACCTAGGTTTCCCCAGAGACCCTCTACTTGCTCCAGTGCGGGGCAAAAGAAGAGCCAGGTGTGCCAGGGACAGAATCAGAGGGAGGCCTGTGACTCTGGCCCTCGGTTTCCTCACTGCAGGGAAGGGCTCACGTTCCACTGCACCACCGAGTGTGGGAGTAGCGCACAGGGCCCAAGTACGCGATTTCCGTTGACCGTGAAGCCGCGGCTGTTGTAGCTGTCGATGTACATATCATGCGGGGACTCGCGCTGCAGCAGAGAGATGCGCGTCCGCTGGTACAGTTCGTCATCCGCCGGCGTGAGCCGATGCCCACGCCGCGGGGCCCTGCGGAGAGGTACGGTCAGGGTCTAGGGCGCCGGGAATCGCCGGCCGTAGGAGCGGGTGGTCAGGGATGCTGGGTCCGGGCTCACCATGGCAGCTGCGCGGGCGGACAGCGAAGGGCGAGCCGCGCTCGGTACAGGTTCCGAAGCATGAACGCGGCAGCCATGGCGGACCGGCGTGCAGGGAGGCTGGCGCAGGCACAGCGGGGTCGTGGCGTCACCAAGCCTAGCGCGACCATAGCGCCCCCAGCGTCGCGGAGGGCACCGCGCAACTCGGCCGGCCCGGCGCGGGAGAGAGGAGGGAGCGGGCCAGGGGCCTCCGTCCCATAAGGGCGCGTCCCCCAGCGCGGCTCCGGTGTCAGCACCTGCCGTCCGCCCCTCCCCAGACCCCCGCAGGCCGTCCTGGAGGAGCCGGACACCTGGTGGCGTGGCTGGCCTCAGGGCACTGCCTGGGCCCCAGCCGCGGCCTGGCCCCCGGCTCTCAGCCATTACGCCGGCCTCCCGGGGCCCGGGGCGGGGCGGCCGAGCACCTGTTCGACTCCCGCACATCTGGCCAGGGCGTGGCGTCAGCCCCCAAGTCGCTAATCCCGGCTTTAGAAAGTCGGGTTCCGAGGGCGGGGTAGGCAGCTCAAGTTTCCCTCGGTTGTCCTCCACCCAGTCCCGCCCCTCCCTAACCGTCACAAGCGCGACCGTTGGCGCCGCGAGTCGCACGGGGCGTGGTTGAGCATGGATTGGCCTCTCCAGAGCGCGAGGGGGCGTGGCTGGTTGGTTTCGCCTTAAAATGGCTCCAAATCTGCGGCCAAAGCAAGCGGAAGGGGACGCTTTAGTAGGGTACTTCTAGGTGCTCGGCGGCCGGCCGGGCCTAAACCGGACCAGACGTTGAACTAGACAGCGGCTGGAGCATCGCCTTGTCCTCGCTCACTTCGCTTGCGTCCCGAGAATTCCTTGCGCCCCGTCTTGAGCCGAATCAGAAGGCCTACTGGCGTGAGAATCGCTGGCGCCCGCGCAGGTTCTGGCATCTCCGCGCGCCCACCGTGTGTTGGCCTCAGGGGCACATTGCCGCGTCTGCCACCCTCGGGACGGGGCTGGCGGGAGGCTCGACACAACCGAGGACGGTCGCAATGGATTTCCGGGAGTCCCGTCGCTGCCGTGCGGGCCCATTGGGCCCCTAGCGCTCCGGGCACTGGCAGCGTCACCGGACAAAGGGTTCCGGGTGCCGGGGTGTCCCCGAGTAGGGTTTACTTCCCCTCCGATCCCACGGGCGCGCTTCCCTCTTGGTTGATCCCGAAGCCCGCCCCGCCACTGCAGTGGCCCTGACTGCATGAGACCAACAGGACTAATCCTATCCCGCGGATCTAATCCGGATCGGGACCTGGTCCCGGGGAAGGCCCCCACCACCCATATTGTTTGGGGGCCTAGGTGAGCGGCTCGTTCCCACTAGACTTGGTTTCACCTCCTGAGTCCGCCGACTGGGAGTGGGGGGTTTTGATCTGGCCCTAGGGCGAGGGATAACCCCCTCAACCCGCGCCCCCCCGGCTGGACAGCGGGCAACGGAATCCCAAAAGCAGCTGTTGTCTCCAGAGCATTCCAGCTGCACTTGGATTTCGTTCCCTGCTCTCCTGCCTGAGCAGCGTCCTGACCCAGATGGAATGGGCTAGCCCCTGATCCCCAGACATACTTTATTGGGTCGCTCTGGTTTCCGTCCCTCTCTCAGGTGCACCCTCAGGCTAGAAGTGACAGGCGTAGACATCGGAGAGCCGAGGCGGTGGTCATCTCTGGAGCCCGAGGTACCATTGGCAAGGGAGGGAGGACCCAGGGCCCCCGTATAGGGCTGCAAATGGCGGTGAGTCCCCCAGGGCAGCTCCAGCCCGCAGCTCGCTAAAGATCGCCTTTCACTTCCTGGGGTAAAACCACCCCCAACCGTCTTCATGCACCCAGAGTAGCTGAAGTCCCCAGCTCCGCCTCGGGGCCCCCAACCCTGTTAGCAGCTGTCCCCGGGTCGTGCGCGTGACGCATGGAAAGCGCTTTGGAATGACACGATCACTCCCGTTGAGTGGGCATCCAAGAAGCCATCGGGAATGTCGTGTCCGCCCAGTGCTCTTTCGGCACTTCCCAGCAGGGCCTTGCAGCCCTAGACCAGAGAGGGGCCTTGCCAAGCTTTTGCTGCGCCTAGACTTCTCTCCTTTCTGAGCTCTGGTTATTCTCACTGCTCCAGGGCGGAGATCAGGGGTTTGCCAGTGATCTGCTGCACAGCGCTCTACGGCGTTAGGTTCAGTCCCCACTAAAGAAAAGAGAAAAGGGTTATCTAAGTTACAAGTGAAGACATTCAGGAGCCCTGGTGGGACAGAGGAAAGAGCATTCTCACTGGTAGAGGAGTGGGGTGCTCAGAGAACTGTTCTTAAGCTGGGTCTTCTCATGGTCACGTTGTTTATTTGACCCACAATGGCTGGTTGCCTAAACCAGGAAGTGGGAGGATCCATCAGTGGGCATTTTTTAGGAATAAAGACAACCCATATGTCAAAGGAAGGAATGCTTGCAAATAACCCGAAACTGGAGAACACAAATTCTCTTAAAAATGTGAGTTTTTCAGTAGGTCATGAAAGTGGTTTTAATGTTAGCCGCCCTATTTCAGTGAGAATCCACTTGGGACTTTTGCCGTCTTGATCATGTGTAAATGGAGAAAATGAAACGTTATCACAAATACATAAATGTAAGACTTAGGTTCTTTCCCTGGTTGCTACTGCGGGCGACGGCGAGAGAATCCTAGGCCCGTAGCGTACCCAGAGGTTTCGGACCCGGAGCCGAGCCAGGCTGGTGGGCCACGCGGAGGCAGCGCTGGAGTCGTAGGTCGAGCGCACCTGTGCACTCACGGGCCGCAGCCAGATCCCCGCCCCAACCAATTGGCCCTCCTTGAAGTTCGACCTCGAAATTTTGCTTCCGGTTCCTTGCTTCCGGTTCTGCCTACTCCTTCCGGTCGCCATGCGCCTTGGGGTAGAGGAGACGCTGGGAGCCCTCAACGCTGCCCTGGGGCCGGGCGGCCCAGTATGGTTCAAGGAGACACGCGCCCGCCACCTGCGTGTCCGAGACTTCTTGGCACCGCGGCGCGCGCTGGAAGCGCGCTTCGGGGACGACCAGGTGGGCGCGAGCAGGGCGGGGACGTGCGGCCCGAGGTAGCTGGGAGCGCCGCGACCCGCTCACTAGTTTGTCTTCTCGCAGGTGCCCGAGCGCGTGGTTCACGCCATCGTCGGCCTGCAGGGTCCTGGCGTGGCACCGGTACTGAGCTGCGCGCCAACCCCCGCGGGGCTGGCGCTCCAGCTGCGGCGGTCCGCCGTCTTCGAGCGCGTCCTCGGCGCCGTGGCCGCCTATGCCGCGCCTACCGTCCCCGCCGCCCCGGGCCCGCACGTCGTCCTGCACTGCCCGGCGCTGCGCGGCAGCCCCTGCGCCCTCCGCCTGAGCCAGCTGCGTGCGGTGCTCGTGGCCGACCACCTGGCGCGAGCTTTGCACGCTCACAGGTGAGCTGGGGCGCGGGCCCACAAAGGAGAAAGCGCGCGATGGGGGCCCGAGAGCCGCTGCGGGTGGAAAGTGGGGGATAGCTGAGCCCGGTGCTCGGGCTGAGGCGGCCGCCTCGCTTCGCAGGGTGAGTGTGCGCCTAGTGCCCGCTGTGCGGGACCCGCACATGCCGACCTTCCTGCAGCAGCTGCGGGTGGACTGGCCCGCGGCCTCAGAGAGAGCCGCGACCGAAGCCCTGAGGAGCCGCGCGCTTGCAGAGCTCACCCCTGCCCGTAACGCGGAAGCCCTGCCCCCTGGCGCCCTGGGCCGAGTGTACTTGAAGGAGCTGGTGGACGAACGGGGACGCACAACTGGCTATGACCCCAACCTGGACAGCTGTCTGGGTAGGACCCGGAGCCTCGCAGGGCCAGAAAGTAGTCGGGCCCCGCACTCCCCGCCGGCCTCAGCCCTGTGTGTTCTCTTCGCAGTGACGGAGGATCTGCTCGCTGTGCTGGCGGAGCTGCAGCAGGCTGTGCAGGATTGGGCTGAGGACAGCTCCCTAGGCCTGGTTAGTGACTGACACCCCACCCTGCAGGCCTCTGGCAAACCAGGTGTCTTGTGTCCCCGGCAGTGACTGTCCTACCCTATAGGCTACGGCCCCAGATGCTGGTGCAGATAGCTGCATGGTTGTACACGTGGTGAGCTGTGAGGAGGAGTTCCAGCAACAGAAGTTGGACCTGGTTTGGTGGAAGTTGGATGACCAGGCTCCTCTCAGACAGGTAGGTTAGTGATGGTGACTCCCCACCCCAATCTCAGAGGGCCCTTGAAACCCACTTGTTAGTTGATGGGTCCAGAAGGTGATACTTGATCTTGGGGAGATGTTAGGCTTGGTAAATGGGCCTGTGTAGCAGGTGCTGGGAGAGGTCTCTGGAGGCATCATAGCCCAGAGAATATTGAAGAATAGGTTGAGGAGGCTACCCTGTGGGGATGGAGGTCCTAAGGTAAAAAGCTGGGGGAGTCCAGGAACCAAATTTAGGTTCCTGGAGGGTATCGCCAGCTGGCTGAGCCCCTGCTATCTTCCTGACAGAAGCACCTGGTCTGTGGCCCAGTGAAAGTAGCTGGTGCACCTGGCACCCTGACTGCGCCCGAGTACTACGAGTGAGTGAGGCTGGAAGGAAGGCCACCAAGCCAGGGTAGTTGCGGTGGGGGACTCTGCCCCCTGGTCCTCCTCTCACTCTTTTCAAAATGCAGGCTCCGGCATGCCCAGGTGTGCAAGGCCTCAGCACTGAAGCGCGGTAGGGACCTGGCACAAGGTGCGCCTGGGAGACCCTGGCTGTGCTTTGGGTAGGGGAAGGTCATTTGCCCCCCTGCCCCCCCTCGTTCCCTGCCTGTAGAGACTGATTAACTGATCCGTACTCCTTCAGACTCAGCCTGGATGGAAATCTTCAGGGTTCTCTGTGTGGCAACCATTAAGTTTGAGATGCTCAGCACAGCCCCACAAAGTCAGGTGAGCCTGGGCGCCATGCTGGGCCAGGGCTGGGGTGGACAGGGTGTGCAGTGGCTGTCCTCCCTCTGCAGCTGTGCCCTCATTCCTCAGCTTCTCTTGGCCCTGGCTGACAGCAGCATTTCCACAAAGGGCACCAAAAGTGGCACCTTTGTCATGTATAATTGTGCACGTCTTGCCACACTCTTTGAGGGTTACAAGTGCAGCATGGAACAAGGTCTGTACCCCACTTTTCCACCTGTGAGCAGTCTGGATTTCTCTCTGCTACATGATGAGGTGAGTTCCCCTCTTGGGTAGCTGTCACATGTGGGAAGTTCAGGCCTTTCCCTCCCAGCACCCTTCTCCCCCACAGGGTGAGTGGTTGCTGCTCTTCAACAGCATCCTCCCCTTCCCAGACCTGCTGAGCCAGACAGCAGCCCTACCCTGCACAGCCCCAGGGCTCCACATCACTGCACGCACAGAGATGGTAAGGCAGAGGACACTGGGACAGACTGCACACACTAGTCTTTATTCTGGAGCACAGAGACAGGCCAGTGACTCAGTCTCTGTCTCTAGGTGTGCAAGTTCCTGGTACAGCTCAGCATGGATTTCAGCTCATACTATAACCGGGTACACATCCTAGGGGTAAGTGCACAGCAAAAGGGCATATGTGGGGGGTGCAGGGGAAGCAAAGGATGAGACCAGCAGGCCCCTTTCTCTCCTCCAGGAGCCTCGACCACACTTGTTTGGTCAAATGTTTGCCCGTCTGCAGCTTCTGCGGGCTGTGCGTGAAGTGCTCCACACTGGGCTGGCCATGCTGGGTCTCCCTCCACTGAGTCATATCTAAGGCCACAGAGGCCCCAATATCTGGGAATGTCCACAAAGTCATCAACTGAAAAGGAAAAAACCCACAGATTTTGTTAGAGACCCGGAGCCAAAATAAATTGCTTCTGTAACACAGTTTTGTCCCATTGTGGGGAGTGGGGCATATTCTTGGTCTGCCCAGGTGGCTTTCAACTCACCTCCAGCTCCTGCTCTTGAGTCAGGAGCCCGCGGCTGCCTCTTCCTCCCCTCAAGGCACACTGGGCATGGGCACAGATAGTCACTCTGTCTGTGAGCAGGCCCCATGCCCAGCATGCCGGCCACCGCGGGACATCTCAGTCATACCAGTTGTAAACCTCAAGGCCCTGGCCCCCAAGAGCACAGCGGTGGCCAAACTCAGGGCTCACGGGCCAGCAGTCCATGTCGGCCACATCTGCTACGTGGTACACTGTACTGTTCATAAAGGTGGGCTCACCATGCCCCAGACGCCAGAAGGTAAGCCGTTGGTCGATGGAGGCTGAGACCATGAGGCTTGGGCTTAAGATCTTGAGGCCTGTCACATGTGCAGCATGTGCACAGGGGAGAGAGTATTCTTCCAGCACTTGCAGCTGGGGCACCAGCTCAGCACCCCCCACAGCCTCTTCCAGCTCTGGCACCTCCACAGTAAGCACAAAGACGTGGAGGGAGCCATCCTCACTGCCACTGGCCACAAGATGGCCCTCACGTGTGGGCAAGGTGTGCAGGCTGTTGACACCACAGCTGTGAGCCTGGAGAGTCAGGCAGGGGCTGCCCAGCCCTGGGAAAAGATGGTTGTCACTACCCAGCTCAACACTTGGCTGAGTGCACTGGGAGGTGAGGGGACAGCCACAGTGGCACTCTAGCTACTCACGGTAGGGAAGCCCAGGGTCTGCTGGAGGCTCCAGGGCAGGAGAGCCATGGTCCAGCACAGTGGTGAGATCCCAGAAGGCCAGGCTGCCATCCGTGGCTGCACTGCACAGGAACAGTCTCCTGGTAGCCAGGAAAAGGCAGCTGGGTCAGTGAGGGGGATGGAAAGCAATAGGAGCCCCCACCAAACCCATGCAGGACCACCATGCAGCCCCTCTCACCGCCGCTGATTGGTTGCCTCGTGTGTGAAGGAGTGGACCTTGAGCACACAGCGCTTGTGGTGGAAGGTTTCAGCCAGGATCTGTAGCCGCTGCCCGGAGTCCTGCAAGAGAAAGAGCCTGGGGGGTGCAGAGGATGGCCCAGCTCAGAACCCATTCTAAACATCCTTACATCCTTTTCTTTTGTCTCCAGGCCCCCTGGGTCCTATAGGCTCACCTCACTGCCCCATCGCTACAGGCTGCAGCCAGAAGGGGGCCAAGGCCAGGCCGGTCGAGCTCACACACAGCTAGGGACATGTACCTGCAAGGACAGTACACAGCCATCAGGCAGAGCCTGGGAGCAGCGGCACAGGGCTTGCCCTGCATGCCCCCCCACCCCATGCTCCTGTCTGACAGTGCACCTCACCTGGTCTCTGGGTCCACCTTGATCATCCGGTGCCGATTGCGCTGCCGGTCCCAGTACTCATCCAGCCGGTGAGACGAAAGGTGCATGACATGGCAGGCAAGGTGGCTTGGGGTGCTGGGGTCTGGGCTGACCATGATTGTGAAGCAGTGCATCTCAGCCCTGCCCCCCGCAGATACCACATGGGCAGTCAGGCCAGGCCGAGGATCCTGAGGGCCACCTGGGGTGCCAGTGCCCCACACAGCCACTGCACGCACCGAGGAGATGTGGTTACAGACAGCTGTAAGCGCATGGGCTGAGCCTGTGGCTGTGGGGAGTGCCAGGATACAGACGGTGGTGTCCTCGCTGCACGTTATCACAATGTCGATCAAGCCATGGCCCTCACTACCGGGCTCCAGGTGGTCAGGCTGCATGAAGCTGGGCACCCCAAATTCAGGCCCCAGGGTGACGGTGCCCACACGCTTTACACAAGTGATCTCACGGCCATGTAGGCTCTCCCGGAGAATCACATGTGGCCGCGTGCAGCCACCAAGAGCCTGGTACAGCATGACATCCCCATCCTTAAGGTAGGCAAAAGCCATAGCTGCCTCGGTATCAGAGAAGGCCCAGGAGCGATGCCCTCCACCACAGTTGATAATGTGCAGCTTCTCATGTGACCGGGGGCTCCACACCACAAACTCGTTGGCATGGAAACCCAGGATGACCATGCTGCCATCAGCCACCATTCGGAGCCCAGCCACCCAGTTCATACCTCGACAGGATTTTTGCCTTAGGACTGGCTGGAGTTGGCCACCTCGCACCAAGAGCTGGTAGTAGGCACCATCACGCCCTGTAGTGTACACGTAGCCACCATGGCAGGTGACTGAGGTTACACCCTGTTTCCCATGCAGAGAAGGGAGGGTGGACACAGGGCCCCACTCAGCCAAGGTGTTCTCACTCCCACCGCTGCCACTACCCGTTCCAAGTGCTCCAGTACCAGCCCCAACTTTGCCTCCGACCCCAAGATCCTTGAGCAAATCTGGTCGGGAGGGGAACAGCAACACGGAGCCCCGGCGGTCCCCGCACACCAGGAAGTCGCCCGGGGGTAGGAAGGCACTGCATGTGTGCCATCTCTGCTTGCTTGGAGGTAGGAGGTACCGGCAACGTTCCTTGACGAAGATGGCCTTGCCAGAGGGCGCAGCAGAGATCTCTAGGCAAGCCACCACACCACCAGGGCCCGATGCTAGCAAAAGAAGCTCCTCGTAGCCACGCAAGGCCCAGCTCAGGCTGTGCACCTTCCCATGGAACAGGGTCAGGTCCACAGCTGCAGTTGGAGTGTTGATGGGGACAACCTTGACATGACCTTCCCCATTGGCCATGGCACACAGTCCGAAGCCCTCAGGACCAGGGGCTGCCTCCAGGAGGCAGTAGGACTGGAAGCACTTGTCCTCCAGCAGCTGCTCCCAGCACTTGACCTCGAGGTCATAAAGGTACAGGGCCCCTGTATCAGTCACTGCCAGTACTCGCCATGAGCCAGCCAGTGTCACAGCCTTGAGGGCACCTGGCCTGCTACGGGATTTGAAGCAGAGGGTGGAGACCCCCGAACCCGGGTACCCACGCCCCATCAGGTGCCATAGCCGGATGCCTGAGTCATCGCCCCCAGTGATCACCCAGGCCTGTCTCTCATGAGCAGCTATGGCCCGGATCCCACGGCCCTGGTGGCCCCGAAAGGCCTGGAGGATTTCGCCTTCGTGGCTCCATACCAAGCAGACGCAGTCTTCTCCTGCACTGATAAGGTAATTTTCTAGGAGCTTGACCTGCCATACACGGGCACTGTGCCCAAAGCAGTGCCCAATATTCTGCACCCGACCCCCAGGCACCCGCAGGTCACCCACCTTCCAGATGCGAACACTTCGGTCTTCTGAAGCTGTGGCCAACAAGCCTTTGCTTTCCAGGTATGACATGCTGAAGATGACACCCACGTGCCCACTAACCCGTCGGTCGGGGGCTACTGGCTTATTGTCTATTAAAGCAGCTGCTGGGTACCAGACCAGGAGCTGGTTGGAAACGGCACCCGCCACTATGGTCAGCTCCTTCCAGGTATCTCCAATCAGACAGGCTGAGGAGAGGGTGCACCTGTCCGTGCAGGGCACGTCCTGCAGCATGCACCCTACCACAGGGTCATACAGCACCACTGAGTTGTGGCCCAGGGCCAAGGCCATGTTCCCCTCAAGCCAACGGGCATCCCAGATCCAATCAGACATGTTCCACAGGCCAGAACGCCAGAGCTCCCGGAAGCGGCCCTGTCCCCAGCCAATTTTCACAATTCGGAGTCCCTTGCTCCCAAACACCGCCACCATGGCCTCCGAGTCAAGGTCTCCGTTGGGCTCTGGTCGCACTCGGAACCCATGAATAAGATAGTGGCCAAGCAGGTTCTGCACTCGTTTCATCATCCGCAGATGTCCACCAAAATCCAAGGTGTACACCAGGACATCTGGCCCCTCACCTGGACAGAGGCAAAGAGCCGCATCAGAACCCCTCACCTAACTCTGACGAGCCATGAAGAAGAGACAGGGAGCAGGGAAAATTCTCAGTATGTAGCTTATGAATATATTAGGTCACTCAGTCCTGCAGGCTTGAACCTGGGAAAATCCTTGGTCTCACCTTCAGCTGTACCTTCAGTGCTGACTTTCTGATCCCCTCATCAGTCACCCATCACATTCAATTCAACCATGAATTCCTCAAACTCAGTCTCCTCCTCACCCCACCTAACTTCTCATGCTTCAGACAGGAATCCTCTCAGCTTTAGTCCTCAAATCCTTGGCCTCATTTACCTCTACATGCATTCTTCCCACTTCCACCTCCCCCAGGGGAGAGGCAGACCCAGTAAGTCAATCTTTCCACCTTGGGTCCACAGCAGAACCCCTCCTGATTTCCAGGAGCTGTAATGTGGTCCAAAAAAAAAAAAAAAAAAAAAAATTGCAGAACATCGATTATAAACCAGACAATGAACTATATGCTGCAGTAATGAATAAAGACCCTGCTCCTGTGGATTAGGAAGACATTAAACAGTATCATACAACAGATGGCTAAAAAATACATGAAAAGATGCTCAACATCACTAATTATCAGAGAAATGCAAATCAAAACTACAATGAGGTATCACCTCACACCGGTCAGAATGTCCATCAACAAAAAGTCAACAAACAGGGAATTCCCTGTCGGTCCAGTGGTTATGACTACACGCTCACTGCCGAGGGCCCGGGTTTGATCCCTGGTGGGGGAACTAAGATCCCACAAGCTGCGAGGCACGGCCAGAATAAAAAAAACATACAAATGAACGTATTTACAAAACAGAAACAGACTCACAGATTTCAAAAACAAACTTATGGTTACCAAAGGGGAAACGTGGCAGGGAGGCATAAATTAGGAGTTTGGGATTAACATACACACATTACTATATAAAAAACAGATAATGAACAAGGACCTACTGTATAGCACAGGGAGCTCTACTCAATATTCTGTAATCACCTATATCGGTAAAGAATCTGAGAAAGAATGAATATATGTATACGTATAACCTAATCACTTTGCTGTACACCTGAAACTAACACAACATTGTAAATCAACTATACTCCAATAAAATTAAAAAAAAACAAACTATGCTTACAGGGTGGGGGAAAGAGTAGGGGGAGGGATAGATTGGGAATCTGGGATTGACATGTACACACACATATTTAAAATAGATAACCAGGGGCTTCCCTGGTGGCACAGTGGTTAAGAGTCTGCCTGCCAATTCAGGGGACATGGGTTTGAGCCCTGGTCCAGGAAGATCCCACATGCCACGGAGCAACTAAGCCTGTGCACCACAACTACTGAGCCTGCGCTCTAGAGCCCGTGAGCCACAACTACTAGGCCCATGTGCTATAACTACTGAAGCCCGCACACCTAGAGCCCGTGCTCCGCAACGAGAAGCCACCGCAATGAGAAGCCCTCGCACCGCAACAAAGAGTAGCCCCCACTCACCGCAACTAGAGAAAGCCCGCGCGCAGCAACAAAGACCCAACACAGCCAATAAATAAATAAATTAAATACTTAAGCACAGGGAACTCTGCTCAGTACTCTGTAATAACCTAAATGGGAAAAGAACTTGAAAAAGAATACATACATATATATGTATAACTGCATCACTCTGCTGTACACCTGAAATTAACACAACATTGTTAATCAACTATAATACTTTAAATAAATAAATAAAATAGATAACCAGGGGACTTCCCTGGTGGCACAGTGGATAAGATTGCACACTCCCAATGCAGGGGACCCGGGTTTGATCCTTGGTCAGGGAACTGGATCCCACATGCATGCTGCAACTAGGAGTTCACATGCCACAACTAAGGAGCTGGCGAGCCACAACTAAGGAGCCCTGGAGCTGCAACTAAGACCCAACGCAACCAAATAAATATTTTTTAAAAAACAAAGAAATAGGGCTTCCCTGGTGGCGCAGTGGTTGGGAATCCGCCTGCCAATGCAGGGGACACGGGTTCAAGCCCTGGTCCGGGAAGATCCCACATGCCGCGGAGCAACGAAGCCCGTGCGCCACAACTACTGAAGCCCGCGTGCCTACAGCCCACGAGCCGCAGCTGGAGAAAGCCCGCGCGCAGCAACGGGGACGCAATGCAGCCAAAAATAAATAAATAAAATAAATTAAAAAAAAAAACAAAAAAATACAAAAATAGATAACCAAAAAATATATAAATAAATATTTTAAAAAGTAATAAAGTAACCAACAAGGACCTACTGTATAGCACAGGGAACTCTGCTCAGTACTCTGTAATAACCTAAATGGGAAAAGAACTTGAAAAAGAATACATACATATATATGTATAACTGCATCACTCTGCTGTACACCTGAAATTAACACAACATTGTTAATCAACTATACTCCAATATAAAATAAAAATTAAAAAATAAATAGGGACTTCCCTGGTGGTCCAGTGGCTAAGACTCTACGCTCCCAATCCGGGGTCCCGGGTTCCATCCCTGGTCGGAACTAGATCCCACATGCAGCAACTAAGAGTTTGCATGCTGCAACTAAGAGTTCTCATGCTGCAACTAAAAGATCCTGCATGCCGCAACTGAAGATCCCACATGCAGCAACGAAGACCCAGAACAGCCAAATAAATAAATATTAAAAACAAACAAACAAACAATATCACACAAGTAAACTACATAGTTATAATTTTGGTAAGTTCCAAGAAAGAACTATATAGGTTGCTTTACAAATATAAAATGGGGGGGGGGGGGAAAAAAAAGGATACAAAATGGGAAAGTCTACTCCAGTGGTTCTCAACAGAGGGGCAATTTCCCCCCCCAGAAGACATCTGGTAATGTCTGAAGACATTTTTGGTTGTTACAACCGGGAGTTTTGTGTGCTACTTGCATCTAGGAGTGGAGGCTAAATGATGCTGCTATACATCGTACAATTTAGACAGCCCCTCACACAAAGAATGATCTGTTCCAATATATCAATAGTGCTGAGACTAAGAAACCCTGGTCTGATCTGACCAGACTGTGTGAGTGTCTGGGGAGGCCAACTGGAGGACAAAACATTTAGGCTGAGGAATCAGGGATCAGCAGCAGTTAGTCAAAGGAAGAGCAGGCAGGAGTGAGAGGGGGTGAACCTTCCGTAGCAGAGGAAACAGCAATTCTGATGGCCCTGAGGTGAGCAAGAGCTTTGGGTAGTGTGGCTAGAACAGGAAACAAAGGGCTCAAGGATGGGCTAGAGAGAACACTACTGAGGGGGTCAGGGAGGCATAGGTGCATGGCCTCAAATTTGATGGCAATAAAGGTAGAAAAAATAGATGCCACATGTATGAAGTGCAAATCAACCAGACTGGCCGAGGGAACAAGGTAGATTCTTGGGCTTGGGCACCTGAGTGGCTGGTGTTCCCTCTGCTGAACAGTGTTTCAATTTGTAGGCACCTGTGCACTTGACAACAAGGGCTGGGAATTCAGATTGTAGATACACATTTAGACTATCAGTACACATGGGTGGGATTTGAGAACTGTCAACATAAAAGTCACTTTGGAAGTCACAGGAATAGGTGAATTCACTTTAAAAGCTTTCTGATCTGAACTTCCCAAGCCATTCCCACGCTTAATACCTTTCAATGGGGCTTCGCCACTGGGACATTATGCCCTTTGGGATAAAGTCAAATCTAGGCCTAAAATGGACTGGCCTCTGTTCATTTCTCCAGCCTCTTCTCCTAGACCACCCTCCCCTCCTACTGAAGCCTCATAAGAATTCCCTCTTTCACACAAAGTGACAAACTCAGTCTTAAAGCCTTTGGCTTGCTCACCCTCTGCCAGGAACCTTCTCTTCTAGTTTACTTCTGCGGTTCTTCAGCTTTCTGCTTAGCTATCCTCTCCTCCAGGAGCCTTAGGAGTTTAGCTCAGTGTAGGAACCTTGGGCTCCCAGAGCCCCCACACCACATCAAAATTGGGCCATCCCTCGCCCCATCCCCCACCCCCATACATCCATCCCCGTTAGGATTGGTAGCAGCTCACTCAAGGCTTGACAGCCAGTGCTCTGCCTTGGGACCCTTATCAAACTCAGCAGCACCATCATCGGTCACTAGTGGCTTCCAGTCGAGCCTCACCGCTCCTCAGGTCTCTGCCGCCTCAGATCCCTGGCCTCTGCTACCCGAGCCGACCTTCCTCGGAGGGGCATCGACATCAGACTTCCTGGAACCCAACCATCTCGGGAGAGACCTCAGCCTCCGCACTGACCTACTCAGAAAGGTCTCGTCCTCAGCTTCCCGCGACCCCATCCTGGTCAGAGGCTCTTCATCTCCACCTTCTAGGTAAGAGCCTCACCCGCCGCACCCTCACACCGGAGAGGCCACACCCCCTTCTGGGCCTTGCCCACCCCCGAAAGGCCACGCCCCGGGCTCTGGACCCGCCCACGGGGGGCCTCATCGCCGACCTACACGCCGAGCCCCCTCAGGAGAGGCCCAACCCATCGAAGCGGCCACAGGCTTCCCTCATTCCCTTTCCCTGCTCCCGCCGACCGCGTTTCCCCGCTCCTTTTTGCCGTCCCACCCGCCCTCTCCGCGTCACCTGCAGTTTATGAAAGGCCTCGGGAGCCACCTCAGTTTTTTGTTTCCTGGACTCCTCGGGCCGCGCTTCAGCCCCGCCATCTCCGGGCTCCCGCCCGCCGCCCGTCCTCCTACTCGGGGCATCCCTTTGTTCTTAAGGCCGCTCCCCAGGCGAGCGTTCAGTTTCTTCTCCGCTAGCGCGCGCCTCAACCAAAACTCACCCGCCAAAAGCCGCTCCCCCACGCACTCCAGACCCGTGACCGGGAGGAGAATGAGCTCCGAGGTTGCCCTCGGCCAAACGTAGTCCTCGTGAGCGTCCATGTCAGTCCCAGAACCGCTGCAGCTGCCACGGTCAAGAAGAGAGCCGAGCTCTCGCGAGACGAGCCTTCCCGCGCACCTCGCTGCAGCTCTACAGCGCCCGTAGCAACAGGTAGCAGAGGCAGGGGCGCCTGCCGCCGGGGCCCAATGACGACGGCCTTCCGCCCCACGCCGTCCCGCTGGGATTGGCGGGGCCGAATCGCCCTCCCCCTCACGTGACGTCGCAGCATGCACCCGGCCGCGGCGCCCCGCCCCGCCCATTATGCCTGCAGCCTGTTCCGAGGTTCTCGGCCCTGCAGCTCCAAGCCGCGTAGTTTTATTTGTTGGGGAAGCACGGGGCTGTACACAATAAATAACATGGATATAGGAACTGTGCCCTAATCGCGGCTGGAGGTGGGGATGGGGCAAGACATCGGCCAGGCCTTTGGGCTGCAGCTGGACAGGGGTAGGGCCCCCAACCTCGGGCAGCAGGCGACCTGCGGCTGGGGACCGCGACGGACACTCCCCTCAGAGTTCCACGCGAGTGTCGCGGTAGGCCCGGTCCAGGGCCCACTCCGGCTGCGAGTCGGCGCCACTTTCGCGGGCCAGGCGCGCCATCTCCTGCTGGAACAGTGCCTGCCGCGCCCGGCTGGGGTCAACGTTGATCCAGTTGTTGGCGATCCACTTAGTGCCACGCGTGACCAGGCAGCCCCCGTGCAGCGAGTAGTCGTCCACGTCGCCCACCCAACCTAGGAGAGGAGGATGGTGTGAGCAAGGGAGGGGACCAGAGAGAATCTAGGCTGGACTGAGCTGAGCTTGTGGGCTGACCTGAGCTTGGCCTCATATTGCCCAAGTGCATGGCAAGGGTAGGCCCAGCTGTGCACACCTTCAGTGGCAATCATCTGGCCACAAGGCCTCCTTGGGGGCTCAGCATCTTTCTCTAGCGAATGCCTTATCAACACCACTGGCTCTCTGAAATCAGCTTTCTTGCTGCCCGGCCTGTCCACAGCCCTTCCCAGTCTGGGCTACTAAGGTGCACGTGTCCCCCGCCCCAGTCAGCTGGAAGGCTAGGGCATCAAGGAATGACAGGGTTCCAGAAAGCCCAGGAGGCTGCACAGGTACAGGCTGCTGAAGTCACTGAGGATGGTCTTTGGGAGGCACTAGGGGCAAAAAAACATTTGAAGGGCAGCCAGAAACAGCTCACCAGGGTGGCAACCAGGGCTGGGTAAAGGGAAGCTTCCCTCAAGGCAGCCCTGGCCTGGCCACAGGTCCTCACCTTGCCCATCAGGCAGGTAGTTGTACCAGAAGACTGCTGTGCCCTGGCGGGGCTTGACACGCAGGTTCCCCTTGTCACAGTGCCTCCGAGTGTCACGGAGGTCAACATCATCCTGAATCAGACCCTGTGGGCAGCAGAGTGGTGGGGTTTTCAAGCTGCCCTGACTGTATGGCCAGGAGCCTAAGGACAGCCAGTCAAAGGTGGCCAGAGGGAAACCAGTCAGATGTCCCCAGGGGCCTCATCCCAGGTCTGGGGGGGTATGTACTGTTTGCCCAAGGCCCTGCCATCCCACCAGAGTAACAGCCCGGTTGGCCCTTACCATTTCGTCATAGGTTCTGTTGTCTGCTACAGGAAAGACAGTCTCGCCCCCACCGGTGACGTTGTTCAAATAAAACAGCACTGTCATGTAGCTGTAAGGCAGGGGGACTGTTGAGCAGGTTCCCAGCTGTGGATGCTTCCCAGAGGCTTACCTGTGGGCAGGATAAGCTGCCCAGGTCCCCAAGGGCCAGAGGGGCAGGCTGGGATCAGTGACAACAGGGCAGGTCAGTACCGAGATGTCCCTAGCCCATTCTTCTTCCCACAAACCCAGTCTCTTTCTGTCAGTCACAATGTTTTTTATGGCCAAGATCACAGGTGCAATTAGCTAAATTACATGGCCCTGACCAAGGGCCAGCTGGGAAAGGTAGGCTAGCAGAAGCAGCAAGATCATGCAGAGGGCTGGTTGTGACTAGAAGGGGCTGAGCCAGAGCAGCCACTTGAAGAGGAGAGACCTGCCACCATACCTTGGCAGGGGAGGGGGGCATAGCTTCAAAGGGAGAAGCTGAGGTCTCCAGCAGTGCCAGCAGGATCAATAACCACGGAGGGAGCGGAAAGAATCAGGGGTCCAAACTTGCCCCTTGCCTGAGAGCTCTGGGGGCGGCTTTCAGTGTCTGTGGGTACCTCAGTCTGGCCACTGAGACAACATGACCACCCCTTTTGGGCCACTTGGTAAACAACCTGAGGGGAGAGATGGGGGTATCCTCGACCAGGATGGCCCAGCACTCTCCTGGCCCCATACCAAGGGGCAAGCCCACAGGGCAGGGCAGTGCTTGTGTCATCGGGGTGCCTGGTCTGGGAGTTGAAGACAGCCCTCAGGTGGGAGGTACTTGCCGGCAGGAGGTCTCGAAGGGTACAGACTCATTGGCTACCAGCTTGGTATGGGAGCAGATGGTCTCTGGGTACACAGGCCCGCTGTCCACATGGGCATGGTAGTGGCCTCCCTCGCCATACCGCACGACCTGCAGCGGCTCGCTGAGCTCCACGATCTCAGGTGACAGGCGGGTGAGGCGCAGTACCCTGGTGGGCAGCAGGCATTCAGCTAGGCAGCCCCATGCCAGGTGGCACCCTGAGGGAGCTGGCAAGGTGGACCCTGGGCCTGCCACAAGCTCTGCCCCTATTTCCCCTGGAAGCTCCTTAAGCCACCCCAGACTGGCCCTGTAAGAGCAGGAAGGGGTTACTCATGATGAGCCCTTCTCCCTGGATGCCAGAGACATCACTGGGTGGGAAAGATGAAATCTTCATTAAGTTGGGGGAGGGGGAGACACTCCCTCCAGGAAGGAGGCTGTTTATCTAAAACCCCTGGCTGCTCAGGGGCAGGGGGTCCTGTGGACAGAGATAAGAGATCACTTCTCTAATTAGCAGAAAACAAACATTCACTCTGTTTCTAATCCCAAATGTCTACTGTTTCCCACAATCAGGGCTAATTTGCTTTTGTTAATTGTCCCCTAATGAGTCCCAATCCTGGTCTAACAAGTGGAACTTAATCCTGAGTTGGTTAATCAATTCCGTTTTCTCAGTCTCAGCTAAGGACTTCTATGGGGGCCCTGCACCAGGGAGGACAGCCTCAGGTGCTCACCTCTGGCGGATGGCGCGCATAACGTGGTGGGCACCTTCGCCCTGGTAGAGCCACGTGTGGTGGCTGTTCCGCACCAGCTGGCTGGACTCTGCCTTGTGGCTCCTCATATACTTGTGAAAGTCGCGAAGGTCCATGTTGGAGAACTCCTGTCGGCTCAGCACTCCTGCAGAGGGCACCCATCATTAATGCCCACCAAGCCCATGTGGGGAGGGCATAGTGGGGAGGCTGCACCTTCCTACCTACCCCTGGCCTCAGGCACGGGGGGGCCATGTGCACCTGTCCCTCAACCTGGACTCAGGTCAGATGAAATTGGCCTCTGTCACATTAGGCCCTACGGGAAGACCCAGAGAAGCTCATTTCCTCAGTTTAAGCCCTGATTTTGCCCCCAAAAGGATGAAGCCCAACCCCCATTAGACTGGCCAGAGAGCAGGGTCTCCAAAGGAAGCTTAAGCCATATGGCCAGGACAGTAGGCCAAGGACTGCCCTTGGCCCTCCAGCCTGGCTCTGTAGAGCGTGATGGCCACTCTCTGGTCCTGTAGAGGGGGAAGAAAGAGAGCATTCAGTGTTGGGTTTTGTCCAGGGCCTTCCACACTGTAGGGTGTAAGCTGGGATCGGTCCCCAGGAGTTCCTTCGTGACCTTGGGTCTCATCCTGAGTGGAATACACCTGGCCAGTCCTGCCCGCTGGGTAAACCAGTCTACCTCAGCAGAGAAAGCCAGGCCACTCTCCCAAATGAGAACACTCTCCCCTGTTCCTGCTCAACCCACAAAGCTGGGCTGTATCCTCTTAGGGTTCTGGAAGAATAGCTGGTGTCTTTGCTACATGTTATCCTGGCTGACCAACTGACACACTTCCATGCTTCGGCCCAGATTTCTCTGAGGGTGGGAGCACTCGAGGGCTGTGAGTCTGTCACGAGCTCTGCACATAGGGGCAGTAGCAGCACGATGCCCCTCCAGCCACAGGTCCCAGTCAGATTCTTCACTGTGGGTTCACCAGCCACAAAGCCATTCTTCCAAGTCCTATTTCCTCAACTGGTCCAGAACTTGGACATGAGGGTAATAACTACACCTCAGAAACTTCCTGGGGGTTATTACCAAAGGCGAGGGTGCTTACAGGACAGCACTCCTGCCCACATGACCCCAAGCAGTTAGCATGACTCCAGGGGGGCAAGAGGAAGGCAAGGGGGACCTTGGTTAGACCAGAGAGGCCGACTGCTAGGGCAAGACCGTGTGCCTGGCTGGAGAGAGGCAGATGCCAAGCTGACCTCACTGTTCCTTTGCTCCCGCTATACCACTCTGCCCTCTGCCAGCCAGCAACCATACCTCCTGTACCCCAGATGCTGCCTGGTGAGGTCAAAAGAGCCTCCAAGAACTGCCCTCTAGACTGTCACCAAAGGGAATGGGAGAGTCTAGCTACTGCCTAATTCCCAGGGGTAAGGGCAAGGCTGGATCCTCACCTCCTCATCTCTGGCTACTCTAGAAGCTGGGCATAGAGGCTACCTGGCTTGGGGGGCAGGAGGCTCACAGCGACAGAACTGTGGCAAGGTATGAGCTCACCATCACCATCAGGGTCAGCCTTGATCGCAGAGTACATCTCCTGAATGTTCTCTGGAGTCATCCACCGTCCATTTCCCAGGCGAGTCTGGGCCAGGACCTAAAGCACAAAATGGTGCCTCAGTGGGGTGGCCCCAGTGATGGAGAGTCACCAGAGCACAGACAGCTGCCTAGTTCCTTCTGTAGGGCTGAGGGTTCAGGTGATAGGGCATGGGTGAGGACGAAGGACAGAGCCCAAGGTCCCTGAGCTGAAGTGAGGGTAGGCAGAGAGGTCTAGAGGCATCTGGGGAGGAAGCCAGAAGACAGTCAAAAGACCTGTGGGCCATGACCATTCTCAGCCCTGGTGGGACTGTGGCTTCCATGGGGAACACTGTCAGCCTATTGGAGGCAGAGCAAAGGACAGGCCTGTGTCCCACCCAGATACCCCAGGTGAGGTGGGGGAGGCCAGGGCCTGGGTGCGAAAAGGGAAGAGGCACCATGGGGAGGCCTGGCCAGTGAATGACCACCAGGCCCCTTAGGAAGATCGGGCTCCGTGAGGCACTCTATATAGGCAAGGGACCCTGCACCCCACCAAGACCTCTCTCAGAAGCCTGGGTGTGAGGGGCATGCAGAGAGAGATGCAGACTTCTGGCTTCCTCTGAGCTGCCACCCCATCCACCATGAATTCTGTGGGGCTCCCAGCAACAGCAGCAAGGAATCCAGACCACAGACAGCACACCACCTGGGAACTGTCGCAATAAATGCCATCACCTCCAGGTAGATTCTCCTGCCATCCTCTGGGGTTCCCAGGGCAGCAAGGGGCTCTCTAGGAGGGAAAGTGGACCCTGGGCATGCCCAAGTTGATCTGAGGTGGCATCTGACTCTTGGGGCCGGGGCCGAGCAGTACAAGTGACCTGGCCACCAGAAACAATTTTGGGCATTCCCACCCTGGTGCCTACTCCAGGCCCCAGGATCCCAACCTCATGGAGCTGCAGGCGACCATCATGGTTTTGGTCCAGCAGCTGGAAGAGGTCCAGCTGGCTGATTTGCATTGTGCCCATTGCTTCCTCATACTCTTCGGTGGGCAGGATCTGGCTGCGTTGTAACCCCTTCATCTGTGCCAGGTGGATGATGAGCCGACACTCCTCATCACTCAAGAAGCCAGGGATTTCTGCCAGAAGAGGTGGGGTGGGGGGTGAGGCCAAGAACCGGGCCAGGAAGCTGATGCACCAAATAAATACCTTCCTCTCTGCAGGGTTCTTGGGGTAGTCCCTGTCCCCTGCTGGTCACCAAGTCAGGAGGACTTCACATCTGCTCTAGACCGTGACCCCAAGGTCAAGTTGTCCTGCAAAGGTTAGCCAGCGTTTGGAACATGGGGCCTCTCTTTTTGATGCTGAGAGCACACAATTTCCAGGGGAGTCCTGGGAGGTGAGCCAGAGCAAAGCTGGGGATGGGCTAACCCACCTTGGAGTGGGACCAAAGGCCAGAGGGTGGACCTAAGGGGGGAAGGGGTGACCTCCACTCCTTACTGGGTATATATTTTAAAAGGGCGGGGGGAATGTTGGCAGGTTTTTGCTTTCATTATTGCTTTTCAGCATTGTTCAAATAAAAACAAAGTGAATACATCCAGCATTCTAGGTCTTGCCCTCCATTCTCTTGCACAAGTGGGTGCTGGTCATCCGTCCACTACTGAGTTGCCCAGCGCTGGGAGGTCAGTGGGGGTCACTCAGTATTTTAGCAGATGCTCTGAGAAGATGCCCCAGTGTCCTTTGCTTTGGGAACAAATGTACACTGAACGCCTACTCCACGCCTCTAAGCCCAAGTAAAGGCCAGTCGGGCCTGGGGCTTAGCTCCAGTGGCTGGATGACCCCACACCAGCTCCACAAGCAGGTCAGTGGAGCTGGAACGCGAAGCTCACACCTGGCGAGCCCACATCCCAGTGACTCCAGGCACTTCCAGGGCTGGAGCCTGGGCCTTGCTTCATTCTCTTGTTCCTGGGAGAGAGGACTTCCTTTGACGGGGCACAAGAGGCCCACACAGGAACTGACTGGAGGAAGGGCCATGCCGCCACTGTGACCCTTCAGAACTCCTGCAGAGTGGTCTGCCACTTTTCTGGGTTATTCTCTCAGCATGAAGTTCCAGTCATTGCCAAGAGGAAGGGAAATGGCCACTCGGAGCCAGGATTGGAGCAGTTTTTAATAGTAATCACAGCAGATCACACTTAGGGAGCACAGACTCTGTGTCCTGTCCTAAGCATGTCATCAACCCTGTAATGCGTATACTCGTCCTAGAAAACAGGCCCCATTAATTCACCCTTCCTCCCTGAGGATCCCCCAAGCACAGAGACATCAGCAACTTGGCCAGGGCCCCACAGGCTGTCGTACTCCAGAACCCAGGCTCACAGCCAGATTCAGCTTCCATAGGTAGGTGACCCAGATGTGATGACACTGAGGACAGGACAAAAGCCACCCCACCCCACCCCCACCTCTGGCCTGCCTGATCCCCTCAACCTGTCAAACCCAGAAAGGGTATGAGCCATCCACTGGGGGATCAAATTGCTAATCACCAGTCACCTCCTGATCATTTAAAAAGATAAACAAACAAGAAAAGTAAACCAGAAAAAGAAAACACAGGCCCAGGTTTCTTCAGTTTATTAGGTGCCAGTCATTCACAGGCCCAAAGGAGATGCCACCCTCTATACAGCCCCCTGCCACGTGCTATTCAAATGCAAACAGCCCAGGTCAGCACACTGGGGCCTAACCAGGTGGGTCTGAGCACATGGAAGCTGGGCAAACGTTGGCTCCTGGGGTGTGGGTATAGCCCTTATAAAGCCCCCAACCTCAGTGCACTGAGACCAAGGCAGAGAAAGCAGGTGATGGATCAAGGGCTGTGGCGGCTGGTGGCACTGGTGGTGCTGTTGGGTGACGGTGGGGCAGGGGCTCCCTGGGGCCCCACGCGGTGCATGGTCATTCCCCAAGCCATGGCGCTGTGCCACGACATTGGCTACACAGAGATGCGGCTACCCCACTTGCTGGACCATGACACAGCAGCCGAGGCCATCCGGCAGTCAGTCAGCTGGTTGCCCCTGCTGGCCAGGGAGTGCGACCCTGATGTGCACCTCTTCCTCTGCTCCCTCTTTGCCCCGGTGTGCCTCGACAGGTAGGGCAGGGGCTCCCAGGTAAGGGTGGGGGCCTCTCCTCAGCCAGGGCCTGCTCTGGAAGCTCTTCACTAATCATTGCTGTGTACCTATCAGTGACAGGAGGATGAAGGATTGTTTTGTCAGGGTGTTGCTGGCAGAGAGCGCAGATGCCCATGGGACACAGGAGACATAGGCAGGGGACTATCAATGGTGTGCACCCTTGGTCTGGATCCACAAATCAACAAGGGCTCTTAAATGTCAAGGTAGGGCAAGTGAGCAGCCCGCTCTAGGCTAGGGGCTGAGAACCCCTCTCCAGTGAGGTGTGGCAACTCTGTCTGCCCAAAGGATCCTGGCCAGAGATGGAGCCACGGCTCATCTGGTGGCTTTTTCTCTCAGAGTCCAGAGATTGCAAGGCTGATTCCTCTTCCCCAGCCTAACCTACCCCGTGAACAACAGCTCCCTCAGTTTCTTCTTTGCAGAGCCAGGGCCCTTCCTAGAGCCTCAGGGTGACCATGCCTGTAGCAGCAAGAATGGGCTCCTTCAGAAACTGAGGATTGGGCCCCTTTGCTCTTGGCCAACCCCAGTCCTGGCTAGAAACTGCAGTGTCCTGCAGGCCTTTCAGGACAAGAGGGAGGGCCCTGCTTTCTCCCTCCAAGATGGGGAGTGAAGGCCCAGAGTGCAGGGCCCCTCCCACAGCCCTCTCCCAGGCACTAGGCATCCACCGGAGCTGTAGGGGGAGATGCGCTGCAAAGGTGGAAAGCAGCCTGGGCCAGGGCAGGGGTGGGGCTGGGGATACAAGACAGAAGGGCTGGGAGACCCAGGGCTGAGGGCTAAGATTTCAGCAAGCAAAGGAGCAAGAAGCCCAGCTGCAGGGCTGTTGCTAGGTGACCAGGGTGTCGTTGCCCAACAACCGTGGAGTTTCTGGCCAGGCCTAGAGCTAGGAGCACACAGAGGCCCCAGCTTGGAATCCAGGAACCCTGGTCCTGAGCACCCGCTGCCCCTGACACTTTCCCTGCCCTGCAGGGTCATCTACCCGTGCCGAAGCCTGTGCGAGGCCGTGCAGACCAGCTGCGCCCCCATCATGGCCTGCTATGGCTACCCCCGGCCAGCCATCCTGCACTGCGGATGCTTCCCCGCCGGCCACGGCCTCTGTGTGGCTGCCATCTCCAACGGCTCCCGCCCGAGCCGCCCACGTGAGTCTCTACACAGCTTCTAGGCTGGTCTAACCCTTTCTCAGCCCCACAGGCTGCACCCCACCCTTTCAAATCACAACTCTCAGGGATCAGGTAACTGGGTCTCTCTGGTGGGAAAGAAGAGGGATAACCCACAGCGGCCATCCATCTCAGAAAGGGTAAAGAACAAGGGGAAAGTGGGAGAAACCCCTGCTGATGGCTCCCCTCCTCCACCCGGGGTCCAGGGGGAGCCTCACTCAGCTCCTCCCCCCAGTGCCGCGTGCCAGCTGCAGGGACTGTGAGTTACAGGACACCAGCTCGTCCAAGGAGGTCCTGGACATGCTCTGCGCTAGCGATTTTGGTGAGCCTCTGGTGCCCAGCACCCCTTACACCCCCTTACAAGTGGGTTCATTACAACTCCTGGCTTGGTGCTAAGACAAAAGAAAGAGGGGATACCCAAACATTATGCCTGATTAGAACTAAAAAATAAGTTCCTTTAATAATTGCTAAAAAACAACATCCCAGGAGGACAGGCCTTCTCTAGGACCCTGATTCCAAGAGCAGAACATCAGACAAGAGGGTTTGGCTTACCAGGTGGAGGGGAAGATGGGGATACTCGGAGGGGCCAGGCTCATCACCTCGGCCCTCTGATCCCATTCAGCAGTGAAGGTTAGGCTCTCCTGGCGCAGTGGGTCATCCTCCGGACCCTCAGACTGCGACCTGGACTCACAGCTAGAGGTGCTGAAGGTGGGCCCACTGCCCCCTGGGGAGCTGGCGCCTACTCTGCGACACTGGCTACAGCTGGATGCCACGTGTGTGAACCTCCTGCGCGGAAGGTATGCTGGGACCTACGTGCTGAGTGGGGAGGTGCAGGGTCACGGTCTGCTGGTAACCACGGCCTATGGTTGGAGCCAGGGCCACAGAAATCTGCAGCTGGCCATGTGCAGGTGGCATCGTCACCAGTGCCCAGAATAGAGTCAACCCAGGTGGGGAGAGCCTGGGACTTTATAGCCACAGCCTCTGCAGTGGCCACGCAGACCATGTGCTCCCCTGGACACACATAAAACGCTCTTTCTGCTGCCCTCCATGGATATTTGCAGACCAGAGTCCAGAGTAACTCCAAGGCTCACCCAGAACCAGCACAAGGCAGGGCAGAAGTCCACTTCTGTGGTCCTTCCTCCTGGAAAAAGTCAGCTAGCCTTGTGTGCTGGGCAGGCAAGACTACCTTTCTGAACTTCCCAGACCTGGGATGCCAGCCTGGCTGATGCCCTGCTTCTGCCCACAAGCCCCAGCATCCCAAGTTGAGCCTCAGGGCAGGCACAAAGCCTCAGGCTATGCTCACCCAGGCACTATGCTGCTTGTCAAGCCCCAGACAGACTCAATTATATCTTCCTGACCTTTACTGAGTCCACAATCCTGCCAAGCAGCGGGCCTGTGGAACAGCAGGGTGGTTCATACAGAAAACTGCATTAAGCTGCTTACAAACCTGAACTAATATGCATACTACAATTCTTTCCCTACTTCTGCGCTTCTGTCAAGAGAGCACAGTGGTCTTATGTAACTGCTTTATTGTTTTTTTTAAGCTGAAAAAGAATAGGTCTGGAAATCCTATAATAAAGCAGTTATGGTTTTAACATATATTGTTTTGTGTACTGGTATCAATTACTCATTTACCTTAAATAGTTAAGAAAGTGGACTAAAACTCTTGCTGGCCCACTGGAAGTGCCCCCTGCTGCTCTTGAAGAGGGTGCCAAATAAGGAGGCACCTGCCCAGGGTGATGGTGGAGGCCACTCTGCACACAAAGACAGGTGCTGGACTGGCTGAGAGTATCTAGTAAACCCCTCCAGCTGGCCAATAATTGTCAGCAGTAGACTCTGGCCGCTGGACACACAGCCATATCAAATCAGGCCTCCCACACATGCAGCTAACCTTTAGGGGCAAAGACACAATTAACAAATAAATACAGAAGATAGTTTCCAATGATGCTAAGCGCTGAGAAGAAAACGGAGCAGGCTGACGCAACAGAGAGCCTGGAAACCTCTTGAGACCAGTCTGAGGTGGAGAGAGGTCTCTGAGGAGGCGAGGTTTGAGCAGAGGCCTGATGCGGGGGAAGGCATCCTCGGTGAGAGCCAAGTCTGAGCCTTCTGGTGGAGGGAACTGTGCATATAAAGGCGCCAAGGCAGGACTTCCCTGGTGACGTAGTGGTTAAGAGTCCGCCTGCCAATGCAGGGGACACGGGTTCGAGCCCTGGTCCGGGAGGACTCCACATGCCGTGGAGCAACTGAGCCCGTGTGCCACAACTACTGAGCCTGCGCTCTAGAGCCTGCAAGCTACAATGACTGAGCCCGCGTGCTGCAACTACTGAAACCCATGCATCTAGAGCCCGTGTTCCACAGCGAGAGGCCACTGCAATGAGAAGCCCGTGCACCCTGAGGGGTAGCCCCCGCTCACCGCAACTAGAGAAAGCCCACACGCAGCAACGAAGAGCCAACACAGCCAAAAATAAATTAATTAAAAAAAAAAGGCGCCAAGGCAGCAATGAGCTTGGTGTCTGAGAATCAACAGGGGGTGAGTGAGGGAAGGGTGGTGGGAGATGAGGTCTGAGAGATGAGAGGGTCTTGGGGCACCAAATGAGACATAGAAGTGGAATGGGAAATCATGGAGGCTTTTAAGGAAGGGAGTGATGAGATCTGATCTGCAGTTTAAATACAGAATGAGTGTGAGGTGGAGGGGGAAGTGAGCCACATGAGAGAAAGCAATGTCCCTAGAGAGGTGACAGTGAGTCAGAACTGGAACACCTCCCTTCTGAACTGAACAGGACAACGGTCCAAATCCTTGGGAAATGCCTACCACAGTCAAGCAGGTATCCTCCAGGAACTCGGGGGGGGGCGCGTTTGTGGCCCAGGTCCCACTTACCAAATGTCTCTAGGAACAAAGGTGGGAAACAGGAAATTTACCCCAAAGGGAGAGGCTGAAGGTTACGTGCGGATTTCCCTGTGAAGTGGTGGGGTTCCCTTCCACAGAGATGGAGGCACCCTAGGGTAAAACCCAGTCCCCTTGCCCCAGCTGACACCCTGAACACTTACCCCTTGAGCCCTGGCATTTTTGGTCCCTGATGGTGGGTCACAGTAGGGCAAGGTGTAATAGCAGGCCCATTCTCCTTGGGCCCTGCCTGCCTCTTTAGGGCGACAGTAGGTGGATGGACAGGCAGGCACAGAAAACAGAGACACTGCTCCTTCTTGGGGTGAGGCTTCCTTCTTTGGATTCATCCAACACCACATTCAGGAACTGCCCCTCCTTGGACACCCTCTCCCCTGTGGTTAGCCTGTCTCACAACTGGACTTCTTATAATCACTGACCTCTTCCTCATTTGTCTCACCTCATTTCACCAAGCAGCAAGCCCCAGGACTTTCTGAGTAAAACCTGGGACATCTTTCACCAACAGACTCAAAGGTAGTGTAAGAGTTTTGGAGGAAGTGAGAACAACAATTAGGAAGGTCTTGCTGCAACTGCCCAGTTCTCCTAATCATGCCCTTTGTAATTTATCTGCACAAACAGAAACCCATCTGATGGCTTAACCAGAATCAGTTTACCTTTTGTCAAATCTCTTCTGCTTCCCATAATGTACTCTTGGTGACTTCGGGTCTGTGTTTCTCATTCTCTGCTTTGTAGGACTTTGACGCAACAAGCTGCATGTTAGGGGGTTAGGGTTAGGGGTTATGCCTCATGGCTCACTTAACCTAACATATATCTGAATTAAGTATATACGGGTCCAAAAAGGCTGATAAGAGAAAGTACACCCACCTCAATGTGTCCGTCTCACAACAGTGGAATAGTAATGGGGAGAGTTGTTCCCTTGCCTGGATCACCTGTTCCTTGACAGCCACCTGGCTTCATCCCACAGCTCCTGCGGGTCTGTGCTCAAATATCCTTCTCAGGGAGGCCCACCCTGACCACCTTACTCAGTTTCAACCCCAGTTGAAATTCTGCCTTACTTGTCTGTGATCACTTATCACCATCTGACACACCATGCGTGTTTATTTGTCTGTAACCTCATTCGACTGTCAGCTTCAGGTGTTTTTTGTTTTCCTATTTTGTCCAATTCTGTATTCCCGGCACCTGAACTAGTGCTTTGCTCAGACTTCAACATTATGCAATAATAATAATAATCTTTTAGTGCCTTCCCTACAACAGGACTGACATCCTAATCTATGTGAAATCATTCTCACAGGTCTAGGCATAATCCCCAACCAGGGCCCTCCGCCTTAGGGTTAACAGCATGCGCTCAGATGCTCTGCTTTGGTTCCCAGTCCCCTCCTGAAAGCCCCTTACCCCTTCCATCCCCCAGCAGCCAGGAACACCTCAGGTCTGCAGGTAAGTGTGTCACTGAGGCTGGGTACCCAGGACTGGGGTGGGAAAACCTATCTTGGGCAAGGTCATGGGTCTGGGGACCCCCATCTTGTTGGTACTGGTAGTCTTTGAAGGACTTCAGGTCTTCACAACTAGCACGTTGGCTTTAGAGTGCAGGCTGTAGAGAAAGTCTGCCTTGTTCTAATCCTAGCTTCACCCTGAACTAGCTGTGTGAGCCTGGCCAAGCAACAGGGGCTCTCTGTGCCTCACTTTCTCACCCACTAGCCTGACAGTGGGACCTACACACATCTCATAGAGGGGTTGTGAGAATTAAATGGAATGATCACATAAGTCTAGCACATAACAAGAGCTCAGAAAATGTGAGCTATGATGCTGGTTCCAAATGAGGTCACCCTGGAAGGCTCTGCCTACTGTAATGGCTGAACACAAAACTCCATCCTAAGAAGAATCCCAGAGTGCTGGTAGCAAAGGCTGGTGCCCTTGTGGGGCAGGTTTGGGGGCACCAGCTTACCCACATTTGGACAGCCTGCTTATCAGACCCACTTTGGGAGTGGAATTTCCCCTCACAGGTCCTGAGATCAGCTAGGACCTGGTTATCAGTCTGTCTGACCCTCCCCCCATTCTAGAATGTGACAGAATTAACCATGGCAGGGAGCCTCCAAAGACAGTTTCAATGAAATGTTTAGACACTAGCTTCTAGATCACATTGCTCAGCCCTGTGATGGAAGGATCAGCTGCAGAGAGTAAGGGTCACAGAGGGGAGTGTGGAAAGGTCAGCCTGTCACCCTATATTGGAGATGGGGGCGGGTACCTCACTTGGGGCAACCTCTGGGCGGAAAAGAAAGGGCTACTTTGAAGCAGCCATTTTCAAAACAGTAGTCACGTGGTCAAATGAGCCTCAAGGCAGCCACCAAATCGTAGCCCCTGACCCTTCCTGGGGGTGCCCAGCGAACTTACCGAAGAGCAGCGGCTTGAGGCTGAGGGTTCGGATGAAGTGATCCCTGTCGGCGACCAGCTGGACCTTGCGCTCATACCCCACCTAAGGGAAAGCGGCACAGCGGGCAGCTCGGGCGCCAGGCCCCTACGTGCGAGAAAGGAAAAGACGCCCCGGCCCGGTGGGCGGCGGCGGGCGAGTGAGGGGGTGCGCGCGGCAGGCCGGGACGGCGCAGGGAGCAGCGTGGAGCCCCGGGCTGACTGCCGGCCGTCTCGGGCTCGGCGGTGCAGGGACTGGAGCGCGCCGCGGCGGAGGCCTCACCTTGATGCCCTCCAGCCGCGTGAGGGGAGCCAAGGTTGGCGCGGGCCCTGGGCCCTGGGCCCGGCGCTGGGGCCCGGGGTCGCTGCTGTCGTCGCCGTTGCTGTAGTGTACGAAGAGCAGCAGCGCCAGCACGTTGCCCAGGTACAGGTGCACGAACACCATCAGCACCAGGAAGTAAGCGCGCGAGCAGATGCCGCGAGGCTTGCACAGCGGCCGGACCGGTGTGTCCTCACAGTCACCCAGTCCCGCCGCTGCCCCGACCGGGTCGTGCTGGGGCGGCGCCCACTGCGGACTCACAGCCTCAGGCCGCCGGCCTGCCGCCGCCGCCATGGTGCCCAGGTTGCGCGCGCACCCAGGGGAGGGGCCGCGGGGTTGTCAGCACCACCGCCGCTGCGCGGCGGTCACCAGCAGGGGGTTCCTGGGGATCCCGCGCCCGCGTTGCACTCAAGATCTCCGCTCCTTGAACCCCGGCCCACACTGAAGTTCCTCTTCCCGAGCTGGGTTATCGTTAGGAGGAGATGCACACTCCCCAGGGCAGAAGCCGTCCCCCAAATGTAGATGCAGACAAGAGCAGCACAGTTACAGGAAACCCCACTGGTAGTTCCTCCGTTCCCCGGTTGAGACGCACTTCCCTCTTCCCGGAACAGTATGGTCTGCATTTTCTCGCTCCCAGGAGTGGGGTGGCAACAAGGAGGAGGCAGTGCCAAAAGATGATTCAATATTGCGGCGGGTTGGGGCGCCGCGGAATCCGATGACTGCGCACATTGTGGTGGCGTCGGACCCAAGGCATTCGGCACTGACACTCGCCAGTGTAGGCGGCCAAGAAACGCCTTGGAGGTCTGCTCTGCGGTCGGTCTGAACCTCCCGGGAAGGGCTGCAGGAGTCAGGTCTTAGGAAGCAACTGCCTGATGTGCAGGGTCGCATAGACTGGGGACCCAGTCTGGAGTGGTCAGAGAGGGCTTCCTGGAGGAGCCCTGGCACCGTAACAGTAACCTGCAGGAATGCTGCAGGTGCTCAGGTTCACAGGAACACTCCTTGCCTCAGCGCTGGCACATATGAAGAGGGAGAAAGGGACTTTTCCGTAATTGAGACACCAACGCCTCGGAGGAAAGTTAAACCCAGATTATCCCCAAATATGGATGTGGGAGGACATACCAGTGGCCAAGTGCCCAAACCTGGTCATTTTCGTTCTCTGCTCACCCCCACCCCCACCCCCACCCCCAAGGTGGACATGCAGACAAGAGGAACATCATTGAGGCAGGTCCCACCGGTGGTTTGTCTTTACACTAAGACCCCCTCTCCCTCCAACTTCCTCCCAGACAAGTAGTGTGTGCATATTCTGGTCTCCTCAGTAGGGCAGCCCCATCTTCTTCTCTTGGAGATACTACACACAATGGCAGATTTCATCAGTGCCCAAGTATTGGGTTGGCCAAAAAGTTTGTTCAGGTTTTTCCATAACGTGTTGCTGAACTTTTTGGCCAACCCAATACGTGGGTTCATCCAGTCACCTTTAGGGACTATCTTGTCAATCTCCTTAGGAAACTAGAGAAGCACTGTCCAATGAAAGGAGAAGTTCTGGATGTTTTCAAGGAGGGGGGCAGGGCAGGTGGCAATGGGAACCTTTGGGGCTCAGCCAAAGCTGGGATGCTGACCAAATACCTCCAGTGGTCCAGCATCCTGCTTCAGATGGAGTAGGAACTGAGCTCCATAGGCAACTGGCAAGTCTGGACTCTCCCAACATGGAGGCAAAGACAGAGGCAGCGAGGACCTGGCCCTTCTTCCTGAAATGAATTCCAGATGTCATGGTTTTCTGGTATCCATGAATGAACGTTGAGACCATTTCCTTTCTAGCTTTTTAAAACCTATAATTAAATCACCACAAAATGCTCATGTTCCTTAAACTATTTTCCTGAACTCCATTCTCCTAAGTTCCTATTACCTGTATCCAATTGAGTTATACTTACTGCTATGCACAGCTAACATCACCAGAGGGCAAGCAGGTTGGGTGGGAAGTGGGGGGCACCTCACCCCCTTTCTGCTCTGCCTGCTATTGGCTATGGGAATTTCACAACCACAGCATAAACTATAATTTCTTGACCTTTTAAAAGCTATGGCCTTTTTGATATCTAAACCTCTTACCACCCAGGCTGGCTCACCTCACAGGGGTGGCAGTCCCATCTCAGTCATGATACATAGTCAAATCTGGGTCTTGTGCTGAGCTGTTTTAATCTCTATTACAAAAGTTGGATTTACTTTCCAATTTCTATCAGTCAATGTTTTTTGTTTTGCCATTTACTAGAATGATGACCTTGGGCAAATTACTCATTTTGGACGGTGACAGCACCTACCTCACAGGGCTGCTGTGACGACTAAGTGGATATGTGCTCAGTGACCATTAGTGTGATTATCTTGTGGGGGCAGGAACTGGTCTAACAAATTCAATGGCTATGTCCTCCATGCCCAAAATAGAGCTCAGTATATAGGCAATGCTCAGATTGTTGCAGGAAGCCCTGAAGAGTATGTGGAAAATCTCTCCTCCAGATTTTGCTAGAATGTGCTGTCTTCTCTTGTTCTAAGATCACCAAGGGTATGGTGCCAAGGCCATTGGTATCCTGCCCACTGATCTGCAGGAGCAGCTCTTCAGCCCCTGGCCTTGCTGCCTCAGTGAAAACATTCACTAGTGACCAGTTCTGTCTGTGTCCTCCATGTTCTGGAGGCTCCTAGAGGGTAGAGACCATGTATCTTTTGCACACTATTGTATGCCCAGGTGCTGAGCATGGGGCTTGGCACATCTGAAGTCCAAAGAGGAGCAGTTGTGGACTTGACTAGCAGTGTCTGGGACCTCCCTGGCTTTGGCTGCCCTGTGCATGCTGTGCTGCCCACAGCGCTGGAGCCTTCACCCCTATCAGTGAAGTTGCCACCACTCCTGACACCACAAATGCAGACCCCCTCGTTCAGAATCCAAGCTCTGTTTCCTGTCCTCAGCCTTTGGGATTAAACTCCAAACATTTCCAGTTCCTGTCGAGAGTCCTCTCTTCCTAAGCCCAGAGCCCCTATGAAGCCACAAGTCCCGCTTCCATACTCCATGGCCCTTTGCTCCCACATCTGCTTTGGAGGGACCCAAGGATCTTCTGAATAAGCAGCTCAGGGACTCAGCAGGGCTGTAGGGCATTAGAATCAGTACATTACCACATCCTGGGATCTGTGTTTGGTGGGGAATGGTTTGGCCTGCACCCAAGGAGGGAAAGGAAAGCCAAAAGTACCAGGATATTCCACTTCCCTCCACAGGTGACCTCTCCCCAGAAAGGGAAGAAAGGCAGAGCAGTCAGGCCAGTGGGGCCTTCACAGCCCTCTGGAAGAGTGGACTGGCCAACAGGAAGGCCCCTATTTGGTGCTCAGGGGCCTGAACCCCCGGGGGCATTGGCTCAGAAGGCTACTTGGATCCTTTGAAGAATGACTCTGCACACACTTTTATAATCAGAAACTTGCAGTTTATTTTGAATAAACCACTCAAGGTTGAGCAGATGACATCACCTCAACTTTTTCTTTGAAGAAAACAAAGATACATGGTAAATTCATGAAAACACTGTGCCTTCTTTTGCAGGGCAGAAAAATTCTGCCTGACCTTTTCTATCTTCCTGATGTTAACAAGAGACAGCCACTTGAGGCACGAAAGAAAGCTCTCTGCAGATCAAAGGCTGCAGGCTGCAGTCTGGGCACAGAACCTCCTGCAGCTCCAGTGGTTGGGGCCACAGCTGGATGCAAATGCACTATGTGGTAGCTGTGCAGTCCAAAAAATGCCCAGGGTGCCGAGGGTGTGACTTAAGGTGCAGAGCTGCAACTCAGCTCCTGCCGCTGCCATGGCGGTGACACAGAAAGGACTCAATGCAGAGGTAAAAGCTCCAGACACCAGGATCTTCCATGGGCCAATGCAACAGTCACACCCCACCCCTAGGTCCTGCAGCAGGCACTCTTCTCATTCAGTTAGCTCAGCACTGTCCAACTCTGGGTTCATCTGCTATACTCCTAACCTGTCCTACCGCTCCACCCCGTGGTCCTTTCCTTGCAGGAGATGACAGGAAGAGGCAAAATCTGATTGGGGAGGAAGGGAGCCTGCAGCCGGCTATGTACCCCATGACTCCAAGAGTTACAGCTGTCCTCTGCCTTCAAGAGTGATTCAGTTTACAGCTTACATGGTACCTGGGAAATTACCAACTGAGGTGAAAATGTTTGAATATCAAAGAATTTCCAACACAATATTTATTCACAGATCTCCTAAGCAACTCTTCCAGGAGGTCAAGGAGGCCCTATCGAGTATGGACAACTCTGCCGGCCTCAGAGTGGAGGCACTGAAAAAACCCATAGAAACCCCAGGAATCACAGATGTAACTTCTGAAAGGCCCACAGGACCAGGTTCAGGACAGGCAGGACACCATGCAAACCACTTGTTCCTCTGCACTGTGAAAAAGCTGGCCTTTTTCCCTGGCCCGCCCCTTGTGGTACAGGAGCTGGGACCACAAATCAAGAACCGTGCTGGCCTCAGACTCCCAGACCCTAGAGGTGCTGTCCTCCAATAGCTGAAACCAGGCAAGGGGGAGCGCAACCAACCCCTAGAGTGGGTAATGGAGACATACACTCCAGGTTAACATGAAAACAATTTGTGCAAACAAGGTCCCTGAGCCAGGCAGACCAGAGTCCGTCCTTGGGAGGACCATGCTGAACTCTGACCCTAACGTTCACCAGAGGAAAGTGTAGCAGGACAGTGTCAGGTATGGCTGTGTGTGAACCTGGTCAGAGTCACACCACGGGAACACTGGCACAAAAGAAGGAACCAAGGTAAAACAAATTTATTTGGGGCAACAATCCCCTTTAAAAGTGGATCTCTATCTTTAGAAAACAAAAGAAAACTGTGCTGAACTCACATCCCCTGGTCTGGAGGGCCACAAGCCCACCTACATGTTCTGCTGTGGGCTCTGGCCTGAGTAGCCAGACCCAGGTAAAGCTCACTTTCAAGAATTAAGATGAGTCCACAGACACACAGTGCCATCAGACAGGATGACACCCCATGGCAAGACTCCGTTCTGTATTGTCTCCTCACTGCCAACGTAAGGCAGTGAACCTGACCACAAAAGGGTCTACAAGGACCAGACAGGAGGCACGATGTGATTCCCTGCGCTCCATGCCTATAACTCAGGCCAACTTAATTTCCCACCATCTGCCACCCATGCTCTTCCCTTGGGACTCTAGCTGTGGCCAAACACATATGAATCTGGCAAGCAAAGACCACTGGGGCCCTCTTGCAGTAGAGATTCTGAGGCAAGGTGAGCGGGCAGCATATGTTACATTCTAAGTAAAATAGCTAGAGGTTAAAACACTCCAATGCCAATTTATTTTTAAAAAGGGTTCTGTGTAATTCTATGGTTTGTTTGCCCCCTCTTTTTTGTATAATTGTACAACCTTTGAAAATTATAAGTTGTAATGATCTAATCCTATTAATAGTCATTCAGAAAAAACTTTCCCTCCCTCCCAACAACCATCCAGGGGGAATTAAAGGTCCTGAGAAGAGGCCAATTCAACATGGCCTCTACCCTGGGAAAAACAAAAAGCAAAAGATGAGGGAAAAAAAAAAAAAACAGAAATCGACTAAGAGGTGTGTGGCCAGTGTCTCTCAGGAGTGGGGCCCTGGCTGTTGCCTGGGGTTGTGAAAGGCAGAGCCTGCAGCATGCAGTACAGCAGCCGGGAGACCTCGCAGCCACATCTTCCTCACTCTGGCACGTCCATGTCCCAACCTAGGTGTCATGGAAATCCTTCAGCAGGGTTCTCCTCCGCTGCTCTGCTATGTGCATCTGGTTCTCTAAGTCCTGCACCAAGGAAGCAACATAGGTGCTTGCATGGCCCAGTCCCATGAGCAGGGAGCAGCTAAAGCCACCCCACCCCTGCCCCCACTGCCACGGACTCCAAGAAGTCAAAAGCACTGACCTTCCCACCCTTCTCAGCAGCAGCCTCCAGTCCACATGCCAACTACCATGTTACCTATTACCACACCAGCCCTCCCTTGCCTGCCAGAGGATCCAAGAGGACAGCACTTACCCCTCTGTCATAGCTGTCTGCACGCTCCACCTTCCATGACAGGTTTTCGATCTCAGCCTCCAGCTGAGCCTGCTGGTATTCAAACTGTATGGGTAGAGCAGGAGGGTCAAAAGGAGAAGGGGCTGTAGCCGGGGCAGGGCCTGCAGATGGGAGGGGCAGATGCAGCACCTCAGGCTCGCATGAGCTATAGACAACCCTGTCTCTGATACTGTCCTCAGAGAGCAGTGCTACTTCCTGTACCCAGAGCCAGAATCCAATCAAAAGGCTACCTATGGGGCTTCCCTGGTGGCACAGTGGTTGAGAGTCCGCCTGCCGATGCAGAGGACACAGGTTCGTGACCCAGTCTGGGAAGATTCCACATGCCGCGGAGCGGCTGGGCCCGTGAGCCGTGGCCGCTGAGCCTGCGTGTCCGGAGCCTGTGCTCTGCAGTGGGAGAGGCCACAACAGTGAGAGGCCCGTGTAAAAGCCATGTGGCAAGGCCACACTCACCCTCCACCCCCAAAGAAAAGGGAAGAACTTAAGCCACTGCAGAGAATGCTCCCAACATACAGTGAAATGGATGCTACAAGAACAAGTCAAAGTGGATATTCACAGACACTGTATTCACTGAATACTTCATTTTTTCAGCCCTTCTGAAAATCAAGAGTCTTAAAATTTTTCAAACCATTTGACTTAGTAATTATATACCCACTGCACAAATCAGTTGCACAAAGAGGTTTCCCAATGTCTTATTTATGATAGTGAAAAACAGAAACAATAAATGCCCCAAATGTTGGTACAACCATATACTGGAACATTTATGCAACTATTACAAAATGGCATTTTCCAGCCGGGTAAATAACAACAGCTGCAAAAACAATTAGTTGTAACAAAAAAATGTTATATATATAACCTTGATTATAGAAATAATATTAATTTTAAAAGGCTGGAAAACACTAACAGCTGTCATTTCTTTCTGGTGGGATGATAAATGATGTAAATGTTTTTCTAAGTTTTTCAACATTTAAACAATAAGTGTGAATTACTTTATAATTGGGGGGAAACAACCCAACATCTAAGATGAAAATTAAACCAAGATGCAAAAAATGTCCATTATTTAGGAACATGCAAGCTGCACATCCTCCCAAAGCATGGGCATTGGCTCCCAAGTGGCAACAGACATTTTCAGCCAGTCACCCCAAAAATATAGTTGTTCACTGGCTTCAGTATATCTGCCTTCCTATTACACAAAATACCAGCACCTGAGATCTACTTTGGAAATGCCTAGGGGAGAAATAAAATTTTACAATTGCCAGTTTTGATTTTGCCCTCCCAATAACCAGGCATCTGGTCCTTGCTCTCCTGCAAAGTGCAGGTAGAGAAGGGCAGCTCTGAAGCTAAGAGAGCAGAGAAGAAGAATCGCTTTGCCTTACCAGCTTCTTCCTGGGTCCAGACTCCATGTAGTATGCATATGGGTACGTGTACTGCAGGGTGTATCGACACTGCAATAGAGAAGAGAAGGGACCTGTTATCTATGACCCTAACTACATGGATCTCAGGTGGCTTTTACAGTTCTACCCCACCATGCAAATTAGCCTGGCTCAACGGGTATGGGCCTGAAAGAAATGAGGCCAAGGCAAATAAAAGATGAATTGGGGGACAACATGGCAAAAACTGAAACAAAAATGGTCACAGAACACCCACAGTTCCTTTTCCACACTGTGATTTATTACCAGCAGCTGCCTCAACGGCTCTTCCCTCGAGTCGGACATCAGAGTCCACACATCTATCTCAATACTTGTCCAAAGACAATCTCTTATTTTCCTTTGAGTGATGCATGGATGGGACAAAAGAAGAAAAGGGCTCTAGTTTCCCCTGCAGTTCTTTCCCTGCAGGCCGAGGCACTGGAATACTCTTCTTAAAATCCCCTGGACATCCACAGAGGGCTGGGTCCTCAGTGGGCACAGCCCAGCAAAATGTGGACCCATAAGCAGGAGCATGCAGGACTGCACAGGGTGCTGAGCCCCCTGCCCCCTACAGTGCCTCCCACCCTCAGAGGTCTGGGCCTGACAGGGCTGGAAGAGTGAGGGGGTACAAACCTTGGCCAAGAGCTTGGCAGCATTCTGTAGGTACTGCCAGTCGATCCACGTCCCCAGATTATTCATGACCCTCTCCTGAATCTTCTCGTGAATCCGCTGGTATGTCTGTGCCTCCAACTGCAAGCTCTTGTTGTGGTTCTCCCACTACAGGGTTCAGAGGAGGGAGAAAGCTGCAGGAGTCCCAGGAAGGTGGAGATCCAAAAGGAGTTCAGAATGGCCACAGCCTCATCTAGCTGATGGGGACTGTGTGTCCTTGGGATTGCAGGAGGGGGGCTTCCTCAGTCCACACTACCAACCCTGTCCAGAGCAGCTGTCTGCCTGCCATATCACTCTACCCCCCTGCGGCAATAGGACTCGAGCCCTGAGGATGAAGCAAAACTAGGTAACTACAGGTCTCTTGTGCTTAGAAACCAAATGTCCGGGCTTCTGAAGGGTCTTCCTGGGATGAACTGCCCTCTGAATCTGACTATTAAGATGGCACTGGATTAGGGGGAGGGGCAAGATAGGGGTAGGGGATTAAGAGATACAAACTACTATGTGTAAAATAAGCTACAAGGATATACTGTACAGCACAGGGAATATAACCAACATTTTATAATAACTATAAATGGAGTATAACCCTTAAAAATTATGAATCACTATGTTGTACACCTGAAAATTATATAATACTGTCAGTCAGTTATACCTCAATTAAAAACAAACAACAAACATGGCACTGGATGGAAAAGACTGTCTGATGATCCTTCATTATCCTTCAATTCATCATTCAAACAAGGTCAGCATGTCCTTCCTTGTTAGCTGTGGCCGCCCTGTGGAGCCTGAAAGCCATATCTATGGAGGCACCACACAGGCCACTGCAGGAGTTCCACTTCCTGACTTCTGTGTGAGCATGCTGGCTGTGGCTACCAGTCACTGGGAATTTCACCCAGCAGGCCAAATGGAAGAAGCCCACCCTCCAGGCTTCTGGATGCCTACCCTCTCAAAGTAGAACAAATACTTCTTGAGGGCCTCCCTGGCCTGGGCTTGCTGGCTCTGATTGACAATGTCAGGGTTCTCCTTGTACCGACTGCACTCATAGTACTCGCTGCCGTGGGTCTTCCAATCTCCTAGACACATCCAGCAGAAGTCTACACAGAATAGAGAAAGAAGTATTTACACACACGAGACAAGCCCACATTCCTCCAAAGTCATAGGCAAAGCAGGAAAACAGATCCTGCTCTGGGTGGGGGGTGGGGGGGTCACCTATCCAGAACTCTCCAAGGGTGACTCTTTACAGAGGGAATGTATACCTCTCATCCCTGTCACATTCCACTGTCCCTGTAAGCCTGTCCTTGCTGATGTGAACAACAGCCTACGGATAGTCTCAGTTTCATGAACACATATGCTTTGTGCCGTTTAATCCAACACAAGCAGATGCTGACTGTACAAGGCCACTGGTCTGCTGTGCCAATGCCTCTGTGACAAGCAGAAACTTGTCCAACTGAAGCCCACCTGGTCATTCAGAAAACACATGTGCCCTCCTGACTATGTCCCACTCTCAACACCTGTCCTAGGTGTTGTACATGAAACTGGAAAGAAAGACTTTTCCCCCTTTCCTTCTGTCTTAAACAGCACATTTTTATGGGAATTCCCTGGCAGTCCACTGGTTAGGACTCGGTGCTTTCACTGCCGTGGCCCAGGTTCAATCCCAGGTGGGGGATCTAAGATCCCACAAGCCATACAATGAGGCCAAAAAAAAGAAAAAGCACATTTTCATAAATCCTACCCAATAGTGCATACCCAGAATTATGACTCTGTTTCCATACTGAGGAAGCAAAGAGGGAAAAATAAAGATCCCCTATGGATGCTATACATCCGAACAATTATTGTGACTTAATGGAGAGGGGCCACCCACAGTTCTATGTTCTGTCTCTGCCAGAGACCCCGACAGTGGTAAACCCTGTTTCCCAGGAATCACTCCATAAGTTGGCTCAATGACTTCCCAAAAGGGACTTCTGTAAAATCTGGAGAAGTTAAAGCTAAAGCCAAATCAAGAGACCCAGAGGTCGTTCACTTCTCTTCTCCTAGGAGGCTTCACTGAACAGTGGCAATATTGCTTTCTCCTCAGTCAGCTAGGTTGTATTTGCTACTGTTTTAAATACTACTACATTGCTTAGGGTTGCCTGTACAGGTAGTAAAACTATACAGCAATGTGAGGGACGGAAGTTAACTCTGGGCAGTAAGGGATGGGGAGACTATGACTGAGGAGGGACACACAGAGGACTTCCTCAGTACTAGGAATGTGGTGGGTACTCGCGTGTTCACTTTGTCATTTCTCTTTAAACTGTACGTATGTCTTGTGCACTGTTCTAAGTGGATCATATATGTCCCTCTCATTCAAACATGCAGAAAAGCTAGGGTGTGATATCACTGAGGAAATGTGCCACTACCCTCGGCCTATCTTCATTCTACACTTCAGGGTCACCACTCCAGTCTAAAACCTTGCCTCGTCTACTCTGATTACAGTGTGCTCCTGGGAGAACACAGGAATATCATAAGTCAGGCTCTTACAAAGAGAAACTCTCATGGCCTCCTGGTCGGCATCTAAGCAGCTGTGTAAGAAACCTATCTAGACATATTTTCTACCCGAAGGAATTTTATTTCTTTACTTGATCTGGCAGGAAAGGAAAGCAAAACCAACAGGTTCTATGTAACCTACAACTGATAGATGATGGAGGCCTGAAAGGCCAAAACCCCCTCTGAAAACTTTATAAAACCTCAGAGGAGGACTTCCCTGGTGGCACAGTGGTTAAGAATCCACCTGCCAACGCAGGGGGACACGGGTTCGAGCCCTGGTCCAGGAAGTTCCCACATGCCACGGAGCCACTAAGTCCGTGCACCACAACTACTGAGCCTGAGCTCTAGAGCCCGCGAGCCACAACTACTGAGGCCTGTGCGCCTAGAGGCCGTGCTCCACAACAGGAGAAGCCACTGCAATGAGAAGCCCACGCACTGCAACAAAGAGTAGCCCCCACTTGCCACAACTAGAGAAAGCACACGCACAGCAACAAAGACCCAACGCAGCCAAAAATAAATAAGTAAATATATATATATAAAACCTCAGAGGAAAACTATTATTTTACTGCCTCCAGTAAAACCACGTACAGCCTGCTTAAAAGGTATCTGTAAGGCAGCCCAGATAAGCCCCATGCTACTTACCTGCCTTGGCAAAAATGAAAAGAACACACTAAAACCTTCTTCTTGGATGACTGAGGATTCACGAGGGCCTAATAGTCACCCCAAACTTGACTTCTGACTACATGCGTCAGTGAGACGGCAGTGGGATTATAAAAGGGACCGAAAAAATAAATCAATAAATGCTTTAATCTGGTTATCATGACTATAAATGACTGAGGCTGCCCTCTGTTTTATCACTTCACCACAAAAGCACTCACTAAATAAGCAGTGGAGACCCATGCACAAGAAACAGAGACTGTGCCACTGGGCCTTGTACATCAAGCCTGGGACTCACCGTGTTTACACTTGGAGCATTGCTGTCAGAGGGAAACAGAAGAGAACATGTTAAGAGCACGCTGACCAAAGGTTCCATGTCACATAAGCAAAACGTACAGGCGTCTGCTCACCATGTGATTGCAGCCTCCGTTCTTCTCGATGCAGATGTTGCACTTGGGACACTGAGGAGACAGAAGGGTGCCATTAGGCTCACGCACCATCAGGCCGGTTCTAAGACATACTACACAAAGCTCCCGGCACCCGTGCCCAGTAGCTCATTGTGCGAGCACTTCTGGGGAGGAGCATCTCACTTAAATGTGGCGGGTCGCTGAGGCTGGAACAGCAATTCAAGGAAATGAGGTCAGCATGTTTGGCTCTGAAACACTCCAAGCACCATCTGTCCCTGCCACGAGGCCGCTCAGATTAAGCACAAGCTGAGTCAGTAGAGAGCTTGCCTGCTTGGGAGGAATGCCAAAGCAGTGTAAGAGCTGCCACACTGGACCAAGTCCTCATCAGCTTGCCTGAACTTCTGCTTCCAGGAGAGGCCAAGGAAATAACCTCTAAAGCTCGCTCTCATTTGAGAGATGCCAGCAACCCCAGGCAGCAATGCAGAGATCAGTCTGATGCTGTGCTCTTCCATCGCCATGAAAAGGACTATGCTTAATGATGTCATGGTCACAGCTGTGCTTGTGGGTGCATCAACTCAGCGTGTGACTGGCACAGGGTACAGCCTTGAGTGCTGAGTCGTACAGAACTCAAGGGGCTACAGGCCATGCTTTCCCATGGGAAGGTTCCAGAATGAGAATTGGGCAGGCTTGGGCTTGCATTAGAGTTCTGCTATTTATTATGTGTGGCTATCAACTACCTCCCTCCCAGGGCTGTTAAAGCTTGGGAAGCATTCAATAAAACCTAGTCTTCTTCTAATTAGTTTTCCTAAGGGTCAAACTTCTCCAAGCATTTCAGCAATTTATTAAAATAAATGCACTCGGTGCATACTATGATAAATTGCTACAAACTCTGCCAGGTCTGGGCAGCCTCCATCAGGAGCCCTGAGGCCCTGATCAAGAGCCTCCATCAAGAGCCCTGTTCTGTTCTCAGATGGTACATCTCCTGGGCAAGGCCCTGGGTAGCACTAAGGAGGGCAGATCCATGACAGGTAAGATACAGTCCTTACGTCTTTAGTGTGAGCACTAATGTAGTTGGCTGTTTCAGAGTCGTCTGCACACTTCGTGAGCCATTTCCGAATTGTGGCGCAGTCTGTGGGGGCGTGATACATCTGACGACACTTGAAACTTAAAACCAGAAAAGATAATTGTTAGGTCAGATCCTGTGTTCTTCATTTTCCTTCTGTCCAAGCCAACAGATCCTGAATTAGAGCTTTTCAAAGAGGTAACGTCACCTATTAAGGCATCTGAGACCTTTTCTTACCCAGGATTATACTGAAGTACTGTGTGAATTTCTCTCAATAAACCCAAATGAAATGTTTGTTTGAAATATCTTATGTGGTGTCAATCCTTCCTGACAGGATATCACATTCAGAATTCAGCTTCCCAAAGGGCATGGGGATGCATTCTAAGATACCTCAACTCAGGCCCAAGGCAGGAATGAGATCCAGTTCTGGGAGCCTTGGCTTATCTCCAAGTCAGATGTGCACACAGGATGCACAATGCCAGCACTTGTGCAATCTGTAGGGGGCATGATACATCTGACAATGCTTGAAACTTAAAATCAGAAAAGAAAAACACTCCAACATTCATCAGGCCAGGCTCCCATGTTTTTAATTTCCCTTTTGTCCAAGCCAACACAACGTTATGGATAAAGGCTCTCAGGCAGGTAGTCTAACACATGTCCCAGGGAAAAGAAATAATGCAGGACACAAAGGATGGAAAGCAACCACATGAGTGGTTCTTAACCTTTGGTGAATCACAGACTCCCTCAACAACATCTTGAAAGGCAGGCACATATGCACACATACCACATTTTCTACGTACTTTCTCTGAAGCCCCACCATGAATTTTCCAGGGAGGCATGAATTGGGGACAGGTCTGGACCTAAATTATGGCTCTGCCATTACCTTGCACCTCAATTTCCTCACCTATAACATAAGAGTAACAACAGTACAATCATACACAGTTGTTGTGATAATGAAGGTAAAATGATCAGGACAGAGCATTTCCTCTGGTAAGCCTTCAGTATACTTTAGCTATTCCCATCATGTCTACTGAATAGAGTAAACCCCAGGTAAATATAAACACATTTATGGATTATAGTGTTATAAAATTAGCAGAAAGGCCAAGAGAAAGATTAAAATGTTGATGGTTGTTGCTTTCAAATACAGTAGTATGTGAATTATCTGTGCAGGTAGATACACACCCATACAGACATGCAGTCTCTGGGCCATGAGTCTCAGCAGCATAAACCACAGCACATTCCCCAAGAATCTGTGCCCCTTTCTTGTCTCCAGACTGACTATTATCAAACATCTCATGGAACATGAGATGCTAGGTACAAACCCTGCCCACGTGGAACAGAGCTGCTCTTCTGGCTCAACGACCCTGCCTCTCCCAGCCCCACCCTCACAAGAGCAACAGCAGTGATGCTTTAGAGCAGGTGAAGGCACAAGCCCAGGGCTGCTCAGCACCCACACTCACTCTTACCAGAAGACCTCGTTGCACCGATTGCACTGTACTCGGCGAGCTCTGGGCTCCTGTACCCGGATAACCATGGGGCAGTCTGCACCAGGGCACAGCTGGAGCTGGTAGTGACTCTGTGAACACACCAAGGGGAGGAATGATGAGGACATCCCCTAGTTGGTGCCTCCAAATTAGAACTCCCTGAGTACTCAAACACCTTCTGTTCTTCCAGCTGATGACTTATATCAAGGGGCTACAGGAATTCAAGATGGATGTTGTGAAGACCAGACATTAGGCAGGTAGTGCAAATGACCTTTGTTTGTTTGCTTGTTTTTAATATTTATTTATTTGGCTGCGTCGAGTCTTAGTTGCGGCACATGGGATCTTCGCTGTGGCATGCGGGATCTTTCGTTGCGGTGTATGGGCTCTTCGTTGCAGCATGTGGGCATCTCTCTAGTTGTGGCGCACAGGCTCCAGAGCACACAGGCTTAGTTGCCCCGCGGCATGTGGGATCTTAGTTCCCCAACCAGGGATCAAACCCGAATCCCCTGCATTGGAAGGCAGATTCTTGACCACTGGACCACCAGGGAGATCCCTGAAAATGACCTTTGAATGCTTAGCTTAAACTAGGTAGCAACTCACTAGAATGCTCTAAGATTACATGACAAAATGGAATACAGAAGTGTGTCTCTGAAATGAAAGGGCATAGGGACCAGGGCTGGAAAGGAACACAGACCACTCAGCTGTGCATAAGACTCTGAGGGGCTCAATGACCCTCAGGCATCTACCAAAGGCAGAAAACAGCACAAGGAATAAGGCATTGCTTTTCCTGTGGCATGTGCATGAGACAACCCAGACCGTCAATCAATCCAATAAGCTTGGGCATGAAAGACAAAGATGAAAATTATGCTGCATGGAACCAACAAGCCTGAACAGGTAGCGCAATAGAGGGGAAGGACTGCAAAACTGACCATGCTGAAAACCTGAACAAGTTTTCCAATTGCCCGAAAAGCAACACCTCTTCTTTGTGCTGAACCACACAGTGAACTGAACAGAACAGCCACTCCTGAGATATGCCTGACTTGTGTTTATCCCCTGACATACAACAGCTTGTTTAAGCAACTCTGTATAAGGTGGGGATGCCTGACCATTCTACAAGAGAAAACCAAGGCTCAGAGAGGTAAAATAATGGGTCAAGGGATATATAACAAGGAAGCAACAGACCTGGGATTCACTAGCACTCTAGTAGTTTTCAAACTGTTTTAAAGCCATGGAGCTCTTTCTTCAAACGAAAGCATCTACTGGCAGTCTAGTCTATAAAGTAACTGGTAAGCATCTGATGAAAAGCAGGCCTGGGAAGACAGAGGGCACAACAGGGGCTGGGCATACCTCCACATAGTCCCTGAAGAGGTAGCGTCTGTATTTGTCTCTCAATTCTTCATTGGGCAGCAATGGAAACACAAAGTCCTCTGGTGTTCGAAGCGGGCAGTCCTGAGCCATGCAAGAGACACCTGTTGAACAAAGATAACCTGATGGACAACTGTATCGCAGAAGACACAGCGATAATATATTTGCTGAGTTCAACCAACAAATTCAGATTCTATGTAAGGAACCCCTAAAGCATCAGAATTTATTCAAAGAAGAGAGAAATTAATATATTTGCACAGTGAAGTGATGCAACTAAAATATTATTCCAAATTAAATAGGATAGGGAATTCCCTGATGGTCCAGTGGTCAGGACTCGGCATTCTCACTGCCAGAGCCCTGGTCGGGGAACTAAGATCCCATAAGCCGCACAGAGCCACCAAAAAAACCCCAACAAAAACAAAACAAATTAAATCATATATATCACAAACAGCACCAATAAAAAACAAAACTGTTTAAAATATCCTATAGGGTGGGCTTCCCTGGTGGCGCAGTGGTTGAGAGTCCGCCTGCCAATGCAGGGGACACGGGTTCGTGCCCCGGCCCAGGAAGATCCCACATGCCGC